>NC_092814.1:345316490-345626490 GCF_023375885.2 Dermacentor andersoni
GTCTTCAAATGCGCAGTCAGGATTCTGCGCTTCAGTCGTGCAAATGGTTTACTCACATGCACCAACATAATTAAATTTCTTGCCGAAGAAACCGCATCGAAAGGAATAATACATATGTGTTTAATGAATGCTGATTTGATATTGCAGTATGAGTGGGAAAAAAGAGTCCACAATAGATATTCGCAAATTGAACTCAGCAAGAGTTGCATCTCGATGTTGGTGTCCGACAGACGAACTCGATTTTTCGTCAGCGCTTCGATAGCAATTTTGAAGAGCCCTTCGACCGAAGCCCTTGAGGGTACTGCCGTGTTGTACTTGGGGAAAGGTGATGAGGTGGTACAGTCAACTGGTACCAGCAGCTACCGCGACAGCTCATCGTGTGCCTCCGCATGCAAGGGTTTGGTGCCCGAACGAGAAGAAATCCTCGGGCGCAGACGAGGTGGCAACGCCTGCGCTGGCTGGTTTGGTCACCGCAGCCAGCTCTGTCTTTAAGTTGATGGTCGCCTGGTGTCGCCTAGAACTGCCTGGGATCCATGATAGCTTAAACCTTGGGATTAAGCAACTGGCGACAACGAGCTCGCGTTTTCCTTTGATATGTCCAAACCTGCAATTCGGCAACACGTTATTAGAAAAGCAAAATATTAAAACTCAGATGCTGAAATCGCTTGCCTCTTTTCGATCCCGGCGAGAACTGCACTTGCCAGAGGGCCACAATATGTCAGTGCCCTCGATGGCGTGGAACGTTTCGAGAAGGAACGCCGTTCCCCCTGCCGTTCGTTCGTAAACGTAACTAGTTACCGTTAAAGCTCCACCGACTCTAAACGGACCGGTGGCGTTCATCCCAAAAGGAACTAATTCCTTGGAACGCAGTTCCGCTTAACACTGGTATCGCGTATGGGGAACGGCGAAAGCCATTCCCCATACGCGGACGCGGACTCTATACGCGAAAGTGGACGGGCCCGTTGAAGGTTCGACGCCGGCGCGCCGATTGTTACCGCGCACAATGGGTCGTTTGTCGCTGTACTCCAGTTGACAGCTGCCAACCGCGCACACGATGTGCTTAAACTGCGCATTCTCGCCCTCTATTCTGAAAGGGGTTTGCTGGCTTCACATGGATTTTTTTTCTACCGACTTGCCAATGCTAAAAATCTCGCCATTTTGTTGTTCGAGAGCGGCAGTATGCGTTTCCCAGACACGGGCGGGAACAGCCAGGCCAACTTGAGCTTGTCAGCGGACGGAGTAAGTGCTTACTTCTCGAAGGTTTTCTGATGTGAATCAACCCACGCCCCTTGCTTTAATAGCTAGACAAACTGCGTTTTTGTTACACCTCCCACTCATGTTTTTTTTTTTTTTTTTGGGGGGGGGGGGAGGCACGTAACAGTTTGAATGGTGGCCAAATACGCTACAGTTGCCCGTTGATTGAACCTCCTCATTCAATTTGACGACAACGCCGCACCCCGGTCCCTTTTGATTTCACTTTAAAAGAAAAACATTGAATGCTTTTGCCAATAGTGCATTGGGTGCTAAGTGCAGGAGCACATTCTTTTTCGTATTTCCAAGGTATTTTTACTATTCTCGGCACTTTACGCGGCACAAATTGCTCAACGCGAGAAACGCGACATAGAAAGAGAGAAAGAATTACTCTCGGCGGATGTATGCGCTACGTATACGGAATTGTAGGGGTTATTCAGAGCCTTCCGGTGCGCTCCCAATGAAACTCAATGTGCAATAACTTGGCGGCACGCTGGCACACTGTTCATTGGGACCTAAGTAAGCGTTACCTGGGCGCTTTCAAGCCCAGGTAACAGGTATGCAGAAACACTAGTGTACTTATCTTCAGGTGCAGGTTAAAAAAAAACTCAAGGTGGACAACATTATTCTTCAGTCCCCCACCACGGCGTGCCCCATAAGCAGAGCGTTGTTTTGGCACGTAAAACCCCAGAAGGTAATTTTAAATATTTAAAAAAAATATTTTTCGTTAAGCATGCACCTGTCATTGTAGCTTGTAAAATGACGCAGCGAGACTTGGGTACAAAATTTTAGCCTACACACGGAATGTCCACGAAACACGAAAAAGTGCCGGTCTAAGCTAGTGGTATGGCTTCTTTTCGTATTTTGCGGGCTTTCTGTCGGGCTAGGGGAAAAAAAATATGGATCGGCAATTTCTCAGGATGCTCTACAAGTTTCCCATTGACACTTTGACTATAGTGCTTGAGAAGCCGATTAAATAATATTAACTATCTATAATTATTTAATTAGGCGAAATACTAAAGATCGTCCGATTTGCTCCAAGCGACGGGAATGAAGATTAGCTTAGATACATGCCAGTTCCTTATTTTTAAATTTTGTCACATGGTACGTAGGCCACCTGGCAATATTGGCATATATTATATAATGTGATGCGAACTTGCAATGGTGCGTCTTACCGTTTCGATACGAATGCGGCCGTTCTTGTGTTTCTATTCGAGCACGAACATTATGTTTTTTTTTTTTTTTCACAAGCTCACGAGCATCCATATAGAAGAAACAATTCTAAGCAGCCGGCTGAGTTGTGAATATATGGCTTAACCCACTTCGTGGGTAGGACCCATGACAGAGGTTAATCCTCATCATATAGGACTAGAGGAGAACGACGGTCGCACTGGCAGGTTGCTTGGAAGCATGGAATATTTTCCACAAATCTAGCGCTTACTAATAAGCGAAACCGGTTCTGGTGATAATAGTAGCAAACTACAGGTGAGTTGGCCCTGCGTCATGTTTCAAACGGTGCTTGAAATATTAGGACAAAGCAAAGAAGGGAGATACCCGTCATGGTGGTGTACCTACTTTGGTGTTGCGCTGCTAAGCCCAAGGGTGCGCGATCAAATCACGGCCGCGTTTCGATGGGAGCGAAATGCAAAAACACCCGTGTACCGTGCATTGGGTTCACGTTAAAGAACCCCAGGTGTTCAACATAAACCCGGGTCCGCCGCTACGGCGTGCGTCACAATCATGTGTCGTTTTTTGGCGGGTAAAATCCCATAGAATTTAATTCGAAGGAGGGAGACGGGACGCATGTGTCGACTACAACTGAGCATTTATTAGGAAAACCGAAGGTACATAAGCAATATACAAAGACTGCGCGCATGCGCTACCCAGGCGTCACCATTCCCTCCCTCTACTTTAAGTGTTAGATAAAATATGTCGAAAACAACCAAAACCGGCTGAATCTTTGTGCCACGGCTGACGCACATGTTAGGATTTCCGCCAGTGGGTCGAAATATAGGTTAATATATAAAAAAAAACATTATTGTGTTCTTCAGACTGCTTCCCTGCATGACGACCCACTGCGAAATCACTGTTGCAGTAGTTTTTCAGAAGTGTTCATAAAGTAACCGTAATATTGCGACGCGGTAGTATGTACGTATGTAACAGGTGTATGTACTTGTGTATGCACGTGCCGCACAGGAGAACTGCATGTACTGCTTGCAAAAATGGCACGCCAGTAATAGATGAGGTGTACAGTGTGTGGAAATATTTAATAGGCCGAGCAGCGCTATCACTGGTACGCGTACGATAAATTTGGAATTAAGCGCCCCGAACAAAGCCCCCTTGCTAACTCTGTCTTTCTTTTTTTTTTTTTTTGTGCACGAGCTTCTTTGTTTGCTTGCTTTTTCTAGCGGCGGGAATGGCAACGCGGAGAAATACAACAAAGCAATAGTTGCTTACTTCAATCACATTCAGTGTTAACTCGTATCTCTTTTTCCAACCTATCACCTACCTTGGGCTACTGGATGTCTCTCACATCAAGGGCTGTAAACTGGTTTCAGCTTTAGCCAGCTACCTTCCGCTGCTTCTCCGCGCTCACTAGAGCAATTCATAAGGCCAAATGGTATTAAGTTGGGGCGTAACTGAAACACTCGTCAAAGCCGACGGACACGGCGAGGGGAAACCATGGATATCTATATTAATTAACAAAGCCAGGATGAGCCACCGCCAACTAGCCCGACTCGTTTTAGTTTTGATTCGAAAAGCAAATAAGCAAACAAAACAACAAGCGCCGAGGCCGGACGGAGCATCAGGAAGCGTTTTCTTGATATTTTTATATCTCTCTCCACATCAACCCACATCTCTCCGCATCGCGCCCACCGCCGCGGTGATCCTCCCTCCCGAGACCCCTATACTCTCTGTGTTCTCCGACGTAAGTAGAGGAGGAAATTGGAGAGAGCGACTGTTTTTTCCACTCGATTGGCTGTTAGATGTCATTCCATAAGATCACGCGTCCCTGCAACCAATGGGGATTCACGTGGTGACCGGTGGGGCTCTTGAACACGACCGAGCCGTTGAACAAAGGCGGCGTGCCCGGGCCTAGATGCGCGCAAGGTTGTTAGCGGCGCGTTGTTATGCGTTGCGTCATTTCGGTTTTCGCGGCGCCCAAAAGAAAGGAAGAGACGGCTGTTTAGCTCCTGTGTGCCATCATCCAGGGTGTGTTGACGTCTGAGCGAACCGTCTGAAACACACTACGAAGCATCCGATAGTCCGCCTGCGTAATTATTATGTTTGAGACGATGTGCCCGTTATCGTGCTGAAGTGCCAGTGTCGGTCATGGTGAACGGTCTTCCGAGGTCCGTGTCTTTGTGTGGGCCGCACACGACGGGCCTGAAGCTGCTGCTCTTCTTTTAACGAGAAAGGCCTGCACTGCTTCGAATTTACTTCGGATTTATGCAGCAGAGTGAATTAACAAGCACGAGTGCGTATATAGAGTTGTGCTACGAGCAACGTTCTGTGATTTCAAGATGCGCGCCGTCCTGTGGATTATCCAAACACGGAGGAGGCTGTGTGAGTACTGCCATTCGAACGCACATAAAAGCTTGTTTGAATTTTCTTCGCAGTTAGACTGTGCTGTCGTGACCAAAGATGTAACGGCATGACTGAGTTTCTACCGTTTAGTACAACCAGAGTCCTGTACAACCGATGCAATTACATTAGGGTGCCACTTCGTAGATTGAACGATCAAGGCCTCGGCCACGATGTTTCTCCCATTTTCTCTCTCGCTCCTTTGTGTTTTGTCTCGCCGTGTATATGACTAACGTACGACGCCCTGAAAGGACAGTGTGCTGCATTTAATAAGGGCTGTCTATTTTGTGAATCTGATGTCGGATGTGCTTTTGTGGCTAGGATATTTAGGTTTTTGTCCTACTTGCCCCGCATTAACGTCGATGTTTATTCTGCTTGGCAGCGTACTAAAAATGTCGGTACATTTCTTTTTGTGTGTGTGCGCTTACATGACGCGAATACTTGCCACATTGGTAGGCACCTGAAAGTTATTTCGTTGCTTGCGTATTTTTTTTTTTTTTTTTAGCGCATTGAGTTTTACTTCCCAAACATCGGACTATGAGGGAAGCTAGAGGTCTGTGTTGAGAGGGAGTCGAATCAGTGTTATTTCTTTTCATTCTTGTTTTTCCTTTTTTCGTATTCATGCAGGTATGGTCTATTAGAGCAGCCTTCCTCTCTTGGGAACAGCGCTCTGTAGTGGTAATGAGGAACGGACCGCTAAATTGTTTTTGTTATGACCTCTCAGCAACTAGCCCTGCTTGCAGCCTTTACAAACATCGTAGTGTTTGAAGTCATGCGCGTGAGGATATATATATATCGTTGGAGTCTTTCTAAAGCTATAGGATTTGCCTTAGAATTATTGAAGCTCTGCCAACCTCATTAGCTTGCACGGCAGTTTAGAATAGGGCTGCGAATGTTTTAATTTCCTTTGATTACATTTCTCTGCGTTCTTTGTATTACCCTACCAACTCGCCCCTGCACAGGATCTTTACGGAATCTTCAGGCAGCATTAATTGTCGTCTCTGTTGCCGTGTTCGCTATTGTCGCCATGTGCTTTAAATGACGACAGTAGCAGTGCGACAGTAGACAAGTGTGAACGCTATTTCGCTCCTATTCTGACATAATTTTCAGGAGAGTTTGCAGTGATCAAAAGGCGTTGTCCTTAGAGTAATACACAATAAACTTGACTAATATCGTAAATGAATACATTTGCGATTTACGGATAAAACGTGATGCTCGAGGTCGGTGCATTTGTGAGCGCAGGACGCGGCAGTACACGCTGATGCCAACTTTCTTTTCGACAAAGTTGTGTTCAAGTTGCATTTCTTTGTCAACCGAATCGAATCGTTTCTGTACGGATCTGTAGCCAGTGTGCAAGATAGGCTTAGGAAAGACGGGCCGGCACTTTGCCGTATCGAAAGTGGGCCTAGCCATACGAAAAACCAGGGATTAGTTCATTAGCGTGTTAGCCACAGTCGTTTGTCGTGGCTTGCACGGAACGCGTTCTCCTTAATGTAGAATGATTTGTCGTTCGAAGGCGGCGTTTGTATTCAGTGTTCTTTGTCACCCATCGAATAGCTTTGAACACTCTGTACACGTTTCTCTGTAATAAAACCACATTCAATTGTATAAGATATGTTGAATGTACGGGTTGCTGGGTGTGCGACAAGAGACGCTATTACGGGGCACTGAAACGCATCTGCTCGAACGTGCTAAATGAGTCGTATGGCATATGGAAATATACCTTTTACTGCATCTCTGAGGTTTATTGTTAATAGCTATGAAAGCTTATTGCAATATAAATCAGCGAAAGTTTTCTTACGTTTTCGCGATAAGTGGAAAAATCAGGGTGCCGTTGAAGGGCGAGAGACGAAGAGGCGGCACGAAGATGCAGGCACGGCAAGTCTCAAGGTGTCCGCACAGGTGAAGTGTGTTCAAAACAACACTGTTCCGAGGGAAGAACACTAGGAAATAGCGGTTGAAGAAACGCATTCCAAGTGCCGGCTTCCCTTCGTTGGAGCAAGGAGGGATCACGTGATCCAACTTTGCACGTCAAAGGCTTTGGTCAAAGCGATTGCAGCGCCCGCATCTCCAGTGGTGCGCCTCGCACCCAATAACGACGGTGTACTGGAATAGGGCAGTGGTGTCGTGTGGCGGCAAAAACGTGGCTGTTTTTGCGGCGAAGGCCTAGGGTGCTGGAGAACTGCGGTTTACTGCAGCGTCATCTGTCGCTGAGCCTGGAGTCAATGTAGCCAGCGGAGGCCTAAGGATGCAACACAGGGCCTCCGGGATCGGCGGTTGCCGTTGTCGCAGATGCCTTGCATATCCGTGCGGAGCTCGTAGATTGCTTGCTGCGGTTTTTTCCTGCCGCGTTCGCGCGTTTCTTTATGTGCACGGTAACACTGGCTTTGCGCCTTTTCTGTGTGTGTGTGTGTGTGTGTGTGTGTGTGTGTGTGTGTGTGTGTGTGTGTGTGTGTGTGTGTGTGTGTGTGTGTGTGTGTGTGTGTGTGTGTGTGTGTGTGTGTGTTCGCGCGCGCGCGTGCGTGCGTGTGCATCGTGGTTCTGTCAGAAAGGTTAGAATCACTCCTGGGTTCTTCAGATCGGGCACATTGGGCACATCGACTGCCTTCTTGCCCCTCGGCGCCCTTTTCCGGAGCGATATGTCCAAACTATGGTGGCAGCGCATTCTTTTTTTTTTCATCGAAACCTCCTGACCGCTTTTCTGGCTGTTGCAGCGTGAAAGGAATGCAGTGCAACCTCGCACACTCCAGGTCTCATCCTTCTGGACGTCTCATCCTAGTGTGTTTCAAAATAATTTGACAACAAAAATGTATGCGCGCTATACCGAACGGAACGAGTGTTTGCTTCTCTTCTGCAACCGAAACACTGAGCAGACGATCAGGAACACTGCATTATCTGTGATTGGAAACTTGCAAGCTTAGGCAGCAATGATGATGAATCCTAACAGTTTGCATTATTTATTTTTGCTAATTATAATAATTTCAATTCTGTTTTGAGAGCATTTTAGTGTATAGATGCAGAAAGTGTCGCATACCATATTTAAATTCCGTGCACTAGGCACACTGGTCGATCGCAGCTCCTGTCTGGTGGTGTCATCGAGGGGCCGACTGCGGTTGTCACATTATTTTGCTATACGGACAGCACACTGCTTCATTCTAGTACACAACAGTGAAACGTAAAACTGATTTTATTCCAAATGCGCCTGTAGTCCTCTGTGATAGGTGAGAATGGTTCGAGGCCAGCCCATGTGGGCGGGCGCCACGCCCATATGGGCCGAGCCCGAGACGTATGGACCTATCCTGGAGTGCTAATGATCTATTTGGAATAAAAACAGATCTGAATAGTTTTACGTTATACCGGCCCATGTCTGCCAAAGGATTCCGGGGTCTACTCTGTACAACCAGAGTTATTCTATGGCAGTACTCTTTACAGAGCAGCGAGAAATGGTGTGCATACATGGAAGCTGTTGGACATGTGTATTGACCATGTGATAAGCTCGTGGTCTTGGGTGTTTCGTACTTGTGTATAGCCTGCTGTATGCACGTTTCGCGCTATCACGTCTTGTGGTCATTTGTTACATGCACTGAGTGCTTCAACGTTTGTTTTGTCCGCGTTTGGGCTGACTTGACTGAATTTTACGTGTTCCAATGAACGTGAAGGTTTTCCACCGCAGTACGTGTGCTTTTGGGATATGTTTCTCGCGGTCTGTCATTCGGAGACCAGCAATGGTAACTTGAATCTGGTATTTGAAACGGTGTTGTGAGCAAGACAGACGGGTAGTGCCATGCCATGCACGTTTTCGTCAAGTTGCCGTTTTCGTTTCTCATTTGTCGCAATACGTTATCTTGTTTTGGCCATTGCAAGACCTGGAGGAGTATTCTGTAAGAGTCCACCTATTGCACTGTCCATTTCGGCCGCTGCTCATGTACTGATTGGATGGAGCTGTGTGAGCGAGGAGGAAACGAGCAGACCCCCAGCCAATCAGCGGCGGTTGAAATGAACGGTCCACTAGGTGGACTCTTACAGAATACCTCCCCTGAACAACTATATGTCTCTACTGTGATGCTGTTCGTGGTGTACCTATGACACCTGAAAAAAGCTCGATCAGGGTATTTCTTGCAGAAATGGCATACGTTAAGTTTTACTACATAAGGTGCGAAGTTTCCCATAAAAGCATAACCAAGGCAAATTGGCACTTGAATTAACGTCGTATAGCCTGCGTCCTGCGCAAGGCCACAGGGTGCGCAGCGTTTCTTTATGCTACAAATATCGTACAATGGATGTCTCTTTTCAACATTATCATCGAGAATCATATATATGAACGGTGTATTTCGTAGAGTCATGTATCCCGGAAGCTGCTCTTATCCCCTCACGTATCACGGAAGCTACTTATCAAGCCCTAAATACCGCCCGAGCTCAGCTAATGAGAGAACGAAAGGCGAGGTCGCAGCTCTGGCCACTGATGAAGACAGGAATCGGATTGTAATAGGTTTGTTAGATAATCCCAACTGTCGATTCGCTCTTTGGTTTCTTGAAGAAGAACATGTCCTAAAGAGCGGCAGCTCCGTAAACGCCTTGCCTTTGGCCGTTGCACCTGCAAAGCCTGTCTGAGCGCGGTGGCAGAACAGCTGCCCGCGAGGCAAACCTAAACAAGAACCGTCATCGTTAATATCATCATCATCGCGTCGAGTGAGGTTCGTGGTATGGTCAAAAGGCGAAGAGTAAGACCCGGGTTTTCACCGCAGCCGTGGCCTAGTGGTTAGGACGCCCGCATCGGCTACGGGAGGTGGGGCGATCGAACCCCGCCGCCGGACACCCACCGGTGTTATAAGACGGGTACAAGCAGCCGCCTCAGCCTGGCGTCCGGCAATGGAGGTGCGTGCTTGGGAAGAGAGCCTACAAACCCCGCTGAGGTCGCGATGCCGTGACCTCATGTACATAGTGTACATACGTTGCCCTGGGATCGCGGCAAACCAGCGTGGCTCGGGCCCCCCCTCCCCAATCATGGAATAACAACCTCATAAAAAAAAGAATCATGGCGTGAACCGTTAACCTAGCGGGGGTTGCGGTTGTCTGCCGTGGGCCTCTTTTTGTGATTTTTTTTTCTTTTTTCTTCGTATTCTGATTTTTTGTGTGTTTTGCTAACGTTATCGTTTCGTGCATGCCTGCTTTTTGCTCACCTACCGAAAACAAGCCAAGCAGATTATTACAATGCTACAGTATGATAGCATTTGAGGCGCCGCAGTGTGCAGTGGTTGCAATATTGTTCTGCCGTGAAATTCAGCCGAAGATCATGGCTGGAAATGAGACAGCAATGCAAGACGCTGTGCACTCCATGCCCTCTCCCACGGAATAGAATCATTTTTTAAAGAAAATACCGTCTTCCTTGGTGAACCCGTGTTACAGTAGGAGTGAAGGCTGCCACGGCCTGAATTTATTAATACCCTGCAAGTCACTCCATAATTGTGAGGTCACTTGAGAGTAGGCCTAGACATGGTGAAAGGGGGCATGTGAGTCCCCATAGTACAGGCTCCAAGCGTTTGTGCAACAAAACTTTTTGATATTATTGCGATAGACATTATTGGACACTCAGGTACATTTTGTCGTCGGCGTCACCGTGAGGTTCTGTTAAAGTGTACGGGCGATAAAATAACATTGGAGGGCGCTTAAGCTTCGCCTTTAAGAGTGGAACGCGATAGCATTAAAAGATCCCTGACTGCTTCTCACGCTTCCCGGCAACTGTAGCGTATGTAATCGTAATGTTTACCGGGAAACGCTCCCGGCGAACGCTATGCACGAAGGCGCGCTTTCTGGTAGAAACGCGGCCTCTTGCGTGGGCCGCGAGGCGGCGGAGGCGAGCGCCATCTGCATGTGTTTCAAGAAAACGGGCGCACCACTCCGTGGGCTCCGAGATAATCGCGCGCCGGTGCGCGCATATTGCGAACGCCGTGGCCGGTCTATGGATGTTAGGAACGCTGGAAAAGGGATTTGTTTGAGTTTTGGCCTAACAAAATTATGTTTTCTCGTATATTGAAATTACAATCCTCATGTCTGTAGGTTGTGGGTAAGTCGTAATTTACGATTTTTCTGCGTATTTTAGCTTGAGAAATTCAGTTGGTTCAGTAACTGCCTTGCACCACATGGAGGTCCTGGGTATGGGTGGTTCGAAAATCGTCCGGCGTCCGACGGATCTTGTGTGACACGGGGCCCTTAGCGCTGTCGCGTTAAAGTTGTCCCAGTGCGCCGTTTACTGTATGTGCGAAGAAAGCGGGGAGTTAGTGCGCCGTCTTCCATCGCGCGCAAGGCACCGAGGGGAGGGTAAGGAGGTGGTGAGCGCCTTGTACTTCGTGCTTCCGGGGCGGCTGCGTGCGCCCGCCCGCGCCGCTGTGTATTGAAAACCATGTGCGAAGGGATGCGGCTGAAACAGAGCCCGCCGGGCGCTGTATTCTAGCGGCTTAGTTCGCGTTGATGTGGCAGGCATCACGAAGGGCAATTCGTTCGCTGCTGCTACCGTGCTTCCTCGCTCCATCGTTTTGACAGCGAGTTTCCGCGGTCATAGAGTGAGTTGTTTTCATGTTTGCTTGTACGCGCGTTACACCATGCTTGTTAAGTGAGTTGGTATGCCTTTGTTTACAAGTTTATACGGCCGATAAAACTACTATCCTTCGTGCAGCCGTACACTAATTTGCTATCGCAGTCGATGCTTCATCTTTCGGGTGAAACAGCGACTTTTTTTTTTTTCATTGCGTCGGATGGCAGTTCCAGGTTTGTAGGCAGTGAAACCATGGTTTACAAGACAGAATATTTAAGAGTGAAATTATCATAGCGCGAAAGCTTTCTCTGCTGAGCCCTACCGAATATCCGTCATATGTGCGTACGTCACGCAATCACGCAGATTTCCTGGCATTCGTGCGAAAGCGGGATACTTGGCCGTTTTGTGAGGTGGTGCATGGGAATTCAAAGGGGGATGGTCGGAGAGAGAGAGAGAAAGAGAGAGAGAAAGTGTTTCTGAAGATGAAGGGGGCTGTTTTTCTGCGACTCTTTAGAAAGCACGGCTGAGCGCCTAGTTGTAGCGGAGAGGGACATAAAGAGGAAAGAACAGAGAAGCTGGAGGCGGTCAAGAGCCCAGTCAAGAGTCAGTGGTAGCCAGACAGCCTATTTACACGTTGTAGGCTCCCTGCAACTTTGCGTCAAGGCTACACTTAGTGGCTATTTCTCCAAGAATGCTCTCTCAGAAAAATTTCGTGTCAGCGTGCTACAATAAAACAGGTACGAGTGGTTAAACATTACCTTCCTCTCAAGCCACGGTGTCCCCTCTTGAGTTTTACACCTGGTGGTCATCGTATGTTCCCCCTCTTTCGTGCGGTGACGCAATTGTTTACTTCCGGCTGATTTGACCAGAGTGTGTTTTCAAGACGAACTTCGCATGACGAATGGAGGCGCGGCTACACGACGTGCAATATTTGCTAGCTAGCGCTACTTGAAGCGAAAACAGACTAATGCCTCCGCGGGCATTTGCCGCTTTGCTCCAAGCGCATATGCAATGTACGAGCTAGAAAAGAGCTATTTCCAGTACTAATTGGGTTTGATAAGAGCTTGATAGCATGTAAATATCTTAACACGTACGTGTACGATTCTCTCCATAGACAGTTTTTTTTTTTTTATGGGCACCATACTGCGTACGCAGTGGCGCCATTTATGGGCAATGGGCGTGCCCGCTTGGGCGAGTGCTCCGTGTTGTATGTCAGGCGTATGCGAGGCGGCCATTTCTGGTGGTTGTTTTCGCACCGCGCAGTCTAGTTAGGCCCACTCGCATTATAGCCGATATGACACCGCTTTTGGTCTGCCGACTGTGGGCGACAGCATTTTCCGTCCTGGTGGTGCCCCTGTCACACTGCACCGATGTCAACAGTCTGCAGACATCATTGACGGCCATGTCGGCGGTGAGCGAACTCGTCGGCAGAGAGTCGGGCGATTTTCTTTTCACACTGCAATGACACGACCACACACCACTTAGCATGGCGGCGTCTTCGAAGCGACAGCCGGCCGCTCTGGATCTATGTAATCGTTGTCCCTCACTGTTTCTTACTATAGCTCCCAAAAGATGTCTGTATTTGTTTTCCATATGAGTAATGGTGCTTCGACGACGAACTATCGCGACAATTGGGCGCTGTTTGCGCTATCCATTCTACGTTTTTCTTGAACAGTAGGCTAAACAAAGGTGGCTATATAAGTTGAACATCGATTCTGGATTACATGCATTGTCGGTCTCAGAGGCCATACACTAGGAATATTTGCCTGTTTCCTTGCTCGATTGATGGTGCCACAACTTTTAACCGCCGCGCTAGGCTGGGGCGCACGGGGCGCATTTGACGCCGCTCATAGTTTGCTTGAGATATAGGGGAAACCATACAGCGGTGACCTTATATACTGGCAAAATGCTGTGACATACAGATATAGTGCTACAATATACTGGCTAGTGTGCCGTGCACCGGCTGTTTTCAATGGACGAGCGTGGCGCCGCCTGCAATGAATGCCCACGATGGCCGGGAGAGGCCGCTGCCATACGGGTGGGTCCACCGTCTGGCTAATATCTGTGGGCACGAAGGCAACAATTTATGTTTTAAATTTAGTGTTAGAAAATCAGGTGTTATGGTATTCAACGAAAACAGTGAACAGACAGTGGAGATACAGGGCCAGGAAATACCTCGAATAACAGAATATAAATACCTTGGTATATGGGTAAACGAAGGCAATAAATATATGGAAACACAGGAAAAAACAATAACAGTGAAGGGGAAGAGAAATGCAGCCATAATGAAGCACAGAGCGCTATGGGGATACAATAGGTACGAGGTCTACCGAGGTATGTGGAAAGGTGTAATGGTTCCAGGACTTACTTTTGGAAATGCGGTTGTTTGCTTTAAATCAAGGGTACAATCACGACTCGATGGGAACCTAAGGTCAGTGGGTCGCCTCGCATTGGGCGCTCACGGGAAGACTACAAATGAAGCTGTGCAGGGTGATATGGGCTGGACTAATTTTGAAGTGAGAGAAGCTCGCAGTAAAATTGAGTATGAAGAACTACTGACGAATATGGAAAAATGTAAATGGGCTGGGAGAGTGTTCAGGTATCTGTACAGGAAAAACATTGATTCACAGTGGAGGAAAAGAACTAGGAAGCTTACCAGCAACTATGCGGCCTGTAGGGTGGGTAACACAGCACCAAAGAAGGTCAAGCAGAAAGTCAGAGAGGCTGAAATAATCTCATGGGTGGCGTAAATGGAAAAGAAACCTGCCATGAGTAACTACTTAAGAGGAAAAAACGAAATCAGAAAAGAAACAATTTATGATAACTCAAGGGGATGCTCATTACTTTTCGAAGCGAGATCGGGATGCCTTAGAACACGCACATATAAAGCGAGATATAAGACTGAAGCAGAAGCCTGTGCTTGCTGCGGTAAAGCTAGGGAGACTATGCAGCATGTTTTGCTAGAATGTGAAGACGTCTACCCAGCGGTCGATTTAGGCACCACTGGCCTCCTTGAAGCCCTTGGGTTCAACGAGAGCAGTGGAAAAGTAAACATGTCCACAATAGGCATTAGTAAGAGGCGATTGGAGGATTGGTGGAATAAAAGTAGGGAAACGACAAAAAAATGGAGACGTACAAAAGCACAGTTCGAAATAGGGGATCAGAAAATTTGGGTGTGGTAGTTCATAGTGTTTTTTTTAGTGTTTTCTTTTTTTATTGTTTAACCTATCTAGGACATTAGGCAGTATAATAGCAAAAACTTAGTGGCGCAACCCACCACCCCGTTCCAAAGGGGACGCTCATAACCTCCATCCATCCGTGCAGGCTGCGCGTGTCGTCTGCTTGGCATGTCAGTTTCGCAGTGGTTGCGTCGGTTTCTATGTTTGCGTTTTCAGTGTTATTACAGCGTTGCGTGTTTGCTCTTGGTGTTGTCAAGGAGTGAGTGCGTGGCTGCGGTGTTCGTGTGCCTGTCATTACCAGAACTATGCGGCGGCGGTGAAAAAATGCCGCAGCTATAGGGACAGTGCAAGGAGAGGACCTGCTTTGTGCTGTTGTGTAGAAGCGGTTACCGCTCGAACAAAGAGCGTGTATCCGTGTTCACTCCACCAGCTGATACGAAGGGGTAGCAGAATTGGCAAGAATGATCAGGAGAACGGACAGAAGGCTGGCACCAACTGCTGTGGTTTTTGAAAAACATTTCGAAAACAGTTTAGTCGAGCGCTCGTTCCCTATCACCGTGAACGGCGTTGTCCACGAGATTCCCCGCGATAAACCACTCCTGAAAGCCTACGGCATACCCACGATATTTCCTGAGTACCCTAAGCATGCACCTTGTGAGTGCCAGGAAAAAGAAAACAAGAAAGAAGGAGCACACTCTAAGAAACGTTTACACCATTTGGAGTGTATATTTGCCACACAGGGATAATCGTAATCTGTCTTGCCCGCATTTCCTTTCTTGAAAACGCTGCGCTCGTTACTTTGCTGTCGGGAGTGCTATGTCATGCTGATAATGCGCATGCCGCTCGTTGCTGGAAAGTACCGGGCTCGCCGCGTTAAAGAAAGGAAATGCGGACAAGACAGATGATGTTTATCGTTGTGTGGCAGTTATACACCCCAAAGGCTGCAACTGCTTTTAGAGTGCAGTAATGCTCTGATTTACTATACTGCAGGTTATGTTGCACGAGAGATCATTGCCAAAAATTCTTGACCACAGCGTGCAGGCTTCCTTTGCGTAAGTAAAGCTGAAGCTAGTGCCGACGGTGCTTCGTATTGCACTACGCATTTTGACAATGGAGGCCTTGTCTATCTTAGTCAGGCCTTGTAAACCGCTGTGAAGGCCATGGAAGATGTTTTTACTGTGTTCTTCAGCAAAAACAAGTTACATGTAGCGAGTCTAGCTGATTTTTCAGGTCAGCTGCAGACACTGGCCTTTCCACAACTGGGTACCCGGAGCATGCAAAACCAGCTTTGACAGCAGTTGTAAAGTTTTCAGGGACAACATGGCCACAATTAGCACATGACCGGGGTAGTTGGAGAAGTATGGGAGAGGCCTTTGCCCTGCAGTGGGCGTAGCCAGGCTGATGATGATGATGATTATGTAAAGTTCTATGTTTTCTTGAGGTTTCGGTTTTTTTGTAAAAGCATCAACGAAGGGAGGGACGCACAAAGGCAACGGCAGAAGCTCCTTAAACTGCGTCACTGCCACTAGATCTATTTTCTTCATATATGCGTGCATCATCTCATCTAGTGCTGTCTTGTGCCTGCGTTTGACTGTTGTTACGCTTGAATAAAATGTTTGTTACGCTTAAATGAAAGATGTATTTCCTATTTTTGTTCACGTATATCAGACATAAAAAGAAATCTGCACGTGCTTACCAGGTATAAAAAAATGTATAGTATACGGAACACCACAATCCATTTTTCAGACAAATATTTTTCTTATTATCATACCCTCGGGGTCCAATGAGCATTATGAGGAGATGGGTACATGGTTTACGAACAATAAAAAAACAGTCAAACCTATGAGGATAACAATAAGATAACAGGCAGAAGCAGCAGCAAATAAAACAAATAGAAAGAACAGTGAAATTCAAGTAATTTCAAAAGATGATCGGTTACAGCGGTCTTGAATGGTTATGCATTAATTAACATTAATAGAACAGTAACGTAACCTTAGAATTCTTTTACTGTATTAGAATAAAAAATGTAACCTTAATCTAACCCTTAAAAAAGGTAGGCTGCCATCGTCGCTAGAATAAAAAAAAAAGACAAGTGTTCTTAGCTATCGCCTGAGAGACACGAATGCGAACGCCTTCTAAAGCCTACTGTAATTCACCTTCATCCACCCTAATCCTCCTTAATACACTTTAATCCAATCACCAATCAATAATTAAATTTGCTACTCATTAATCATCTCTTATCCCCGGCTGGACATGCTTTGGTTCACTTCTGGCCTTCCTTGGATCGTGTGATAGGTTCTGTACCTCGCAACACGACTTTGAAACATGGAGACCTAAGGCTTCTGCCTTAAAAATTACGTTTTCTCTTCGCCAGCATAGAAACATATGAGGTTCCCCGCTAGAAGCCGAGCGGAGCTAGCACAAGCTTTTCACGCAACCGACAAGCGCTGGAGAAGCCTGTCGTAATCAAAACGAATCCTTATCAGCAATCAGCTGCCCCCATTTGAACTGTGCTGGTGCTACGGCTTAATAAAAACAGAAAGCGCAGCAGCCCGCTTGCCGATGGTGTGGAAACACGGCGGGCTACGAAGACCGGACGGTGCCGCGGCCCCCACCTAAAACCCCTAAATCTCCCAAAGTAGCGCCATTCACTTCCCTCCTCCTCCGCTCTGCGCGGCCTCGACGGTGGCGCCGCCGGTGGTGGGCCTGCCATAGCAGACGACGGCTAACACGCTACGGGGGGAAATCCGCAGAAAAGTTTGTTCGAGCCCTGCGGAGCAGTTTTTTTCAATCGAAATCTTTTTTCGTCAGTCGGTAACTGGCCTTTAGAATTTCGTGTTGGAATTGCGGAAGAAATAGAGAAAGGGACCATTATTCAAGGCGTATTTAAGAGGAAGCTTTAGCTCGGGCCCAACTCCGACGCAGCCTATTCAAATACATGTAAAACGCAAAAAACGTTTTTCTGAGATAACCCCTGGACTGATTTTGATGAAGTTTGTTGCATTTGAGAGAGAAAGTTAAATTCCAGTGACTGTTGGAAGCGGTATTTCGATTTAGGTCCTGGATCTTGTGAAAAGAATTTTAAAAAATTCGGAAGTTCCAAAATAATAGAAGAACGAAGTTTACAAATTCATAACTCTGCATCAAAAGCAGATATCGCGGTTCTGTAAACGGCATCCATGAGACCATTGAAAGCGGACAAAGTTGATATGTCATTTTATATCTTACGTAAATTTGTTACGTTGTTTACAAAGGTACTGCAAAAGCTGTATTCTCATACTACTCATTTTTTTTAGATTCATGTATAGCATATCAATTTTGTCCGCTTTAGATGTACTATTAGATGCGATTCAAAGAATTGTATTATCGTTTTTCGTTTTAGAGTTACAGAGTTGTAAACTTGATAGTTTCGTTTTTTGAAAATTTGCGATATTTGTCACATTTTAATAAAAAATTAAGGACCTAAATCAAAAATTCGAAACCAACAGTCACTAGATTCAAAGTTTTTCTTTTAAAAGCAACAAACAATTCGTTTTTCTGAGGAAGCTTTAGCTCGAGTGCTCCTATCTAAATACATGTAAAAGGAGAATTCGTTTTTCTCGGCAACCACTGCACCAAATTTGACGAGGTTTGTTGCATTTAAAAGACAAACTTAAAATCTAGTGACTGCTGGTTTCGAATTTTCGCGTTAGGTTGTCAATTTTTTATTAAAAATTGGCAAAAATCAAAAATTTTCAGAAAACGAAACTATCAAGTTCACAACTCCGTAACTAAACAACTAAAAATGATAATACAATTGTGTGAATTGCATCTAATAGTACATCTAAAGCGGACAAAATTGATATGTTACACATGAATATAAAAAAATTTACTCATAGAGAAATACAACTTTTGCAACACCGTTGTAACCAACGTAACAAATTCACGTAACATGTAAAATGACATATTAAATTTGTCCGCTTTGAATGATCTAACGGATGACGTTTACAGAACCGCGATATCAGTTCTTGATGTAGAGCTATGAATTTGTAAACTTCGTGCTTCTATATTTTTCAAACGGTCAAATATTTGAAAATCGTTTTAAGAAAATTCAAGCCCTAAATCGGAATTCCGCTTCCAACAGTCACTAGACTTTAACTTTTTCTTTCAAATGCAACAAATTTCATCAAAATCGGTCCAGGGGTTATCTCATAAAAACGTTTTTGCGTTTTACATGTATTTGAATAGGCCGCGTCGGAGTTGGGCCCGAGCTAAAGCTTCCTCTTAAGGCGTAAAGCGGGCGACGTTGAGAGTTCGTGTTGCTGAAACACGACGCAAGCACGCGGTGTACTCAAACACGCGCGTAATTACCAAAGTTTCAGGCGCTGGCAGCGTGAAAGTATGTGTACGTGGTTTCGTATGTTCATTTACGTACCTGCAGGATACTTTTGTTCGGCCGGCGCGTGAGAGATTGCTGACCGCACACAGCCGGAATGGCTGTGTGCGGTCAGCAATGCCTGGCAGCAGGGCCGTTTTTTACATTGCGGGTGCTTTGGTAATCGTGACGATAGATTGTTTTTTTTTTTTTTTTTACAAGTACTGCTCCAGGAGGGCACATGTAATGGCTAACGGAGGCCTCTGAAGAGCACGTGACATTACAATAATGCAGGCGTCGCAGGGAGTGTTCGCATACAAAATTGGCTGTCCGCGATCTTATATACCCCCTTGGCATGCACATGCTTCGGCGAGCCCCATCCAGCCCTGGTTCTAGCTTTGGGTGTTCTCGTTGCCGCTTTGGTGCCCTGGAGGCGCCGTCAATAATACGAAATAATGACAAGGTGTTACAACTAGTAGATAAAATTTATTGAAGAAATACAATCGCGCCGAGGCGTCAGCTTCTAAAGCAGCGCTAGCGCGCCTGCGCGAGTATTATGAAACGCCAACGAGGAATTTACCGGCCCACGTACGACTCTACGATCAAAGAGCACGTTAAATATCCCCAGGCGAGCTAGAAAAAGTTATCCGGAGCCATCCACTACGACCTGCATCCTCGCTTTAGTCGCTTCGGAACGTCAAAAACGTTAATCACCACAAACCATATCAATACATGCGGGCGTACATTCGAAGCTAAAAGACTGCATCGTAAGTCATATTGAGCCTTGCAAAAGCTTTGAGAATGTGCTAACTTCTGGTGGAGCTTAAAACACACCCTGAATAAGGTCGCTTTTATGTCACAGGCCAGCTGCAGATGCGTGCATTTCACCGCAAGACGAAACTACATGAAACAAAGAGAGCACATTCGAAAAAAAAAAAGTCGGACAACGCGCTAAAAACCACGCAGAGCATGAACACACACTTTTTCGAAGCGGAAGGCGTGAACTAGGCACGAAATAAGAGGTTCTGAGTAGCCGTGGCTCTTACTTCACTAAGCCGTGCGTTCTTTGCCACTTCCTCGAAGTCAGCCCGCCCGAACCTGCGAATCCACACTTCTTTTTGCGTTGCGCCCGCTGGACGGCAAAGCAAAAAGCTTTTTGCCCTCGCTGTGTCTGTTGCGGCAACCGAAGGCGCAGCAGCATGATATCGCAATTAAGTGTTCGGGCCTACACATTATATTACGCTAACGTACTCCGTCAGTCCGCCTGCCGTACTTTCGTCGCGCAGGCCCAACAATGGAGGTCGGCGTGCGCTGGAAAGTATACAAAAGCGCGGCGCCTGCTCCGCGCTGGAAAGAAAAAATATACAAAAGCGCGGTGCCTGCTTCCACGTGACACAGATTGGCCAATGGGGGAGCTGAGGAGGCTGGGGCGACAAGAGGCGTGTAGGAGGACGCGCCAGGGTGAGCGGGGTGGCGGAAAGATCTAAGAATGGCGCTACTTTTGAAAAATTGAGGGGTTTTACCCCCACCTGCACTGCAGCGCTCCTAGCGGCAGCCGCCGGCATTCATTGCATCCGGTGCCACCCTGGGGGCCGCAGACGGCACACTAGCCAGTACATTCTAGGCACTATAATACAGATTGACCGGCCTTCGCAGACGATATCTCACGGCTGATTTTCGTTGCAGGTTCTTGCTTTCCGTGCCGTGTCGCCGCTTCGCGCTTCTTGTGTGCGGACTATACGAATTCAAAAGCGGTCCATGCATTTCATGGTGCTATGGGCAGAAGTGAATTACTCTGAACCGAGAGACCAAAATCAACGTCATATCGGCCTACAGCGTGACAGCGCCGTCAGCTCAAGCCCGCAGAAAGTAAGCATGAACCAGCGCTGCCCAGAGGGCGCTTGTGAAAAACGGCCGTAGCGCGTCGTAAGTGAGAAAGCGCAGAAACCTTTGGCAGTGGTGGAACAGCTGCGCCAAACTGCGCAGAGAGTGGTCCTTTGCGCCATTCTGCGTGGAAACGACATTTCAGCGGAAAATTGCGCCGAATTAGGCATACGAGCGAAACCCTTCTTTCATCGATGTTTCGCAGCTAGCAAAACTGAAATCAAAACCAATAGCACGCTATCATCATCGTCGTATAAAAAAGCAGAGGCGCGTCGGAGTAATCCGGATCATCATTCCCGAATTGTTCTTAAAAATTAAATTATGGGGTTTTACGTGCTAAATCCACGACCCGATTTTGAGGCACGCTGCATTGGGGGACTCCAGAAATTTGGACCACCTGGGGTTCTTTAACGTGCACCTAAGTACAAGGGTGTTTTCGCATTTCGATGCGGCCGTCGTGGCCGGGATCCGATCCCGCGACCTCGTGCTTAGCACCCAACACCATAACCACTAAGCAACCACGGCGTGTCCGACGTTTTCTTGACGTGCAATGTAGTGCCGCTGTACCGTCTCGCTGGCGCTTTATTTCGGCGTTCATCGAACGCCCGTGGTGCCACGGAGTTTGTTTGCTAAGGTGGATGTCACATTCTAGGAATAAAGGTAAGCTTTTTCGGTGTTATGGGTGATAGCAGGGTTTTGTAAAACAGCCGCTGTTATCTGAATCACACTTCGTGAATAGCTTAGAGTGGTATTAGCGAGCGCATGTCGGCTTCCACATGTCTGAGTGAATACCGCCAGTTTTACTGTTCGCATGGATAGGGGCCAGGTTGTTAATATTGGCATTATGTATAAGCAGTCAGCGTGAACACATGGGGGCCGTTGAGAAGGTAAACAGAAAAAGCGAAACGTGCCAGTTTTCGTCTTGAATATCTGACTCTATCTGGGCACTACGAACTTTGCGCGTGTTGTATGCGTTTGTCCCTAGGCGTGCCGGCATTGGGGAGTGGGGTCGAGTTTGTTTACGCTCGTACGCTGGCTGCCGGCGCGGTGAAACAGGTGAAGCAGCTGGCACTGACGCCCCATTCGGTGATCGCTGTGTCGGGATAGACTGTCTCGCATCTAAGGCACCCGTGCTAATTCGCTCGTGCCGGATCATACCTTGCTCGCATATTACGGTGGTATACGTTCAAAATAACATCACGGACGTTTCCGTGGAAGCAGTAGGGACCGATGTAGAGGCCGGGTCGCATATATTGAATATCTAGAAGGCCGAGCGACTTAGCAACCGTGGTTGAACGCGATTGGCTGAAAGGCCGCCGGTGACGCTGGACGTCCCTGCAACCGCTATGCGAATACGCCGCGCCACCCTAACGCCTTGTAGGCAAACCTAACCTAACCGAACGTAAACCTAACCTAAGCTAACATGGCCGAGACGCAAAGACAATAATCCTCACGGCGGAACCGCTGTGAGAATAGGCCGCCCCACCCATACGCCTTTTACGCTAACCTAACCTAACGTAGGCGTGACGCAAAGGCAATAATCCAGACGGCGTAGCTATAATCCGGCATGACTGACTCAGCACCAGCGCCGCATGCAGATGCGAAAAAGTCTGTCCGATCTAGCTTTAGACACAGCGATCACTAGATGGAGTGTCTCTGCCCACTGCTTCCCCTGCTTCACCACGTCGGCAGCCAGCGTCGGAGCGTCAACAAGCTCGACCCCATTCCGCAATCCCGGCACGCCTAGGGGACAAACACATACAACACGAGCAAAAAAGCTTTTTCCCCGTAGTGCCTAAGCAAAGTCAGATATTCAAGGAGCAAAATACCCCAGGTGTTCTTTCTCGCACCCGCCGTTACTCGCGCCCGCGCAGAAACGTCGGGCGCCTCGGGCAATGCCACGCCCCGCTGCACTTAGTAGCAATTGTAAAAACGCAGACCGGCCGCAGGGCGCTTTGTGCGTTGGGGTATAAAGAAGCGTCGCGTCCTTTCGTGACCGCACTCGCAAGGTAAGCGCAAACTCGTCTCCAGAACATATTGAATATATCAGTTAAAATTTGCATGGTATGTCGTAAGCATACATGCAGTTGACCCTGCGCCAGGACTTGGGCCAAAAAGCGAAATGGCTGTTCCACCACGGAAACTGGTGTCTCCCTAAACATTTTGCCATTTTTCAGAGGGAAATCGCAGCTGTCATTAGAGAAGCAAGAAACAAGAAAAACTGCCAGAGTGAGAATGTCGCGACGGCTGCGTGCTGTGTGGAGAGCATGCGCTTTTATATATGCCTTTATGAATGAGCCATTAGTAGGCCGCTGAATGCTCCAAGATAAAGCGTGAGGGGATCCACAAGAAAATGTTTTTTTACAATAAACAGAATTTTGTTCACACCAGCAGTCTTGGAAATTCTGGGGCACAAAAGACAGTGAAACAGGTCGAACGTCGTAGGTGTGGCTGTATAAGTATGGACGACACTTGCTTATTGCCCGCACAATCGCGAGACATTCTTTTTCAGTTACCGAGTAAATGGATTCCGCCTTGCTAAGGGCACGGCTAGCATAAGCTACAACATACTCAGAAAAACCAGGTTTGCGTTGGACGAGTATTGAACCAAGACCGACGCTGCTGGTGTCCATGTGTATACTTCAGTTGGTGCAGTCGGGTTGTAATGGCGCAGACTGGGTGGTGAGGTAAGCAGATGCCGTAATCTAGTGAATTTGAAAGGTCACCAGGGCTAGCAAGTAACGTTGTGGGCGGTGCTATGATAGAGGCAAAGTTGTGGACAAAGCGACGAAAATACGCGCATAAGTCCATAAAGCTGCGCAGTTCATTTACGCTGGTCGGCTTACGAAACTGCGACGGCGCGATGTTTGTCAGGGTCAGGAAGAATTTTGTGTTTTGCGACAGCATGACCGAGTGTTGTGAGCTGGCAAGTCCCGAAGTCACAATTCTTCAGGTTGAGTTGAAGGCTTGCGTTGGTAAGGCACTGGAAAATCGGGCGCAGACGGGCGAGATGTGTATCGAAGTCGGGGGTGAACACGACAACGTCATCTAGATAACACAGACATATCTGCCATTTTAGACCGCGTAAGATGCTGTCCATCATTCGCTCGAATGTTGCAGGCGCATTGCAAAGTCCAAAGGCGTGACTGAATTCGTACAGACCATCCAGGTTGACGAATGCCGTCTTTGGACGATCACACTCGGCCATCGGGACTTGCCAATAATCAGAACGCAGGTCGAGTGAAGAGTTGAATTTGGCGCGTTGTAGACAATCGAGGGCGTCGTCTATGCGGGGATGAGGGTAAACATCTTTTCTAGTAATTTTGTTGAGAGGCCGGTAATGCACACAGTACCTAATTGAACCGTCTTTTTTCTTGACCACAACGGGGGATCACCGAGGACTACATGAAGGCGTGATGACCACGCTGAAGCATGTCGGTAACTTGCTCCGCATTTATGCGACGCTCCGTGGTGATACATGGTAGGGACGCCGTCGCAAAGGGGTGTTGGTTCCGGTGTCAATCCTGTGAACAACGGTGCTCGTTCGAACTAATGATGCTTGGTGAAAGGCAAACTAACTGCTGCATGGGCACGTTGATCCGGAGCGAGGTTGCTGTCGATGGAAGGGAAAAATACCTCCTAGGACACGTCAGGGGATGCAAGGTGCGGTGTCAATGCGTTCAACTCAGGGTTCGGAATTGGCTCGGAGGAATCAATAGACACGGTAACATCATCGACGAGTGACTGAACGTGGCCAAGCATCTCAGTATGGCGTAACGTGAGAAGGCATGAGGAAATAAGTATTCCGGTGGCATCCTGCTGAAGTGCTAGGACGGCGGCAAATGGCAGTGACGCATGGTGGCGGTGACTGAATACGTCAGACGGCGTGAACGGAACTGTAGTTTCGGAAAGGGCAGTACAATAAACAGGAACAATGACGGCAATGAAAGGGGGAAGACTAGTGTCAGCAGCCACGACAAGCTTGTCAACACCAGGCACGGACACATGGGCAGAAGGGGCATCGTGAAATACAGACAGTTCCACCTCAGCGCGAGCGCAGTCTATAACGGCGTGATGACGCGATGAGAAATCTCTCCCAAGGATCGCATCATATGAACACGAAGTCAACACAATAAACTCAGTGTTGTACAACACGTCCCCATTGACGACTTTGGCCGTTCAGGCTCCAACCGGTTGCAGTACTGAGAGAAAACGCTGTAGGTGGCGTTGTCACTTTACGAAGAGAGCGACAAGGTTTCTGGCTAATTAGGGATTTATTGGCAGCGGTACCGACGAGCGCAGTAGTACGAGCGCAAGAGTTTGAAAGGGGATTTATTAACGTTGGATGGCAGGCGGAAGGACCGCACGACGGGCACAGCAAAGACAGTCTTAGCCGGCGTCAACAGCTCGCGATCTGCGCTCGCACCTCCCGCCCAGAGCGTGTCCCACTGCTGCGTGCGCTGCTTCATCCCCAGTACACGAGGAACGGTGGCATGACGAATGTCGGCTATCAGAGCGCACGAAACCATAAGTGGGAGGCTGCAGCGAACGCTAAGCAGCACCCCCCGAGGCTTACGTCACCCAGCGGCGGGCAGCTAGCGCGTTGCGACAGCGAGGTTTCGGTTGTGCGCGCTTGATAGCCGAAATTCGTCCTGCCACAGATCGTCGAATAGGGGCAAATCCAAAAGTGGACGTGGCTTGTACGGGGAGCTCGCTTCAATTTTCGAATTACGATGAGCTCGCTGAAACCAAAAGTTCAAAAGGTAAGGAATTGATTTTTGTTAATTAGCGAGTCATTACCCCGCATCACCCGTAATCGCCCTCACTGACATGTCTGGCATGTCACTGTCATGGCATGTCTCCGAAGGACGTGTCATTTTTTTTTTGTCAACCCCACTATTTTTAAATAATACTTCAAGTCTTCTTATGAACACCCTGTATACAAAGTGTCTCAGTTAACGCTAGCCAAGTTATCAAAAAAAAAAAAAAATGAGAGACGTACAATATGCGATTCTGAGACCTACGCTGTTGGGTCACGCGTTCTCTTCTGCCCCTAGGATAATTTTTGTACAGTAGTTTCGTGGCTAGTTATGGAAGGTTGATTAAATCAGTATTTCATTTATAAATTAAGGGCGTCACCTGTGCCGGAAAAGCTGTTAATTCGTCCTAAAATGCCCCGGGCATTCAGCCCTTTTCAGTGCGCCGTGTCCTGCATACATAAATCCCTTTCGCGCTGTACGGGTAGTGCGCGAAACACATGAAATGACGCGCGTTTCGCGTCCGCGCGCCGCGGCACCAGGGGTCGACGTCTCAAAACAGATTTGAAAGAATGACGTAACTCCGGTCGCAGCCTGGCCCCATTCCGGCTGCGTTTGTCGCGCAGAACAGGCAAATCGCGATCAGCGGAAGCGGGCGCCAACGACAGCTTGTCACTTCCAGGCGGTTGACGAGTCAGGCAGTGAGCGGAGTTTTGGCTTCCTGCTGTTTACATGTCGTGTCAGTGGTGTCGCGGCGCGCACGGACGCGTTATCGTGCGACACTTTTTCGTACTTCAGGCTCTAGTACTGCCAGTGAAGCCTGGAAAAAAATAATTACGCCGGAGCTACCTCGCATACAACGACCGAGTGGGATGTTCTGGAACGAAATACCAGCTTTTAGCTGAAAGTGACGTACTTCAAGAATTAAAGAAAAAAAAGGTATTGATAAACCGTCTCTAATTAGCTAAGCGATTGGTACACAACAATTATCCTGGTGGCAAAAGAGAAGTTAGAACAACATTGATCGCATAACCGTATATTTATTGCATCAGTTTTTTTTTAACACAATGGTTAATCTTGAAAGTCGTGCATTTGCAATTAAGACAGTATAGTCAACAAGAGCCACGGCCGACGACTGGGTTGCCGGCGTTGTGCCGCTACTGCACATTCATATTTTCTTGCCCAAACAAGTTGCACTATACACTTACTCTCCTAGTTCACAAAACGGTTTCAGTGTGCTGCATATAGGTAGGTGCAGAAAATTATTAGATCGAAAGTCTAAGCCTACGTTTGAAGATTAATATGCAATATAAAGGTATGTAAAGGCCTATCAAGAGAATGGTATATTGTTATTGGCGGTCAGCGTCTATAATCTGTCCAAGAGTGTGTTTATTTATGCCGATTAGTCACAGTGGACACGGATCCGATCACGAGGAGGAAATACTGCAGAAGAATACAATAATACAAATGCATTCTGCACACGGAAGGCACTACCAATCCATGACCGACAGCGTACCGCTATCATTGGAAAAAAAGGCGTGCACTCATTGCCTTCTGGTGGTACTTATATATGGGGCTGAAACTGCAAGGTTAACAAAAAGTTCTGAAAAGCTAAGGGCTGAGCAACGAGTGATTGAACGATAAATTATTGCCGTAACGTCACGAGACAGCAAGACAACGGCGTGGAATAGAGAACAAGAGGGAGCAGCCGATATCCTAGTGGACATGCATTAAGAGGATAATAACGGAGCTCGGGAGAATATTTAATGCAATAAGCAGTGGTCTATTAGAGTCGCAGAATGGGTGCCAAGGTGGGGAGGGAAGCGCAGTCGAGGACGGCAAATAAGTAGGTGGTATGATGAAATTGGGAAATTAGCATTCCGAAATACGGAGGGGTGAGTTGGCGCAAGACAGGGGAAGTTCAAGATCGCTGGGAAGGGCGTTCGTCCTCACTGAACATAAACTAGGCTGATCATCATCGTGATTGTGACTTAGGTTTTAATCTTAGTTGCTTTTTTTTCCTTCCGCTTGGCTATAGAATTAAAAAAGCGTGTGGCGACCCGCCGTGGTTGCTCAGGGGCTTTGGTGTTGGGCTGCTCAGCACGGGACAGCGGGATCGAATCCCGGCCGCGGCGGCCGCATTTGGATGGGGCCGAAAACAACCGTGTACTTAGATTTAGGTGCACGTTAAAGAACCCCAGGTGGTCGAAATATCCGGAGTCCTCCACTACGGTGTGCCTCATAATCAGAAAGTGGCTTTGGCACGTTAAACCCCATAATCAAAACTTAAAAGCGCGGGTGGCGAAAATCTCCGCTCGGATGCTACAAAAAATTACCCCAAAACACCCTTGGTTATCGCCATAAGTGTGCATGCTCTTCTCAAGCGAAAGAAAACACGGCACTGGGCACGTGTCGTTCATGATAGCGCGAGTATGTGACACATACGGCTGAAGGTGCTGTTGCTTATTTTTTTTTTCGACCCGAAGCGACAAGCGTAATCGTTCCTCGAAAGCGGAGCGGCACTTGACAGCCATCGTGCGGATGTCCCGCTGAACGCGGCCGTCTGGAGAGAGTCTAATCTTGGCAAAAACCCGCCATCTCGCTTGTGCTCGAGGAAAGAAGAAAAATAGCGCACGTCTGAGTGCTTTCATCGCCTACCGACCTCGGGTGTTCCCACACGGTGGAACATATAAAGCCGCTGCGGGACTCGTGCGCTCTCGCATTTCGGAAAAAAAAAAGAGCGTTGACCGCGCTGAAGCACCGGAGGTTCGAGATGAGAGGTCCCAGCCTATTCTGCGTGGTGCTACTCGCGTCTTCGCTGGCGCTCACGGTCGCAGCCGATCGACAGCGTCGTTCCAGTATCTTCGGCATGGCGGCATGTGTGACGAGAAATGCGGGCGTTCTCCTTCCCGCCGACGGCCGGTGCGCTGCGGGAAAGCTTCAGGCCGCCTACAACGCCTTGAGAGACGCTAACTGCATTAACTGCGACAAGTGAGTACCGCTAAGAGTGGCAGCCCTGAGCTTGTTTCTTTATTGTTTTTTATTCCTTGCGGCCTGCTCATTCAATTTGAATGCTGCCCAACCGTGCGGGACAGGATGAAGTAACTTAAAAGAAAATCCTCAACAGCGGCCTAGAATACAGTTGAAAGGTAAAAGAAACGACGTTGCTGTAAGCGATCGAAAAAAAAAAAAATTAGACAGAGACGCCTAAGACTGCTTAAGTATGGGAATGCAAAAGCATTCCCTTTGGTGAAATGTTTTCGATTGAGGTATTCGACATGCATTAAAGTTCTTTCTGCTGATTCGGTGTGTGTGTTTGCGTATATGCTGGCCACAGACCGGCTGATTTTGTGTACTCATGACGTGGCGTCGAAAGTCCATCGCAGTTGACGAACCACCGATCAAATCCGAAGAGCAAGTAACCCGCCGGACGCAGCGCGCTCATTTTATGCACTCGTCGAGGCCGAAGTGTGCCAAATTTTCTTTTCAATGACATAATTGATGTTTATAGAAACCTCCCAAAGCAGTTTCACGTCAATCCGAGCATTTTTGACGTGTTTTTGCTCTGCGCCGTCGGAGATATTTGGTACCATCTATCGGTAACGCTAACGACGCCGAAGGATTTGGCGCGATGAGGCATATAATGCTTTCGCATCATGAAATCGATCGTGTCGAAGCAGGTGCCATGGTGATTCTGAGCAACATCTAAACCGCATAGAGAATCTGAACCTCTTCACTTATCTGTCGCGTCGCTGAACTACACTTTGGTGCTGTACTTGTTTAGTAAGGACTTCATTCCGTTTGCTATGAGTGCTTGTTGCGCCAGTTCTGTGATAAATTTTTCGTTAGCTCACATGCTGCGTTAATTTGCCTTGGTACAGACCTTAAAGAACAACTCTTATCCTCTAGTGGTCAACTGAGCTTTGAATGGCTTGAGCGGGAGAATTTGTAGCCTTTAAAGTGTACCGCTGGTGGTTCGTGCTAGGAACATTTAGCTAGTGTGGCACACCAACCGCTCCTCTGGTACTCACCACCATACCATTTCCTCTAAGTCATGAAAGTAAGATGCGTAGATAATGTTTTGCTAATCATTCTTCAGCATGCGACACCATATGACGGAGTGACGTGAAATTTTTCACGTTAGGACCTCTCCCCCCCCCCCCCCCCCCTTCACATCCCAAGTAGTATTGTTGTTTAGATAATAAACTCGAGCACCGTAAAGTCGGGAGCCGGTTGTATTGCAGGTTCCTTAGTTCTTGCCTTGGTTTTTACCGCCTCAGATTTCATAACATGTTACAACGCTTCCGTCTATCAGGAGCGTTGGTCTACTTCCTACTTTAACCACGCGCCACAAACAACTGTCCATTCCATCGTGTTTCTGCTTTTACGACAGATTTTATTTCGCATTCGGTTAGCGCTGACTTTGAACATTTGTTGCCTCCAAAACGGAACAAGATTAAGCAGTACAAGCTGCCGCAAAGAAAGTCTGTGCAGATACATGTCACTCAGTTTCACTTCACCTCATCAGCTCCTCCCGTTATGAGGCCACCATATTTACGAATTGCAGGTTGGCGGAGTGTATATAAAAAGTGCTGTTCAGGTGCGTGAAACATCGAGCAAAAGGTTCTCAAATGTAAGCAGAGGAGAAAAACCTGCCAGGTAGGGCAAGTGATAAGGAAAAACAATTGAACACCAACCATAACTTCAGTAAAAAATAAAACGTTTGCTATAGCACGGGACCAACGTTTCGGGACCAACTCGGCCTTGCGCCACTGCAGTCAACCTCGAACAAGAAGCTGAGTTGGTCACAAAACCTTGGGTTACTTTAGTAACCTTCTTGCTTTTACTCAAGCGTATCTGCAACCTTATCTGAGTGCCAGTGTTGAAGACACCAAAAAGTAAATTACTTCAGCTGCTTTCGTAAATACGGTTCTATAATATCAGAAAGCTCACTGTTATCGCGAGCAGAGAATTCGTGAGGCACGAAAAAACGCAGGAAGAAAGCCGGCGCTGGCGACGCCACTTTCGAGTTCCGGCTCCCCGCGACGCCTGTAATGGTTGTGGTCGGGCATGAAATGGACGGTTGCTGGCCCATGCCGTCGTCCAACTTATCCACGCTGAGGACGTTGTTGAAGGAAGAGACTTGTTCTCATCGAGGACAACGAATATAGGATTTATTTGCAGTATCTACATGAGAACGTTACAGTTCATCAGTCTAGCATGACTGAGAAAGAATGCACCCTCAGCAGCCGCGCAACCGCTGCTTATAGACACTGTCCTCCTTAGATCCCTAGGTGAGGGAAAACGGCCGTTTACCGTCGACCGATTCGGAGCATCCAACGTCATCGTAGCTGACTCGCCGTTGAGGTGGAGGGTTTACACACTCACTTCCGCACAGGTTTCACTGACCACACCGTGGTGAGAGGGTTCTCGCAGACAAGGGTCCTGCCCCGAGCAGGCGCCTCTTGATCCCAGTGTTGACTGCGCAGACCGTGGCGGCCACGTCTGTCCATTGACTGACGACTTCTAAGAGCCGTGAGGCGGCGCCACAAAACTTCCTATTCCAGGAGTTCCCCCGCTCCAATCAAGCCGTGAAGGCGACGGTGACTCCACAAATAATACCTGGTCCGCCGACTGCGTCTAGACATCGTGGCGCCAAGTTGACGCGGCACATTGTCGTCCTTACAAAGCGAGTCGCCGCAGTGTGCTGGGAGGGTTCGGACGTCCCTTCTCTAGATCGCCAACCCACAGCTGCAGCGGGCTTGGGAAAATTTTGCAGGTCGGCACCCCTGCAGGCCGATCGTAACACGCCATAACGTTTCGTAGTGTGAGCCCGGGTCTAGCAACTGCTTATCGATAACGAAGGAACACGTTACACTCCTTAAGAAAAAAAAATGACCCGCCACATTAAGATTCGATAACCTTTTCAGCGTTGCACAAAGTAACCCCCAAAGGACACTTTAAAACCTGTGATGTCATGATAACCTGCAGCTCTGCGGTTTAAGCGCGAACAGTGTACCTCGATGCCAGAGACGTGATCTTGAGGCACCCTAAGCGCTAATTAGTGAAAAAATTTCGCCTTTCTTTTCTCTGTCACTATAATCAATAGTTATCCACCAGATGTGCGAAAGTAGAGTTTTGAAACAATACTTGTGTAAACGAGTTTAGTGCAGATATTTAGTTTCTTTTTATAGATGAATGTAAAACCCCAAATTATTGTATGTGCGTAACCGAACACAGACAGCGGGAACTGAGGGCTCCTGGTGGATGGATGGATGGATATAATGCGCACATCCATTGAGACAGGGTGGTGGCGGATACTACCAAGCTCTTTCTTCTGCACCTATAGCTGCCAAGTTATTGCTGCTCTCAGATCCGGCCGTTTGCGTCACACAGATTCACAAAGGTGACGAAGGACATCCTGGTAGCATTCTTTTGTGATAGTTTACCCTCGCGGTGCATACTCATGATGCACTACCCCACGGCAGTCGAGGAAAACGGTCGACATGACCTTGACATTGCTGCGGCCCTGCCATACTTTTTCTGGCCTCGGGGATGTCGGATGTATCCACTGTGAACACTGCATCTTAATTTTTCACTCATACCCATAAACCCACGACTCATACCCTGTGATCACGGTGCTCAGAAAGTTGTCATTACTGTTTGCATTGTCTAGCACGTCCTGTGCGATTTACAGACGGAGTTGCTTCTGCTCCTTTGTTAGCAGTTTTGGTACGAATTTATCGGACTCTCTCCTCATGCCCAAATCCTCGGTCAAAGTTGCCTATACTGATCCAGTGCTTATCCATACCTCGTTCACAAGTTATCGGAATGTGATGTGATGGACCTCCATGACCAAAGTCCGCAAGTAGCTCAATGACATTCTCATTTCGGCTTGTTGAAGGTCTGCCTGAACGCGTTTCGCTGTACACTGATCTGCGACCATCTATGAAGTGGTTGTACCGCTCCTTTATCCGTGCGGTGATCACCGCATCGTTCCCGGCAGCCTGTTGAATCTGGCGAATCGTTTCCATTTGTGTATCGCCTAGCTTTTGGCAAAATTTCATGTGATATCGGAGCTCACGTTGTTCCGCCATTTAACAACTTACTGGAATCCTACAAGCGTTCATGACATTTCCTCACTCATAGGTCGACTGCCAGCAACTGACGCTTTCTGCAGGCGGAAAAAAATTCACGCATGCGCATGAAGCTCCCCTCCATATCTTCACCGCAGGAAGTCTCCCGCACTTCATTGTTTTACGCGGGAAAGGAGAAGGTTCGATACTTTTTGAACACACCTCGTATGTTTATATAGAAACTTGAAAACGCTCATATTGGAGGACAACTCTATTTTATCTGACACTTTTAACGCCCCTGTATTCCAACATATTCATCATCAAGTTTAACGCTCAACGCGCTAATTTTTCGTCCAGAGGAAGGCGTCCCAACGCAATGATGAGCCCTCCCCCTCTCTCTTTCTCGCACAAACACATGTGACTTAACTGTTTCCGTGTAGGTGCCACATGGAGCCGTTAACAGCTGGGCTTCTACCCTCGCCTGGCTGGCTGAATACTGGATTCCTCGTTTCGCCTGAAATCGGCGGCGTTCACTTGAAATGAGTGGACTGAGCTTTCAAGTTTCATGATAAATATCTCAGAACACAAACGCTTTCGAAATGACAAATGAAATCGCGTAGTCTTAGAATCTTCAAGTGTCTATAATTAAGATATGGCATAATCGCAAAGCTAAAAGAAGTCAGGAATATTGGGTTAACTTGTATTTGTTCGTTTTGCTTTTTCGCGAGAATAGGGTCCACCTAAAAGCTTAAACTACCTGTGCAAGCAACATTTTCGTGGCCTTTTTTATTAAACCTGATAGTACTTCAAATTTGAAGGCACTTTACCTTCGTCATCGGCAAGTTAATTTTCTTCTCTAACGCTGTTCTCAGACATTCTCATCTTGCTTTGAACAGTAGTGCAATGTACTTAAAGTTATCGTAATACTGTTCTAATTTAATTCTTCACTGTTTGACATACTTCGATCCGTGGCTTCTTCTCCATCTCGCCGATGCAGTGTGCTGTTTCTTCCTTTCTAACTTGACGTCTTACCCCATTTTATTGTTTTAGTGTTGCCTTGAGGAGGCATACTGTACACTCTGGGATAACAGATGTGCGCTGGAATCGCCGCGTCCTCCACACATAGCAATTATGCCTGCGTGGGCGCCTCCCCCCCCTGCGCTACTGCATTTACCGACACTTGTAACATTGAGGGCGTGTGTCGGCTAAAATACAAGCGTTGCATCTAACTCTTCCGCATCCAATGTAATGAATGAGGCGTTATCAATCTTTAATCACGCGCTAGCCGTACGCAAATGTACACTGCCCGCAAGTTGCAGTGCCTTTCCAGCGGCGTACGAGAGCAACGATTATTTGTATTGCGCTGTGTTTTTACCTCGGGGCACCACTACCATCACACAGAGACGACGTCAGACACTTAGCCTCGTTTAAAAGCTCGGGATAACGGCAGTCAAGTTCATACCCTGCGGCGAAACTGACCTGTGCACGTCGAAACATTTAAGTCGCAGGCGCCACGCCAACTAGTGAGCATCGCACTGTGTGGAGGTTGCGAAATACAAAAGGTTTAAATATGGATAGTTCACCGTAAGTAAGGGTGAGTGCTCCACAGGCAGCAGCTGCATGGAACGGCAATAGCTTTTCTGTTTTCATTTTGTCGGGAACATATTCCAGGTTAGCGTGGCACCTTCAGCACTTGCATTTTCCTTTCAAACGACATATTTAACGACACCAACAACCCATTGTTGAGGCTCTTTTCAGAAACTGAAGATGCAAGTATACTGCGCATAAATATTTAATCTGCTTATTGTAAACGAACAAAAAGCTACACATCCACGCGATGAGCTTTAAAGTGAAGTGAAATATGTGGGAACACAGGAGAAATCCCGACGTGGCAGCGACACCGTCCTACTTCCCCTTCTCGGTGCGTGTCACGCCGGCTTTCATTAGAGAGCCTGACGCCAAGGACAAACCACTGCTTGAAGTATAATTCCTTAACTCTTTCCTTGGACTGTGAGGAACGTTACTTGGTACCAGACAGTAGTTTTATCATGTTTGGTGATGCATTCGTGAAATAGTCTTGCTCACTAGTGGTGCTGGCAAAACTCAATTTGCGTATTCCAATTCAATAAATTGCTTGTTATATCTCGAGCACCTTAAGCACTACACTAAAGTTAGCTGCGTCCGAACTGACGTATCGTTAGGGTGCTTTATAGCCCCCCACCCTCCCTTCCTTCATCCCGAACATCATATGATTTCACAACACAAGCGTGTCATTTGCATATAGTGCGTCCGAAGACTAGTATATTTTGAAATGAAAATAACTGTGCCTTTAAACATTTGTCTTGTACTTGAATATGACCGCATTGTACAGAAATGGTAAAAGATAGAAATATTAAATTTTTTTGGCCGGATTTACGTGCAAATACCGCTATTTGATCGCGAGGAGCGCCGGCGCATTGTCGAGGACTCCGGAATAATTTTGATCAACTGCTGTTCGTTGAAGTGCACCTAAATCTACATACACTAGTGTTTTTGCATTTCACCGCCTTCGAATTGCCGCCGCTGCAGCCGCGATCGAGCCCGAGACCTCATTCACTGCAGCGCAAAGTCTGCCAATGCGCTACCGCGATGGGTTTGCTACAAGATTGATGTTGAAATATAAGGCTTAGCGGTGCTCTACTTAAAATGTTGGGCTTGTTTTCCAACGCGATGGGATTTATCTGGTTAAAGAGTTTCAAATAGGACAGTGCCCACCCAGGGGGTGCAGTGTCTAGGACGTCCTGCAGCGGAGCACGAGGTTGCGAGGCCGAATCCCATTCGCGTGCAGCCGTGTTTCGACAGGAGCGAAACTTAAAAAAAAAAAAAAAACGCTCGTGTGCTCAGGTTTATAGCAGCGCGATAAAGAACCCCAGTTGGTCGAAATTAACGCGGAGCCCTCGACTAACGAGTCTTTTGTAGCCCCAGGGTTTTCTTCTTTCTTTTGGGGGGAGGGGGGGGGGGGGCGTTGAACTCCGTGAATCATTTATTCAAATCTTATAGCCAAGCTAGATTCAATGACATGCCATAATATCCTCTTTTGTTTGAAGTCATATAACAATAATCGCTCCATATCCAAGCCTTTTTAATTCTTCAACCGTAGACCTGATTATATACCAATAAAAATAGGTAGAGTGGTTATATGTAGTGTGCTATTGACTCTCAAGAGCATTTTATATACTGATGAACCCCTAATGGGAGACGTCCCGAATCTTTCCATACTGCAATACTAGCGTTTTTCGTTCATCGTATTGTAGGCGAACAGATAAAAAGTACCTTCTCTGATTTTGGAAAGACCTCCTCATTCATAACATTACGTTTCGCCGCATGATATTCAAGCTTGCTGTGGCACAATCAGCATGACTCGCACTGCAACGCTATAGTGGATGATTTGCACCTTTGCAATAAAGGCAACTGCTCATTGTATAGAGAGAAGTAGTTGAAAACCTTCTTTGTTATTTGGTGTAATACTCGTTATAAAGTGGTTTTTATTTAATAAGTATGGCAGTAGTAGTTAGTGTAAGCATTATTTGCATTGATACATTTTGTTGCGATAGTAATTGTATTGACACTCCAGGCGCATTTCCGCCGTTGCCGTCGCCATCGCCGTGATGTTCCGTATAAAGTCCAAGGGTGACAACACCGCCGCAGCGCGTCGCATGCTGTATGTGCGAGTGCAATAAAAGCACTCGAAGGAAGCCGACGATCACGGCTCAATCTGGCGCGCGCGAACGAAGAAAGCGAAGAGCAAACGCGCCGTCTTCGGTCGCGCGAAAGGCCGTGGGGGATGGGAGGGGGGCGTGGAAGGAGAGGGGTGGTGGTGTTGTGCTCCGGCAGGCAGTTGCATTTCGCGACCGCGCGCAAGGGGAACTGATGATCGCGGTTCAATCTAGTGTGCCATATATGGAGGCAAGCGGGAAGGCAGCGCGGGAGGGAGGGGGTGACTTCGACTCGGCCAAGTGTGCACTTGGTACGGCTGCGCGCGGTCGTGCGCGCCGTATCTTGAATATGATCTGCACACGGCTGATGCCTTTGTGCGCGCTGTGTGCTCGCCGCTCTTGCGTTGAAGCAGTAGACCCCACGAAGGTCACTTAGCTCACTGCTGCTGCTGCGTTGCTCACACCAGCGTTTCGACAGCGAGATGCCATGCTCATCGAGTGTGATGAGTTCATGTTCGCTCGTGCGCGCTGACACCATATGCTTGTTAGTTCAGTTAGCAAGCGAATGTTTCCAAGTTTATACGGCCGATAAAAGTAATATCTTTACTTCATGCAGCTGTGCACTAGTTTGCTATCGCAATCGATGCTTCGCCTTGCCGGCGAAACTATTATTATCAACAGAATAATTTTAGACTCCCGGCAGGTTGTACAGACTGTTAGGAATGGCCGTACGGGGTGGCAACGTGCCAGCTTCCAGCCCGCTGCACGTGTTCCAATCCCACCAGACGGGGCGCACTTCAGAGAACTGCAGATGACCGGCAGCCACGTGGCGCGCGGTCAGCTCAGGACTGTGGTAATCGGCCGCGCCGCCCGGGACAAAGCAGAGTTCTACGAAGCCCTCTGACGTCGGCTCCGGCCCTTTTCACCTGTGTGTATGTGCGGCACGTGTATGTGAGTCATCATCCTCCTCCAAGTCGACAGCCCTCAACCCCCAAAAGGGCGGGTCATCTTCGGTGACGTCGAACGGTGACGCCGAACGATGACTGGACGAACGTTTCCGTTCGCTTGGAATCAAGAGCTTATAAGCAGCGGTTGCCGGCTGCTAGGGTGTGCTCGTCGTCGGGAGCTGAGTGCTCGTTGTCATGCTAAAAATGCACTAGTGAGCTGTGTGCTCGTATGCTGTTTGCTGTACGCGTCGTCTTGCGGGCTGCATTTGGGAGTCACGCTAGACTGCCAATGTACCTTGCTTAAAATGTTAATATGTAAATAAATCCTGTTCACCGTGTTCCTCTCTACGACCTCCAACTCCTTCAAATGGTGGCAGCGTCGAGATCGTCCGACGAATCTAATATCTGGTTGGCAGCGGTGAGATCAGCCTACGGCTCCTAGATCGGCCTACGGCTCCTAGATCAGCCTACGGCTCCTAAATCGGCCTACGACTCGGAGACAGCAACGGCAGTTGACGGACGTTGGCACATGGTGACCGACCGGCATCCTGATCAAGTTGAAGGCTACTTGGGATTGACCACCTCTTGCAACTGACTGGATACGGCGGAGAAGGACTGGTGATATGGCGCTGCTTCAGTGGGTAAGCGTTTGCTTTTGGCTGTAAGATTTACCAGGCTTCAATTTCTCTTTGTTTTTGGATTTGATTCGCTGGGATCTTTTACTTGTATTCTCATTCGCGTGGGTATCGCAGCAAGTATTGTGTGACAGCAGAGCCAAAGCTTAATGTAGCGACCATGGTCCTAATATGTTTGACGAGAGCTGACCTGCTGTGGTTGTGTGAGGAGATCGAGGTGGACGTAGAAGAGGACTTGATGGAATCAGAAATTCGTAAGACAATTCTAGAAAGTAACAATGATCCGAAATTCATAGCACAAATGAGTAAACGAATTCTTAACAAAAAACGGGAACAGGAAGCAATTAGGCAAGAGCAGGAAGAATTTAAGCAAGAGCAGGAAAAAGCTAGGCAGGAACTGAAAAGAATTTCTCAGGAAGAAGGCCTAACAGAAGTAACGAGGCAGTACATTGATGTGTTGAACGAAGAGATTCAAGCTTTAGAGAAGGCAATCGAACTAAGTAAACAGCGGCTTGAGAAATCTGTAGGCTGGACGCAGCGAAAGTGGGAGGAAGTAGACAGCAGATTTCAGTCGAAAGCCGACAGAAGTAGTAGTACCTGTGAGAGTAGCAGCACGTTCACAGGTGAAGTCGAAGTGCTAGCAGTTAACGATGCCTTAGTGGCAACAGAGGCCGTTAAAGGCCAGAGTGAGAGCGACGAGGTGCTGTGCCAACAGAGGACTGTAGAGACAGCTAGGGCAGCTGCGAACAAATTCGCACAGTTACCGCGCGTGTGCGTCGCATCTCATGGTAGCAAGGTATTTAGCGAGGTACAGAATACTACGGACTTGACAGCCGCGAGCACCCATGTCGAGTCGGGTCTGCGTGCCGAAGTGAGGTGCCAGCTGGACGATGCAGTTGAGAGCAGTTCTCGGGATGGCGAGCTCCGTAGCTCACGAGAGAACAACTGCATTGTTCAGGGATCGGTGCAGCTCTCCGCCAGTCTAGATAGCCTAGATAGGGATGACTCAGTTATTAATCATTCGGACTGTGCGCGTGAGACAGCGATCGATACCGACGGGCTGTGTGTCGATGCACAGCGTGAGCTGGGCAATGCAGTAGAGGGCAGTTCGCAAGAGTGCGAGTTGCATAACTCGAGTAAAGCCTGCTGCATTGTTCAAGAGTCAGTTGAGCTGTCCGCCAGTCGAGGCAAAGATAGAGTCGATTTAAATGATAATCACTCAGACTGTGCGGGTAAGAGACCGATCCGGGCCGATGAGATGTGTAACGGCCAGCACGAGGCGCCAGAAGGCGACATGAAAGAGAATGCCAAGATAAAGCGCCGCAGAAAGAAGCGCCGAAAGGATCGGAATGCGGTGGCTAATGTAGCGAGGCCAAAGACGGCGACAGGCGCGAAAAGGCAGGGCGCGGAGAAAAGAAAGGTGCGGTCGTCACTGACGATGTTGACGCATCAAACACGTTCGAGCCACCGGTCAAAGGGGGACCGCGAAGCATGTTCTACACGGACGCGGACAAAGGGCACGGGGCAGCTAAATTCCTCGTCGTTCCGTCGTTCTCTTCGGAGCTCAGCGTGCAGTACGGTGGCAAGACGAGACCAGGTGGGGAGTAGCGACGCGGTCAATCGAGGTCATGATGAAAGCGGGGCGCCAGGACGGAAATTGGCAGGGGATTGTAACGTCTTGGGGGAACTGATAGTGAGTCAGCCCTTTTGTTGTACCCCGGTAGCCAGAATAGCTTTCAAACCGCGACCCCCTCGAGTACGGCTCAAAGTATGAGTCAGTGGTAAACATTTGAAACGGGAGGCGAAGGCAACTTTCGTAGAAGTGAAACATGTTGTTTTGTTTTGTTTTGAGGATCGGATAATTTTCGCGACTTATGTTTCTTTCAATATATAAAAGGATGAGCTTTGTTTGTGTTTTGTTAGAGAAGCTCGAGATTTGAAAGGTGCGTTTTTGTAAACATGTAGTATCGCTAGTTGTTAGTTAATGAGTAGATAGGTTTTCCTTTTTTGTGTGCGTGAGTAACCTGAAGGTCAAGGTTATCGTGGAGAGGCCTATCGTAACGCGCGTGTGTGTTATTTAACCTTCTTTTGTTTTATGTGTTTTTTATTTTATAAGGTTAAGCGCGTAGATTTTCAGTGAGTGCGTGATTTGCACTAAGAGCTCTTAGTTCCTTTAGCGCGTGTCCTGTGTGGACGGAATGATGCAGATTGTTAATGGCTTGGTTGTGCTCGTGTGTGTTGAGGGCAGCCGTATTCTGACTTCTCTAGTACGCGTGCGTAGAGCTAGTTAGTAAAAGACACATTTCTTCGAAGGTTCCTCTGTGTTGCGTAAGTTACGCAAGTTTGGTTGTTTGTTTAAGAAACGTGTCCTGTGTCGATTAAAGGAATAAATGTGAGTAAGCGTCGCAAGTGTGCGTTTTGAATAGAGACCACAAAGCTAGCGCGATTGTATTTACGTACCTGTGGAATTGGCCAGACTGTTCAGCGGCAGCAGCACGTGCCACTGCGATAGGGTAAGAACAGGCTGTTCGTGAAGTTAGGCTGCTTAAGTTATGGTCGGGTATTGGTAGTTGAGAGCCTTCGGTTCAGTTCTGCGTAAACCTTTACTCTTGTGCAGCGCGACAGTCGGGTTTGGTCGAACTCAAGAGGAGCGTGCACGCTCGCTTTGGCGGCACGAAATTTTGGGGCAAAATTTGGGATTTCCAGTTGAGTGACTTGCATGGAAATTGTGATAGGAAGCCTGGTAGGTTAGCAGCTAATTCCGGGCGTTTTAACGCTGAGCGGTGTTGTGTTGCCGGGTGGGCTCTTCTGTGCCAGTTGTTGTAAGATGGTTGAAGGCATTCCAAGTACGCAGGGGTTGCAGGGAGCAAAGCCATCGTCTTGTTCGCCAGCCATTCTCTTCCTGCCCAGCGGTTGCCAGCACTGGCCAGGCGAGATTTTCCGGGCCATGGAGGAGCTGTGAGGAATGGCCGTACGGGGTGGCAACGTGCCAGCTTTCAGCCCACTGCACGGGTTCCAATCCCACCAGACGGGGCGCACTTCAGAGAACTGCGGATGACCGGCAGCCACGTGGAGCGCGGTCAGCTCAGGACTGTGGTAATCGGCCGCGCCGCCCGGGACAAAGCAGAGTTCTACGAAGCCCTCTGACGTCGGCTCCGGCCCTTTTCACCTGTGTGTATGTGCGGCACGTGTATGTGAGTCATCATCCTCCTCCAAGTCGACAGCCCTCATCCCCCAAAAGGGCGGGTCATCTTCGGTGACGTCGAATGGTGACGTCGAACGATGACTGGACGAACGTTTCCGTTTGCTTGGAATCAAGAGCTTATAAGCAGCGGTTGCCGGCTGCTAGGGTGTGCTCGTCGTCGGGAGCTGAGTGCTCATTGTCATGCTAAAAATGTACTAGTGAGCTGTGTGCTCGTATGCTGTTTGCTGTACGCGTCGTCTTGCGGGCTCCATTTGGGAGTCACGCTAGACTGCCAATGTATCTTGCTTAATATGTTAATATGTAAATAAATCCTGTTCACCGAGTTCCTCTCTACGACCTTCAACTCCTTCAAATGGTGGCAGCGTCGACATCGTACGACGAATCTAATAAGACTGCGTGGCGTTCCGTGGAATATAAATAAAAAAAGACATACGGATGATGTACTATCTGGATATTCATAGAAATGCGCTTGTTATGGTATCTGATTAACTCTCCTATGCACTGGCCACGACATTTCAAACCATGTCAATATCTCTCGAAATAAGCTGTTTGTTGCTCAAAGCAGTTTTTTACAGCGAAGGTGTATATGGCTAGGGTTCCATGCATTCTTATTTTCCGTGAACAAAAAACTATCATCATCAATGGCTCATACCCGAGTAAGCATTCATGCTCCTGTAAGCACGCAAAAAATGCAATGGTTCACAGCCCCGTATGGCAGAGGCTTATAGCACTAACAGAAGTGAAGCGAACAGTGCTGAAATTCTTTCTAATCACGCATAAATCATAGAGAAAACATCATCATCATCATCATCATCAGCCTGGTTAAGCCCACTGCAGGGCAGAGGCCTCTCGCATACTTTTCCAACTACCCCGGTCATGTACTAATTGTGGCCATGTTGTCCCTGCAAACTTCTTAATCTCATCCGCCCACCTAACTTTCTGCCGCCCTCTGCTACGCTTCCCTTCCCTTGGAATCCCTTCCGTAACTCTCAATGACCATCGGTTATCTTCCCTCCTCATTACGTGTTCTGCCCATGCCCATTTCTTTTTCTTGATTTCAACTAAGATATCATTAACTCGCGTTTGTTCCCTTACCCAATCTGCTCTTTTCTTATCCCTTAACGTTACACCTATCATTCTTCTTTCCATAGCTCGTTGCGTCGTTCTCAATTTAAGTAGAACCCTTTTCGTAAGCCTCCAGGTTTCCGCCCCGTACGTGAGTACTGGTAAGACACAGCTGTTATAAACTTTTCTCTTGAGGGATAATGGCAACCTGCTGTTCATGATCTGAGAATGCCTGCCAAACGCACCTCAGCCCATTCTTATTCTTCTGATTATTTCAGTCTCATGATCCGGATCCGCAGTCACTACCTGTCCTAAGTAGATGTATTCCCTTACCACTTCCAATGCCTCACTACCTATCGTAAACTGCTGTTCTCTTCCGAGACTGTTAAACATTACTTTAGTTTTCTGTAGATCAATTTTTAGACCCACCCTTCGGCTTTGCCTCTCCAGATCAGTGAGCATGCATTGCAGTTGGTCCCCTGAGTTACTAAGCAAGGCAATATCATCAGCGAATCGCAAGTTACTAAGGTATTCTCCATTAACATTTATCCCCAATTCTTCCCAATCCAGGTCTCTGAATACCTCCTGCAAACACGCAGTGAATCGCATTGGAGAGACCCTGATTCCGCAATGCCTCCATGACTGCTGAGGTTTCGACTGAATCAAACGCTTTCTCGTAATCGATGAAAACTATATATAAGGGTTGGTTATATTCCGCACATTTTTCTATCACCTGATGGTCTATTGTTGAGTAGCCTTTACGGAATCCTGCCTGGTCATTTGGTTGAGAGAAGTCTAAGGTGTTCCTGATTCTATTTGCAATCACCTTAGTAAATACTTTGTAAGCAGCGGACAGTAAGTAAGCTGATCGGTCTATAATTTTGCAAGTCCTTGGCGTCCCCTTTCTTATGGATTAGGATTATGTAAGCGTTTTTCCAAGATTCCGGTACACTGGAAGTCACGAGACACTGCGTATACAATGTGGCCAGTTTCTCCAGAACAACCTGCCCACTATCCTTCAACAAATCTGCTGTTACCTGATCCTCCCCAGCTGCCTTCCCCGTTTGCATAGCTCCCAAGGCTTTCTTTACTTCTTCCGGCGTTACCTGTGGGATTTCTAATTCTTCTAGACTATTCTCTCTTCCATTATCGTAGTGGGTGCCACTGATACTGTATAAATCTCTATAGAACTCCTCAGCCACTTGAACTATCTCATCCATATTAGTAATGATATTGCCGGCTTTGTCTCTTAACGCATACATCTGATTCTTGCCAATTCCTAATTTCTTCTTCGCTGCTTTTAGGCTTCCTCCGTTCCTGAGAGCATGTTCAATTCTATCCATATTATACTTCCTTATGTCAGCTGTCTTACGCTTGTTGATTAACTTAGAAAGTTCTGCCAGTGCTATTCTAGCTGTAGGGTTAGAGGCTTTCATACATTGGCGTTTCTTGATCAGATCTTTCGTCTCGTGTGATAACTTACTGGTATCCTGTCTAACGGAGTTACCACCGACTTCTATTGCACACTCCTTAATGATGCCAACAAAATTGTCGTTCATTGCTTCAACGCTAAGGTCCTCTTCCTGAGTTAAAGCCGAATACCTGTTGTGTAGCTTGATCTGGAATTCCTCTTTTTCCCTCTTACCGCTAACTCATTGATCGGCTTCTTATGTACCAGTTTCTTCCGTTCCCTCCTCAGGTCTAGGCTAATTCGAGTTCTTACCATCCTATGGTCACTGGAGCGCACCTTGCTGAGCACGTCCACATCTTGTATGATGCCATGGTTAGCGCAGAGTATGAAGTCTATTTCATTTCTAGTCTCGCCGTTCGGGCTCGTCCACGTCCACTTTCGGCTATCCCGCTTGCGGAAAAGGGGATTCATTATTCGCATATTATTCTGTTCCGCAAACTCTACTAATAACTCCCTCCTGCTATTCCTCGTGCCTATGCCATATTCCCCCACTGCTTTGTCTCCAGCCTGCTTCTTGCTTACCTTGGCATTGAAGCCGCCCATCAGTACAGTGTATTTTGTTTTGACTTTACCCATCGCCGATTCCACGTCTTCGTAGAAGCTTTCGACTTCCTGGTCATCATGACTGGATGTAGGGGCGTAGACCTGTACAAGCTTCATTTTGTACCTCTTATTAAGTTTCGCAACAAGACCTGCCACCCTTTCGTTAATGCTATAGAATTCCTGTATGTTACCAGCTATATTCCTATTAATCAGGAATCCGACTCCTAGTTCTCGTCTCTCCGCTAAGCCCCGGTAGCACAGGATGTGCCCGCTTTTTAGCACTGTATACGCTTCTTTTGGCCTCCTAACTTCACTGAGCCCTATTATATCCCATTTACTGCCCTCTAATTCCTCCAATAGCACTGCTAGACTCGCCTCACTAGATAACGTTCTAGCGTTAAACGTTGCCAGGTTCATATTCCAATGGCGGCCTGTCCGAAGCCAGGGATTCCTTAGCACCCTTAGCATCCTTAGCATAGATTCTTAGCACCCAAGCGTGGCGTAGAGGTAGAGAAAACATAGCATGTCGAAAACTGTCATCATCAGTGGCTCATACCCCCGTGAGCAAAAGCTCATACCCTCGTAAGCAATCAAAAAATGCAATGATTCATAGGCCCGTGAGGTTCATGTCTACTCACTATGCGTGAATTAGCTGCGATGACATTACCCCTGCTGTCGTCGGTGATTTCAATGTGCATGTGTCGGTACCGAAGCGGTTTACGCGTTCCGTGTGCAGACATATCCCTTGCGATTCCACACCGATCCGGCCCAACCGACCACCCAGCGGCATACGTGCATCGATTTGACATTATCAAAGAATGTGATTGGAGTTGCGAGTAAAATAATAATCACCGATCAAGACAATAGATGAGCGCGCGTACCTTTCTTCACGATGACCACCCATGAAGACAATAAATGAGTTCGTACTTACGTTCAAAATTGTGTCCCCTCATGTCGTGTGCTAAACAGCTTCGCTGGTCAACCAGCTTCACAGAGTGTAATGGCTCGTGATTTCCGTTTTGAAACTATGGCTTGAAGTTGGGAAGTACAGCTGCGTGTAAGTTTTTTTTTTTTTTTTTTTCACGTGACACGGCGTTAGCAACTGTTAAAGGGGGTCGCTTGCTCAAAGCGGTTTAATGAAAATATGTTATAGAAGTATCACTTTTACCTTTGCAACCATACTACGCATGCACCTCTTCTGTGTGTCGAGGAAAAAACAAATTACAAGAGTTTATGTATGTCGCGTGCGCAAGTGGCGTTGTTGCAGCGTCGCGCTCCACGCAAATGGAGCCAAATTTAGCCTCGCACGCGGTGTGCAGAGACTCGCAGCTCAGCAGTACCTTTGTCATCCGGGCACGAATGGTCACGTTTGAGAGAGCTCACTGCGTCATAGTATGTATAATTTATCAAACTTAAGCTGGTGCGCATCAGGAGTTGTAAGACCTACAAGTGTGGAATATAGTGTAAATCTTTCACGCTTGTCGGTAAATTTTCTGGAACACATATTATGTGACCGATGTTGTTGGCAACAAGGTGTTGTCTCAGCGAAGCCTTTCACTATCTTTTCTCGTTTTTCTAACGCCTAGCAAGCTGAAAGCTGTGGTGACGCAGAGAGATGCCTGCAATAGTATGTCCTATATAAACTAAACAATGTTAAACTTATAAAGGTGCGCAATGATATGCTTCGTTGCAAATAGCGCAACAGTGATATCGCTAACGATTTAAAAAAAAAGCCAAATGTCTTGCACGGCGTCATGCCTGTCTGTGCAGTTTGACCCATTTTTAATAGAGTGTACGATTACAATCGCTATACGAGACAACCACTGTACCCTATTCTGACTATTTACGTGCTTTATTTACCCATGAACAAAAGCTTTGGTCAATAAAGCGTGCGCTAAGTTACCGTAATGAAGACCAAGGGTACATTTGGACTCGGGCGCTCGCACTGCGGATGCGAGCACAGAAGAAGCAGAACCAAAGCAGGCGTTCGCCGAAACCGCGCCTCGTCTGCTTCTTTCTTTTGCATTACATTACGCCAAGGAACAATATATGCACATAATTCGCACATACAAAAGCTGATGATGAAAGAAAAGATGAAGGAAAAGTGATACCTTGGCCATGGCATAGGTGTCGTTTGTTAATGTTAGCAGCAAATTTCCGTTTCACTACCATTATTCAAAGCCGGAAATGCAAGAGCATACAGCGCAATCGCAAAAATTACACCATCTAGGGCGAATTAGATGTCGAAACACCCTCTTCGCATTCATATTTTCTTTAGAAATTCCGGAAATGGATGCACTCGTAAGTAGAACACCCATTGTGCCAAGGACCATTTCGTTAAGATAAAGTTGTTAAACGGATGTTTTGTGCGAAACATGCACGTCGCAGTATTCAGGGGGGCTCGGCAACTTCAACATTTCTAGCCAAAAGTCAAAAAGCCAAAAGTCTCTATGTCCCAGTGGTTCGCGTCGCGTCATTGTTCGAGCACGGCATATGGTCGCTCTAGGCTACGGTCGTCAACCTGTTACTGCATGTGTACATGACATCCCCATTGGTGAAGGGGAAAGAGATAGCTTTTTCTTTTATTTCATACCCTGCTTTTCGCTTTTTGCCACGGGCTGCATTTGTGTCGTTTCACCGTCGTGTTGTTTTATAGGTCAGCTGCCAATCGTCAGTGAATCATAACGCTTAAGCCAGTCATAGTTCATCAAGCGCATATTCTTTGAGCACCGGCGCCAGCGCTATGTTACGCGCACTAAGTCTTTTGCAGTTTGATACAGTATTCGCTGGAGTAAACATTCGCAGGTGCACGGAAGGTGTAACTACTATCCAGACAAATACATAATTTATAATAAAGGTGGCGCGGCCTGGTCGTAAAGTGAAAAGGCACAACTGCTTTGTCCTCTTTTCTCCTTGCTGCCTTTGACATCTTACAGCTAGCTTCGCTTAAATTGTTTCACTTTGCTGTGGATTTGTAGATAAACTGAAGTACTGAGAAGCAAGACGTCATCCTATCAGTGGTACTAGAGGCGCCTAAAAATTAAAATTAAGTTATTGGGTTTTACGTGCCAAAACCACAATCCGATTATGAGGGATGCCGTATAGTGGGGGGGCTCCGGAAATTTGGACCACCTGAGGTTCTTTAACGTGCACATAAATATAAGTACACGTGTGTTTTACCATTTCCATCAAAATTCAGCGGCCGTAGCCGGTATTCGATCCCGCGACCTCGTGCTTAGCAGCCCAACACCACAGCCACTAAGCAACCGCGGCGGGTAATAGAGGTGCTCCTGCACTGTTGAGGTGCTGAGTTATTCTCTGCGTTTGTGTCGGCAGAGTGGTTAGGAACGTTTGCCGTTGCATTGAATTTGAAACGAGGGACACTAATACAAAAGGGAAGCGGAGTGGTGAGGTAACACTTCCGACTGCCAATCTGTAGGTAAGCAGTTCGAAACTAGCCTGCGTGGTTTTATTTTTGTCCGCTTTGTTTTTGATAAATGTCTCGGGAAACAATTCGATATTACTTCGGCGGGTGGTCCGAAAAACTAAGGTAATAACAGAATAAAAGATTTCATTGTGAAAATAACACGTAGTGCGCATTTCGACAAAACACACATTGGGGGAAGGTGCTATTCCAAGAAAGCGCCCTTTCAGATGTGTGCATTAGGTCGCGTAAATCTTACCATGGGTGTAGGGATGACGAGTTATAGACGCAAGAAAGCACCTTTAAGGGTGCGATTTTCTGTAATGTTCGGTTCACTGCAGTTTTTTGGTTGCAGCATGCACAAAAACTATATTTTGTACGAATTGAATTGAATTATGGGGTTTTAAGTGCCAAAACCGCTTTCTGATTATGAGGCACGCCGTAGTGGAGGACTCCGGAAATTTCGACCACCTGGGGTTCTTTAACGTGCACCTAAATCTAAGCACACGGGTGTTTTCGCATTTCGCCCCCATCGAAATGTGCCCGCCGTGGCCGGGATTCGATCCCGCGACCTCGTGCTCAGCAGCCCAACACATTTTTTTGTACGAAAAGCACTGAACTGCAGTAATGACTGTGCTGAGGATGTTTGATGTATTTCGTGGACACTGATGAGGTGTCACAATGAAAGTAAATCCGTTCGCTAGTTATCATGTTGCATGCGTTCTCTAATTAAGCACGACATGTGGCAAGCATTTCGTTAAGCGGCCGGACAGGGCAGGTCGCATTTCGAGTGAAAGGATTGGCTATAACGCTGTGCGTACAAGAATAACGTCTGGCTCAGTTGTCAATAACGAAATCATCTAGCTGCTGAACGTTCGCTGCTTACCGTGTTTAAAAAGTATTACTAGGCCTCTGCAAAACACTACAACATACGCGGAGTACACGGCATTCCCTTTGCGTTACCTGGACGGGCAATTTCGGGAAAAGGCCGCAGGTACTATATAGTACGAACAAACCACATCATGGTCAGTCTTATAAGTTGTTATTTGCCCCACTGCTTGGTCAATTACTGTTGGTAGTGGCGAATTTCCCACAGGTGAGGTCAACCAGACTTCGGTCAAATCTCATGCTTGCAGTGTTTCCGCAATTACCACGCTCTCGCAATTGCGTTGACATCGCAAAATGTCATTCCTTACCTTCATGCAAGCGATGCGGCCAACCTGTAGAATTCGTCCCGAAAATAGCGTACTGCATATCGTGCACTTTGCACAATCAAAGAAAAGCAGCGGTCCACGCTATCTGCGCGCGCTCGCGGTTCACATTTCTGCTGTAATTTTCTTCCCTGCACTTCATAAACTATTGTCTTGTCCAGGTACTTCCACTGCATTGGCAACTACCGCGCCGTCTATGAGTGCAACAACTCGGAGGATGCTCGGCGCGCCGCTGAAGCGATCAGCGACTGCCGCGAGGAAGCCGACAACGCGGGAGCCGACAGTGCTGCCGACCAGGAGGCCAACCGCTACGGCCGAGGCGGTGGCGACTGTGCCCACCGGTACCTGGCTGCGGTGCGTTGCGCTTACAACCCGCAAACCAGGAGGTGCGGATGAGGACGCGAAATCAAGCTGCGGAGCCATCCATGTTGCGATCTCCTTGAGACGTTTAAAATAAGGCCACTCTAATCTTTCAATTTCATTAAACGAAGTGTACAATCAGATCAATAAAGCTGCTGCGTTTTCTTTCTTTTTTTTCACTTTTAATTCGCTTCGACTGTTTATTTCCCCAACCTATAGGTGCCTTACGAGAGAATAGGCTAACGTGGATGAATTAACTAACGTAGATGAAAACACGGGACTCTATTCGGAAGCGCTCTCACTTGTGCGCGCTTTGCCTACGTAGGTTTCCCTTCATAGCTACACATAGTTATCCGCGAGTATAACGCAAGAACATTTTACAGCAAAGGTGTCGCATTTCGAGTGAAAGGGCGGGGTCTAAGCTGTGCGCACACGAATTCTGTTTGACTCAGTGTTTGACCCAGTGCGTGGCTCAATGCCTGTCGGTGGTCGGCATTTTTCGTGTCCGTCCGTGTAGAAAAATAATCATCATCAGCAATGGCTCATCACCCTCGTAATGCAGGCGGCCCAAGTACTCAGCAAAGTGAAGCGCACAGTACATACATTCATTGGAATCACGCATACAACGTACAGAACAGCTTGCGTTTCAATAAAGAAGATCAAAGCAAGCATCTGTCATCAGTAAGGGCTCATACCCCCGTAAGCAAGCAAACATTCAATGGCTCTAATGCCCCCTAAGGCAGAGTCTACAACCGCTCAGCAAAGTGAAGCGAACAGTGCATGCATTCATTGAATTCCCGCGTACAACCCACATTATTGCATACATTTCAATAACGAACAAGCTCAAAGCAGGCATCCGAGCCATTAATAAAGCATTGCATACCGCCCTTAGAAGTCGTAGTGATGGTTTCACAACAGCTTCACTGCACATCCACTTTCGCATGGCCGGGATGGCGAGCCAGTTTTACCATGTGACTGATGATGATGTATAAATGTTATTGGCGCAAGGGCCAGATATGGCCAAAGAGCACCAAGCAAAAGATAATGAAGTGTCGGTGGTAGAATGTGACAAATGTGGGGGTTGTGAGTCCGAATATGAATGGTATAGCCAACTTGGCTCTAGAGAAGCCCTAAAATTAGTCGTAAAGTGTAAACTGTACAAGTATTCAAATAATGACAATGACTAGTTGTGTATCCTATTGTGACGGTTATAGGCGTTCGTCGCTAGTTTGTGTGTCTTAAGAGAAAGGATGTGCAAGAAACGCTAGTAAGCTAACACAAATGTCTATCTTTCACACAAGTGATGGGCAAACGAAAAGAAAACAAAACAGCATCACAGATTAAGCTTCACGCACAGACAGATGTAGGCGACGCTCAGTCTAGAGAAGGACAGGGAGCTAAGACAACCAGTCCTACACCAACGTTCGACGCGTCAAGTGTTCAAAAGGTCATCTCACAGTTTGGGTCGTGACAGCTCGCTTGTCGTTGCGCGGTACGGTCGCTGAGGCGAGCCGAGGCAGAGATGGCACGGTTGCTGCGGCTGGAACCGTCGCCCGCACACGGCTGCGCTACCGTATGCGGCGGTTGCCTACGTTCAACACACCACTGCGGTGTCCGGCCGCAACTCGCGAGGACCCCGACCCAGGGTCGACCCACGCGGGCAGCATCTCTGTAGGCCTCGACCCGTTTCCCGTTGGGGTAGAGCAACAAAAGACATTTCTTGCTCTTCTGTGTTGTCCGTCTGCACAGTAACTGCGGTGTGTTGCAGGACGTCAGCCGTGCACTCCCTTTCTTCACATTTATTTAGGAGGTTGATATGAAATAGGCTCATTCGACCCCCAAGGTCTATCATATAGTCAGAGTCATTACGTTTTTCGACGACTGTGAAAGGCCCTTTCCATGTCAGAATCAACTAGTTCCTATCTGATGGTAGGAGCAGCAATATTTTGTCACCTGTCAATAGCTGTCGGACTCTTGCTTTTTGATAATAACACTTATTTTGTGTCACTTTTGCCTTCTGTAGTTCTGCATGGGCTACCTTGCATGTGCTATGCAGGCGCCGTCTGGAGCTCTATGACGTATCCATAAGTTGTCATTTCGGCATCGACGTTATCACCTGTCCACAATTCCTTCAGAATGGACATCGGTCCCCGGACGAATCGACCGTAAAGGTGGTCGAATGGCGAGAATCCAACACTCTAAAAAAGGTTTACACCCGTCTTCTGTCTTGCCCGCATTTCCTTTCTTGAAAACGCTGCGATCGTTACTTTCCTGTCGAGAGTGCTTTGCCATGCTGATAACGCGCATGCCGTTCGTGACTTGAAAGCACCGGGCTCACAGCGTTAAAGAAAGGAATTGCGGGCAAGACAGATGATGATTATCGTTGTGTGGCACATATACACCCCAAACGGTGCAACTGTTTTTAGAGTGAAGGTTTGCTTGGGGAACTTCACGGTATGCGAAAAGCAAGAGTGCCAGGTATATATCCCATTGTTTAGGGCATTCTTGGCACATGCGGGGGACCATTTGTTAGAGAGTTCCATTGAACCTTTCCACAAGTCCGTTTGCCATGGGGTGATGGGGAGTTGTGGGAAGTTGACGAAATGAAAGTAGTAGCCCGAATTCTTGCATAAGGTTGGATGTGAACAACTTTCCACGGTCGCTCACTGTCTCTCGTGGGACTCCCACCCGGAAAACATTTCTAACAGCGCTTCTGCCACCAGCTCGGTCTCAATGTTCGGTAGTGCTACCGCGTACGGATAACGCGTAGTAAAGTCTACCATCGTTAGCACGTATTTGTTCCCTTAGCAGAAGTTGGGGACAGGGGGTCAATAATGTCGACGGCGACCCGTTGAAATGGTGTGTCAGTGATGGGCATATTCTTCAAAGGGTTTCGACCAACGAGGTGTTTTGTTACTGTCCTTTGATATATGCCACAGCTATGAACATAAAGGTTCTGTTACCAAGGGATGATGTACTAAACCTGTGAGTAACAGTAGCACTCGTACCTCAACAGTGAGACCTCGAACGCAAGCGCTGCGAGGCACGTGCTTTACAAGAATACTATCGTAGCAGCAGCATCTAATGAGAGAATGCGCTACGCAAACCTTGGTCTGATAATTTGCAATATGCCAACATCTCGTAAAAACGTTAAAACTAACTTACTATCAATCTGCGGTTCAATGCCGAAAAACATGGCGGGGTGGAGGGCAGTGTGTTGTGTGTATGCCGGGCGAAAGTACTTTTTTCGCTGAGCTTCTATTTCTCGACACTCTAACAAAACGTGAAGGACCGTAAGCGCCTCGCCACATTTATCACAGACAGGAGAACAATCACCGGTTAATAGGTAAGAGTGAGTGCCATAAGCATGACCTATCCTAAGGCGTCAGAAGAAAACCTCAGTCTGTCGCATTTTTGTTATTATTGGCCATGGTTTTCTACGTTTAGCTTAATACCTTGAAGTTTATTAAGTGTTTTAGTGACCCACTTACGTTCTCAATGATCCCTCCGTTTCTTGCGCGGGAAGGGCTTTAAATCTATCACAGGTACAGCTATGGAACAGTTACTTCGTTTTGTGGTTAGGGTTGTGGCTATACGGTTGGCAAACGTGTTACCCTCGTTGCCTCTGTGGCCAGATAGCCAGCCTAATATAATATGTTTATGAGATGCATACAAAGTGCAGAGGATGGAATAAAGTTCAGTGAAGGCAGGATTATTATTCTTTTGTAGAGAAATTTAGGGTTTGACGATGCTTAATGAATCTGTAAATATTATTCTCTTGTGAAGTTTTGTTTCCTTGATGTGTCATACTGCCAACATGAGTGCGTAGGACTCCATTGTAAATACACTTGTTTTCGGGTGGAAACAGCCGGATCCCGAGAAGTATGGGCCAACTGCAGCAAACCAAACGCCCGCGTGCGACGTTGAATCATTAGAGTAGAATTCTGAGCATTCTGTAGAATTCTGGGAATGACCAATCATTGGATTCTATATAGAGACTTCGTACTGGGCTAGTTATGAAAGCTCCTGTGTCCAGGCGTATGCCTAAATGATGAACAGTATATCAATCATTCTTAGGGCACTCGGTGTAGCAGACTAATAGACGACAGCCCCGTAGTATAAACGTGATCGTATAAGACGTTTGCAGAGATTAATTAAGCATCTTATGTCACTGCCCCAATTTGTCTGCGAGAGAATTTTCAGTATGCTCATTGTTTTCACGCACTTGGCCTTGATGTCCTTGATGTGGGGTCATTTTGAATCGAGTATGACGCCCAAAAATTTGTTCTTTGTTCACAGGAATGTGCTGTCCTTGCAGTTCGACAGTGGGAAGTGGGATCAGGGAACAGTCCTCGCGTTCTTGAGAAAAGGACACGGAAGCTTTTATGCTTATTGACTTGAACCCATTTTCTTCTGGCCATTTGGATACTTTCTTCAGCTCAAGCTGAACTTGCCTTTTACATACTGCAAAGCTACAGCATTGAAAACCTATCTCTACGTCGTCTACGTAAACAGAATAGAAAATGGGTGGAGGTAGTGAATAACGGAGCGTGTTCATCTTTACAATAAAAGGTGTACAACTGAGGACGCCTTCCTTGGGGTACCCCAATTTCCTGCGTAAATGGACGCGAGAGCGTATTGCCTATTACACGGAAAGCACGTTTCGAGAGGTAGCTCTCAATAACATTCAGCACGTTCTCCCTAATACCCGTTCGTGACAGGTTTCGCAGGATTTCATATTGCCACGGGGTGTCGTAAGCCTTTTTTACATGTCAAGAAATATCAATAAAAGTGTTAATGGACAAAGGCACCACGAATAATAGCCTCGACACACGCGAGGTGGTCGGTTGTTGACCGGCCTCTTTTAAATCCCCATTGGTATGGATCAAGCATTTAGTTCGATTCAACGTGATGTAGAAGGCGACGATTTATCTTTTTTTTTTATTTCTAACAACTTGCAGAGGCAAAATGTTAGAGCTACCGGCCGATAGCTTGTTACTGAGCCGGGATCTTTACCCTCTTTCAACACAGGGATAACAATAGTTTCTTGCCATGAGAATGGAAGATGACCATCTGCTCATAAAGTATTAAAGAGTGTGAGTAGAGTGATTTGTGTGTCTCGGTGAAGGGACACAGAGCAGAGTTCTGAAATTCATTTAGATAAGTTTCAGCTCAGCAATGCAGAAAGGCCAATTAAAAGGCTCGCTTGGGCTACATTTTTCCGTTCCTCCGTTTGTTTCAATTTCAGAAAAGAAGGAATACTGCATAGAGCTTGCGACGCACTGAAAGTCCTCACCAAGAGCGTCGGTCTGGTCCTTCAGAGTGTTTTCTTGTTCATTTACCGAGAACAGTGGGCAGTTGTGCCTCTTCAGCCCTCTCAGCCCGTCCAAAACTTTTACCTCTTGTGTGTATGAAGTAATACCGGAGAGAAACCTCTCCCAGCTTGCCCTTTTTGCTTGCCTTCGCGTCGTCCTTCCGTGCAATTTAATGTGTTTGAATCCAGTGAGGTTCTCTGTATTAGGGTATCGACGGAGAATACCACATGCTTTATTTAGTTTTTTACGTGCATTTCTATATTCATAATTCCACCAAAAAGCTCGCCTTTTGCATGAGTTACCATTTGTCTGCGGAATGCACTTTTCTGCTGCGTCTATTATGAAATCGGTGAAATACGCTACTGCGTCGTCTATACAAAATTCGCTGATAAAATGGCGTGATAAAAAAAGTCGATTCTTTAGTATGTTCCCAAATGGCAGAGGCTAGTTTCCACCTAGGGGCATGTGGAGGGGAGTCATGTTGTTGAACCAAGCTTAATGTTACTGGAATGTGGTCACTTCCGTAGGGGTTCTTGAGTACATTCCATTTTAGGTCAGAGAAGAGAGAAGCAGAGCCAATCGACATATCTTGATGAATATGTGTTATGATAAAGATTGCAATAGGTTGGCTGCTTCTAATTGAAGAGACATGCACCTGAGTTTACTAGAAAGTGTCCTTTTAGCCGGCCTCTCGTGTCGCACCGGCAGTGTCCCCAAAGTGTATGATGGGCATTAAAATTACCGATGACCATGTGTGGTTCCAGGGCACTGGTCAAAGAGGCTTCGAACTTCTGTTTTTGTGAGTTGACAATATTAGCTTGTATATAAATGCTACAGACGGTTATCAACCCATTGAAAAGAATCGCTCGCACAGACACCGCCTCGAGGGCTGTCCGGAGAGAAAGGCTCTGACAAACAACGGATTTTATCTACAATTACTGCTACCCCTTCGGACGAGGCAACAGCGTCGCCACGGTCTTTCCGGAAGATAGGTTAATGTCTGAGGAAGTTTGTGTGTCTAGGTATTAGATGTGTTTCCCAAACACGCAGCACCTTTCGACTGTAATTTCAAAGTAACTCTTTACCGTCTTCGAGGTTATGGAGAAATTCTTTACCGTTCCATTGCAATATTTGCCTGTTTATATTGAAAAAGAAGCTTCTGCTGTGTGTTTGAGCCGATTTTCATCATGACCCTACCCGTGCCAACTGTGAGCTGTATCGCTTGACTCGGATAAGGGGAAAGTAAAACGCTTTTAACTTTGTTCGGACTCAGAACGGCAAAGTTGAAGCAAGGAAAGCAGAAGGGAGGCCTGCTATGCGCGTTCCAAAAAAAAAAAAAAAGCTGACTTTGACAAAATTGCCTATGCATGGACGTGTGACAAGCCCCCAGAGGCGCTTCCTTTTCCAAAGTTAAAGAGCCTTTCACAACTACCGTAAGCAAAGGTATCACAATTCACAATCTCACTCGGTTCGTAGCATTTGTAACTATTAAGATTATTTTAGTGCTCTACGCTTCGCTTCTTTTTTTATGTATTTCTGCTGACTGAAATTATTGTTTCTTTTGCTGGTCTATCCAAATTTAGCATTCCGGGCTTTAAAAGTTCTTGTAAATGTCGACTTACTGGGAAGGGTGGTGCGGTCGCCGTGTTCATTGAAGAAATATGGGCCGTTTGACAAAATGGCATTTCATTTTCTAAGGCCGATTATCCCTCCGCATTTGTCCGCACATTTTTCCGCATCACATTTATCTTTAGTTGGTACAGCAAAACTGTATCTAGCCGATTCGTATGCCCGTCCGGCTGTCACCTGTACGCCGTAAACTCCTAGGGCGCAACCCCATGCACATGCGGGAAAAAGAAGAAAAGAGGCACGCGATTGGCTGCGCCAGTAGCTACGTCGTTGCTCTCCATCGCAGTCGAGCTCACGCGCAGCAATTTCTCTCCAGCTCCGAAATGGGTAAACCACATGTCCTGAGGGGCAGGCAGCTTTCGATCAGCAACCCCGCTAGCAGATCCGGGAATGAGCTCGTCTATGCCGTGTCGATGCTGCAGCCCGGGCACAAGAACATGCTCGTGCAGCCAAGCGCAAGCAGCAACTGCGTACAGAATGAGTAAAGGCAAGGCGCAAAAGACCAGGACTGAAGAAGGACACAAACGACAGAACCGGCGCCGGTCCTGTCGCCTTTCCTTTACTCATTCAAGCATGAACCAACTAGCCCAAGCAAGAGTTTTACTTGCGTACCGAGGATCCGGCAACCTACCAAGCCATCGTTTAATGAACCGTCAGGATTAACCCAACGATAAACACCGGGGCCGCCCGTCTCAGCTTCACTGGTTAACCATCTGTACGGAGTGCTTGGACAGTAATTTTTCTTACCGGTTTAATGCCCCTATGGTGCAACTCACGCCTTTCTTTAAGCAAACTAGAAAACACCCACTCTTGTATACTTTTGGAAGAGCACCTGTACCTTTTCGTTGACAAATATCGACTCCGTCTTTCGTTTCAGATTTCCTTGATGTTTTATCAAGATTGGGCTCGGAAAGTTGAATTCAAATGACGACACGAGAGGAAAATTTTTCCTCGCGTTATTTCCTGCATAGATTATATCAATATTCGGGCTCGGAATCTTACAGCGCTGTCCACGGTAGTAGAAGAAGTCGCTGGTGATTACTTTGTGAACTGTTCCTTAATGCAGCCATGCGCAACAATCCACCGCACAGAATGCCGCTAAAACTACATCTGTGTGGTTGACCCCGAGCGCTTCGATAACATGGTAGCAGACTGCCGTTGGGCTGACTTAGTATCAACTTTTCCTTCCGTCGAGATATATGACTGCCTGTTTCAAACCTCATGAGTTAAAGCGTATATCTACACGCTGCTATAAAATCAGTCTTCGAAATAAGGAAACCCAAAGGATGTCATGGGAAATATTACCAGCAATTCATGAAAAAGGCCTTCCTTGGGCAAGGGTAAAGCGCACATCTCAGAATTACGGAGCAGGCGTAAACAGCCTCAAAATCGAGCTGATGCCATGCCCAGCCAAGTGGCGCTATTTTCGAAATGAATCTAAAGATGCTCGTAAAGACAGTGGAAAACATTTGGGCATTCGTTAACCAACTAAGAGGAAATAATAAGCAAGTTAATAGGGGTAGCTCATTGTTGCCTGATATTCAACATAATGGCGTATGTGTTGCTAATGAAAATAATACTTTTCCAGAATATCTGGTGTTGTAAGGTTTTCCTTGGACCATGAGTGTTATCATTTAGTGTGTTAATGTCCGCTCAGCTTCCATCACCCTCGCAAAGCAATTTTAACTCTATTATCTTCTATCTTAAGGCGAATAAGTCCCCAGGTGTATACGGAATTTCTGTGCCTGGTTTGCGTAGGAACTTCGAGTCCATTAGGAATGTTTTGTTGCGCCTCCTTAATAATATCATTGCTAACGGTGTAATTCCACTCAAATTGACAGCAGATAACAATATTCCGCTTTTTAAGGGCGGTTAACATACAAACATGGAAAACTATCAGCCAATTTCAATCTTGCCGTCTTTCTCGCAGAATTTAGAGAAGTATGTGTACTCTACTGTGATTAGGTTCTTAAATGCGCATGTCTTAAATGCGCATGTCTCCAACCCAATACGGTTTCATTTAAGGCAGGGGCACACAGTTCTTACGAGAGTACTTTTCAGGCGCTCAACATCTGGCTTTTGAACTTACAACGAAGTAGTCTGCACTTTCCCTCGATATCAGGAAAGTATTCGACAGTGGTTGCCATAGCCTTCTCCTACCTATACAGTCGTTTGTTAGGTTTCCGGGGCTCCTTTTTGTCATTGTTGAGTAATTCTCTGTCAGACAGACAACAGTTCATAGCTACTGGCCAAGGTTGCAGTAACCTCTCGGTGGTAAAGGCAAGTTTACCTCAAGGTTCCAAATTAGGTCCTTTATTATTAAAGATTTCTTTTTGTCGAAAATCTGTCTATAACTATTTACATTCTATTGTTCCACTATGCTCATGACACTGTCTTACTATCGCAATCGAAAGATTACTCGGACGCTATGTCTATACTACAGGAAGTATCCCACAAAACCATGGATTATCCGTGTTAATCTAATCAATGTAAATTCGACCAAAACCAATATGACGTCGTTTTATAACCCTACAGGAAAATATCATAAGAAGCCAACAAACACTGACACCAAGGACAACATAGGGGAATTTACTTGTGCTTAATAAATGAAATGAAGAAACGATAAATTAATGGAAATTAAAGTGGATAAAGAAACAACTTGCCGCAGGTGGGTTCGGTTCCCACCTGCGGCAAGTTGTTTTTTTATCCACTTTAATTTCCATTAATTTATCGTTTCCACCTGCGGCAAGTTGTTTCTTTATCCACTTTAATTTCCATTAATTTATCGTTTCTTCATTTCATTTATTAAGCACAAGTAAATTCCCCTATGTTGTCCTTGGTGTCAGTGTTTGTTGGCTTCTTATGATATGACTAATAAAAATCGGGCCCCTCGGTTAACCCCCTTTCTTCTCGTTTCCTACAGGAAAATGTCATTTTCAGATGTTCTCTATTCCTTCATAGGTCTAATTGTTCGCCATGCAGATCCAAAGCTCTTGAGATGCACCAAGATTGTAAAATACAGGGGTTTACATTTTGATTGTGATCTCGCGTGGAACTCACATTTAGGTTAAATGTGTCAAAAACATCGCTCGGTTTCTTGCCTTTTATACAATATCACATGTCACCTGCCATTTTGCATCCATAAAATTATTACACATGCATTAGGTTACCGCAGCTTCTGTTACGGGTTCACTATCTTAGGCCACTGTGCGATTCTAATATAAATACAGAATTAACGCCATACTGCGTTCCCTCTTGAAAAAATATTGTTCGTGGTTTATGTATCCCGTCTGATTTAGATGTATTTAATGTTCTAAGCTTTTCTAACTTTAATTCACTCTTGGCAGAAGCAATCGTGTTAAAACATGTTTGGTCCGATCAATACAAAATTCTATATGGCCCATCACGATCTCTCAGACCGAAACAAAGGTATTGCATACCACGCTTTTGTACTACATATGGTAGCAGACCTCGCAGATACTATGTGCCAACATACTTTAATAACTTGTCACCAAGTGTTGTTTTTACTGACAGCAACCATAGGCTGAAAAAAACTGTTGGGGATCATTCGTCCACTATAGTTATAACGCTTCTGTTTCAGTTTATTAAATTGCATGCCTGACGTTGCAGACACAACCATTTTTGTTTGTTCGTCGTATTTATGCTCAGTGTTATTACACAACTGTAAGTTTGGCATTATTGCTCGAGTTCTTTTGTTTTAGATGGCAACAAGTGTAATTAGATTGTCATTGTACCCGCGAGATGGCTCCATACGATTATCATGTGTGTCTTCTTCCACGTTTATTAATCCACATTTGAACAAAACTTGCACTGACCCTTCCATATGCTCACAAACTATTCTGTGTTTCAACCTGATTGTGTTCTCTACGTTTTCGTGCAATACTTAGCAATTTTTACACAGCTCCGTTCCTTGCCTGTTTCATTTCGCTGTTTGTGTTAAGCAATACGCCTTTGCGCACCTCGCATGGCTTCGGCTGTCTCCCAGGCGCTTCCCTAGAAGCCTTGCGAGGCTTCAGTAGGCCGGATTCATGCTCATGTATAAAATGTGAGGAATCAAATTATTATGATTATTGTTAAGATTATCATTTATTTTATGACAAGGCTTGTAGAAAGCAATTAAGAGCCGATTTGTCTTCGTTTCTGGTGACGGAGCTGTGCCATGGCGATGTGGATTTAATACATGATGCAGCACAAGAAACCAGCGAAACCAGCTTAGGCAGCAATAATTTTGCAGCAAAGATGTCAGCAAATTTCCCTGTCTCCTGCTACCTCACGAAGGGGCTAAATGGGCCACGTTGACCAGAACTTGTTCACGGACACCCAAGAACTCGTCATGTGCGTGATAAATATTTTGTGCTAACTGTTGACTCACAGAAAGCCGTCCAAGAAGGAAACAGCAGCTATACACGTGACTTACTTTTTTTCTACCCCGTGCGCCAGATGGCAATACTTCAAAAGTCAGTACTGGGCTCTGAAGTCAGTAACAAAGTGTGCGCGTCTCGGTATTCTCGCACCGACGCCTGTAAATCGTACGAAACATCTCTAGCACACCGTCAGAATAATCGTACCTAGATATTCGTGCTTGTCCTTTGCAGAATACATTTCATTGCGTTCTTTACGCCTGAGGCTACGCCATCCGTGAAACCATCCTCCATAACATGTTTAAACACCGGCTAATGAACACAACAGGTTGAGCTTGACAACTTCGATCTGGTTGACCGTTGAAAGCTCACGCAAAGAGGAAAGCACTTTTGTGGATCTGGATGCCGTGAGTATATAACACCATTAAAATTACTTTAGTATTTCCTAAATCAAGAAAGGGGCTGACAGACGGAATTAATAGCACGCTGTGGTACAAAGGTAATAAACAGGCATAAGTTGCCTTAGAAAGGCTGCCCAACGTTTTGATAGGACTTATCTTCATGAAACGCGGCCTCGTCATCCTCGGCAGGTTAGTTTTAAAGGGTTAGTACAGTGAAGTCACGTGCGGTTGCTGTCGGTGGCGGCTGTTTGTAAAGGGAGAGACTTCAAAGAGAATAAGCGCTGTCGCCTGACGTCTGTGAGCGTGATTCCTAACACGAGGGGACATGAACGGGAGAGTGGGAAGGCGGGGAGAAAAGAAGAGAAAGTAAAGGAGAGAAAAAAAAGAAAGGAAATAAAAAGAAGTGCATGGGAGGGTGTTGGGGAAGCGAGAGCTTAGGGAGCATTCAGGGGTGTCGTTGGCGGCATGTTTTTGGAGCTTTAGAAGAGCCGGTCAGGCGGTCAGTGCGCGAGTAACAAAAAAGACCCAAAAGGACTCAGTTGAAAGAATGACTTTAGTAGCGTAGAAGCAATGGGTCGAGTAATTTTAAAGGAGTTAAGATGGCGATAAGAAGCCTGGGATGCAATGCATGGGGTAACTGGAAGGTAGCGGCATGGCCTTTCAAGGGACGTTAGCCCCAATAGCTCAACGTAGGTGTCGCTTTGGCGATATACAGAAGTGGTGATACCCTGTGTGGCTGAGGCGCCGAAAAAGGTATTCTGGCGTCTGGGATTTTGGAAAGTGTTGGTGAGGGTGTTTAAAAAAAAATATATAATAAAGAACAAACAAAAAAGGGAAGGAACCGAAACAGGAATGACAAATAGGAGAGTGACGTGCGCAGAAGTGGGCGGGGGCAGGTGTACTTGGGAACAGGGGTTCGTACAGTTGATATAAACGTAAAAACATGAAAGAGTATATTAAATTGAGTAGTTCCTGTTTTATACATCGCGTTCATTTTTTTGTTGTTCTAGCCTCCCGGTATAAGCCTATTAACATATTCGGCAAGGCAGTGCGAACAAGGGTTTAAAAAACATAACTATCCTCCATAACGCGTTTAAACACCGGCTAATGAACACAAGAGGTGGAACCTGACAACTGCGATCTGCTTGACCGTTGAAAGCTCACGTGAAGAGAAAAGCAGTTTTGGGGATCTGGATGCCGTGAGTATGTAACGCCGTTAAAATTACTTTAGTTTTTACTGTTTTATACATCGCGTTCATGTTTTATTCTTCTAGCCTCCCGGTATGAGAGCCTATTAACATACTCATCAAGGCAGTGCGAAGGGTTTAAAACACATAACCAGCCTGCATCATCTATATACAAGGGCGAGTGAGAAAGTCTTTGGCCTTATTTTTTTAGCCAAGTTACGGCTGTAAATGGGACATCACCATATCCATTCCCAGAGGTGTACCTTTCTTGGACCGCCCCGACTTTACCTGCCGGTAGCTCCGCGACACGTCGCTGCATTCAGTTGTTAAGATGGCGGTTGTGCTTCACACGTCCATGGCGTACGAGCAGCGCAGTGTAATTCGTTTTCTATGGAGCAAGGGACGAACACGCATCGAAATCCACAGGGATATGTAGCCCACTTATGGGGAAAGCTGTGTCGCTTTGAGAAGTTCGCAAACGGCCGTGAACACATGAATAACAAATGAGCGTTCGGCGAGTCCGCGTGCGTCGCTGACTGACGGAATTTCTCAAATTTAGTGCTGCAATGGTAAAAATGGGTCTGAACCAGTGTGGGGACTATGTGGAAAATAGTGTAAAGTACGTGGAATAGTACGTATATTTATAATAACCTGTATGCACCTGACTTTAGGTAATAAAAAATAGGGGCAAAGGCTTTCTGATTCGCCCTCGTAGCTTCAGTACCACGAGGAACAAACTCGGCATTAATGCTAAATTTATATTGGAAATATTCGTGTACAGTAATTTCACTTCCAAGTACGCGTATAAGATATGAGTTGATCATGTAAAACAATTTTATTCAGCCGTAAATTTGGAATGATTACGCGAAACAAATGTGGTATTGCTGTGCATCACGGACAGGCTGACATAGCCGGCATTGAATTAGCGGATGGATGGATGGATGGATGAAAAACTTTATTAGGGTCCTTTAGGGCGCGCCCTAGCGCGCATCGGGCCGCTCCCACGTCGGGACAGAGAGGCCGAGCCTCTCTCCGGAAAAATCAGTCCGTGAGGTTGTGGCATTTCACTTTGTATACCGATAACACTAACGGATACGCGATGCATAATAATACTACTAAGTGACAGAATTGTGCATGATCATCTGGTTTACAGGAAACACTAAGAAATGAATTCTCTACGAAGTGGACGTTCGTATTAAATATCAGTTGAATACATAGACCACTTGGGTGCGGAGACACTAATGCAGTGAATGCGCCTGAGCACTGCGCACGCAAAACATTTCCTATACTTCACAAAACAGATGTCACCTCCGGCTTGCCCCTGTGGCAGCGACTGTGAGGACTCTCGTCCTCTGTTGCTAGATTGCAGGAGACGCCCTAAGCGCAGGCCACAATTAGAAAAAGTACTACATGCAATTGATCCCCGTTGACTTCTGCTAAAATAAATTGCTCGGCACTTGACCAGCCAAAACAGCACAGCCAAAGGTATTAAACGCATTTGAACATTTATTGGAAAAAAACAAACATCAAAAGTGGGCCAGGAGGCGCAATTGGTACAGTTATGTAAACGCAACTAATCTACTATCACTTGCATTCATGTGGAGTTGTTGTTTAATAAGTGTGTCGCACTCATCGTAATCCGCTTTGTGTGATGAAGCTCGGTTTTTACTGTTGTGTCTCTGCGTGTGGAATATGTCATCTCTGTATTATCTTCGTCTGTACGCCTGCTCAACTTGGAGCTCATTGCGGCCTTGTGCACGTTAGAACTCGGTATACGCGTAGGTGTCCAGACTCACTGTAGTGGGTGACGGTACTTATCTTCTTCGCCTTTTGTCTCAGAATGTTCCAGTGTGACAGGGCTATATGTGAACTTCTTTTACTCTCTTATCTGAATCCGCTTGAGATTTTTCGAACATATCACGCTACTTCTTGCATATCAATATTTTCTTCTTACTATCACTATTTTTTCGAGAGAAGCAGCCGCCGCCATCATATGCGACCAAAAATTTTCCATTTATTTTTATTTTGGTAAGAGGAAACGGTGTATATTCCTAATACACCCTGCCGAATTATTTGTCGTCACCAGCTGCAAAGGTGTGTCTGAAGGAAATGTCGCCACCATGCAGAGCACCTGCAGCCTCTCATTTACAGTGACGGAATGGTACGCAGTAGAGAAAACAGGCATGTGCGCTTTTTATAAGGCCTGCTGCAGTATGCAAGTCCTCGGCCTCCTACACTGCGAAAATAATGAACAGGAACTCAGAAAATGATTTCCCACAAGCAGCAGTGGAAGAATTATCTCTTCCAGCCGACTCGCCGCGGGTGTGCTGACGAGACGTCTTGCCGGCTGTCAACAGAATGGGCGAATCGCTACTTGAAGAGCGCTAGCTTGGGCCGGTCGCTACACGTTGAATTTAATAGGGATAACATCGCGTGGGACAGGATGAACAGAGGGAAAACGACCAGAGCGCTGTCCGTTTTCCTTCTGCTAGTCCTGTCCTGTCTTTTCTCAAATCATTTACAGTGACTGCCGGCCTAATCGCGTACTCATTTTCGAGATAACGACGTCTCACGAATCCTGTCCGCTCACCCATTTAAGTGAGGTGACCTACCCAGTGAGTGCTTTATTTTTTTATTTTTTGCAATGATTTACGTCAATGCTTGTGTCACGGCGGGAGTCTGAAATCTTAAATGTTAGTACGTCACGTGATGGAGAAAACAGGAAACTGAAGTCGTTGTTCAGAATTCCTGACTAGTTTTTCAACAGGAACAATCCGGCTATGAGCCTTAGAGCACAGCATAACTCAATCAAGGACAAGTGGCATTGCCGAGACTTCTAAATCGAGGGGACCCTGGTCTCTTTTCTAAAGCACTGGTAAAGTACAGTCCCATAACATTGTGAGTTGTTGAAAGCATCGGGACGTAATGCGATCACTTGTAGCGGTTGCCTATAGAATGGCGGAACCAATTTGAACTCGTAATTATATCCGGCCTTTCTTATACCATATTTATGATCAGGATCAATCAATGAACCAATAAATCAATCTTAATTATCACGCTTTTGATCAATAACATTACAGCATAGAAAATCTATATACGATATAACGGGCACCAAGTGTCCAGAAGTGAGGTAGAAAGAATAGTAAAAAGAACATTCACTTGTTTCTACTTCTATTCTTGTCTTCATTCGCGATCAGTAATCCTTGTCAGTACGATATGAACCAACTAGCCCAGCTACTGGCAATCTTAGATGTCTCCTATGGTGTTGGGCTGCTAAGCACGAGGTCCCGGGATCAAATCGGGGCCACGGCAGCCGTATTGCCGTTTTTCGATGGGGGCGAGATGAGAGAACACCCGTGTACTTAGGTTTAGGTGCATGTTAAAGAAGCACACGTGGTCCAAGTTATCCCGGAGTCCCTCACTATGGCGTGCCTCTTAATTAGATCATGATTTTGGCACGTAAAACCCCGCAATTTTATTAATTTCCATTTAAATATCTCGTAACACTTGTCGCAGGCGTGTCGCTATGGCAGTCGTTGTAACACTTCTCAGTATAGTTGTTCCCGTACTGAGAGAAACAACAAACGAACAAACTAGAAAATGGAAATTCCGTACTCACTTCAGAACAACACTCATTTGGGATAGATGGTGCATACTTGAACTAGGAAAGAACAGCGCCAACTAAGACTATCACAAGCGGGAGAACGACACAGGACAAGCGTCAACTTCGTCTATCTTATTCACTGAAAAATCAGCAAATATAAGGAAAATCACACACACGCGCACAAGGATCACAATGCATGATCTACCAACCGTTCAAGCTATGACATTTCACTTTTAAAGAGGGTCACAGAACTTTCACTAACACAGTTTCTTCCTCTCTTCCTTATATGGAATGCGCCCAAAACCTCACGTGCCTTTGTATCTCTGCTTCTGCCAAGAATCTTTATCTCTCGGAACCGTGGTTCACATTTCTTGCAGTAGAGGCATTGTTTCCGTGGCGAATGTTCCGCCGCCCAGCCACACACAGTGCAAGTTGCGCAATGTTGCGAAAGATGAGCGCCTCCTTTTTCATTCAGTGAGCGCAAATGTTCAGCTTCGCGGTCATTCACGCATACCCAGGTAGCACACACGTCGTATTAATGGATTCAACTTCTCAAACAGATTTTTGAGCAAGCTTGACGCATTAAAAACGTCGCAAGCAGGATAGCTTGAAAACGAGGGGTGAATACGTTTCGAAAACGTTTTGATAATATTGGCCGTATCTGTTCAGTTGGCTCGCTGGGTTTTCGACGGCGCCGTTCATTGCGGAAGAATTCTCCACTTATCCAGAGACACTCGCCGTGTCAATTGCTGCTGTATTCGCCCTGGATTAGCACGAGTTCGGCTACAAAAATAAGTCTTTTGTGGTATTGACCTCACGTCAGAAGAGACGAACGATAGCAAATGATGTTGACACCGCAACAGGCCACGAAGAAATGGTGCGCGAGTGCAGTAACATTCAAACCGCTCATCGTGACGCACACAACGGCACAACAGCGGAGCAACGCTGCCAGTCAGTAGACCATGCAGGTGTTAGTGCTGATTCTGACAACGCATCCCCATTTCTGCAACTTTCGCTTTTTCATAAACTTTATCATCATTCAATTGTTTTCGACGATTTCTTGCAGTCCCCTGCGGTAATTGTTTTCTCATGACCACCGGCGCAAATGTATATCACTCTCGTCGTTTTGCAAGTTCATTCATACCCCTCACTATCGTCGAATGGAACCACTTGCCATCGCACGTACCTACTGAAGGATACGCAGCAAAATTCAAGGAGCTGCTACACACTGAGCGCAGTGCCCGACCGAATTACTTTTTACACATTTTGTTTTCAGTTTCTTACACAATGAGATTTATTTTACCGACGGCATGTTAACTTTTCTGTTGTTCCATTTTGTGAGCAATCTTATGCGGTGTATTCAAAGGCTTTTTCTATATTGCGCATAAATAAAGGTATCGAGTTAAAGAGCGAACATCACTTTCGATGGCACCGAACAAATGCAACGGTACATCCGTTAATGTAGGAACGGTGCTCTGCAGAAAGTGTAGCGGTGAATTCTACTGTGAGCAAAGTGTATACAAAAACAATGTGCAGAAACCGCCTTCGATGAATGCAAGTACAAGCGAATAGCCTGAAGGAGCGAGCAAACAAAAGAACAAGAGCGAGCGAAATATAGTTGGCTAGAGAGCAAAAGAACAACCCAACGTCTTCCTTGCACATCAACAATACTTATGACCAACCGCTGATCTGTTATCAACCATAAAAACAGCGGGAGACAGTAAGCTATTCGCTGTAATATTCATGGGACTCAACGGTATGGGCTAGGCACGCTTGGGCCTGCTCAGGCGCGCCCATCGTCTAGCCACAATGATGCGGCACTGACGGCGTCCTAAATGAAAGGGGGAAAATAAAAGGCCTGCGAAATGCAAAGTGGATACTCCCAGCTCACTGCTCTTGTTTGAGTCGGAGTGGCATATCGAGCAAGGGAGCCAGCGCACGAGAGGTTCATTTGAGACAGGTGCGGTGAGAGGTGAGGACGTTCATTTGAGGTGCGAAGGTGCGAGTAAAAGCTGGCGTGAAAGAGAGAAGCTGGGGGCTTTTGTTCCTTGAATATTCACTTTGTCTAGGCACTACGGAGGAGGTTTCTTAGCGCGTGTTGTAGGCGTTTGTCCCTAGGCGTGCCGGCATTGCGGTGTGGGGTCGAGTTCGTTTACGCTCGGACGCTGGCTGCCGGCGCGGTAAAAGACCGCTGTGTCGGACAGACTGTCTCGCACCTCTCGCGCACGTGCTAAGTCAGTCGGGGCGGATGACAGCTTACGGCGATGTACCTTGTAAATCACATCACAGATGTTTCTGTAGGAGCAGTAGCGACCAAAGTAGAGCCCGGGCCGTATACATTGAAAATATAGAAGGCAGAGCGCCTTAGCAATCGCGGTTGAATGAAAGTGGCTGAAAGGCCGCCCGTGACGAAGGCGGACTCAGCACCACGCTTCGGCCTCCGCGGCCCCACCCCATGGACCGCCCAGCTTCCAGCTTTGATCCCCCGCTACCCCTGGGGTGTCCTGGAGATCCTGCGCCGCCTGCTATATTATAACCTCAAGAGCTTTCCTGAGGCCTCCCTTTTTCCGGTTACATGTGCCCTCCTGGAGCAGTGCTTGCAAAAAATCCAATCTCTCGTCGCGACGAAGAAAGCGACCAGCGATTTATACAACAGCAGTCAGAAGTTTGCCCCTTCAGACAGCGATCACCAAATGGGGCATCCGTGCCCACTGCCTCACCGCGCGGGCATCCAGCGGCGGAGCGCAAACAAACTCTACCGCACTCCGCAATGCCGGCATCTCCAGGGGACAAACGCATACAACACGCACTAAGAAACCTCCTTCGTAGTGCATGGCAGAGTCATATATTCAAGGAGGAAAAGCCACCACACTTTAACGCGACAGTGTTAAGGAGCTCGTGTCGCAGAAAAGCCGGTGTCGTCGGCGTCGGTATCGGCGGCGTTGGCCCTGAACGAAAAATCCCGGAATGCAATTCATAAATAAAAACACCTTTCAAGATGGGCTGGGTGGGAATCGAACCAGCGCCCCCGGAGTGTGAGACGGAAACGCTACCACTCAGCCATGAGTTCTTTTTTTTTCTTTATTGCCAGTCCTCGCCATGTCACAACACAAATTCCTTAAATGATATATGCAAAGACCAAAGAAGCAAAAAGGAATGAATACACAAACCGAAGAAGGAACAGTAATATTTACATTCGTTGCCGTCCGCTACTATGGCACGACGTTGTCGGATTAAAATTCCTTTAGTGCTGCCAGGGGTTCAACCTTGGACAGCCACTCAGGAACAGGCTGTTGCAACTTCTGCACTTCCACATACCGCTGCAAGCATTACCCCGAAGTACACACGCGCCGGTCGGGCACCCGGGTCACAATGGTAGCCCGCCATTCTTGCACGCCATAAACAGTGGAGGCCCGTAAGCATGATCAGGTCGTACGGGAAACCTTCATCGTCGTATACTGGCAGAAACCTGATTCCGTTGGGATCTATTGATAGCTCCTTTTTTAGAGTCCTTTTCAACACGTCCCAGAAAAAGACCCCTTTCCAACAGTGGATGAAGACATGATCTATGCTTTCTGTTTTTTTTTACATACAAGGCAGTGAGTCCCCCTGGCATGTAGAATCCACGTTGTTCAAGGAAGATTTAACAGGTAGAGTACCAGTGTGTAAATTAAAGAAGAACGATTCAGTGGCTGGCTGAACTGGCATCTTCTTCACCCTTTTCAGTACATCTAGGCCTGGGCCTCCACTGTACGGGGCCCTGTACATAGGTATCAGCAAAACAATGTCACACAAATCACGATATACCTTTTCCGTTTTACACTCCACAAATATGCACTAGAAAAACGAACACGCAAGAAGGAAGCACTCTGAATTATTTACCTAAGAAAACCACGAACTGGTCCTGGCATTATTTCGGTGCCTACAACGAATTCTGGAAGTGACCTTGACAGCCTCATTTGGATAACGTTGCGTAGAAATGGGTCATTTGTGTCTCGAAAAAAGAGAACCTGTTTACTAGTTGACGCATGAAGAGGTGCGCCAACCCCTGACCACCATCCTTCACGCGCCGGAAGAGATGATCTCGGTTGCAACGCTCCGAGCTCGATGCCCAAACGAAAACAGCAAACACCGCGGTGTAGCTTCTGCACATTATTCCGAGAGCACTGTAGGACCTGCATTACGTACGAGATCTTTGTCAGGAGAAACATGTTGCACGCTGCTTTTCTCGCGAATATTGATAGGTGACCGGCGTTCCATCGGTCGGCGTTTTCTTTTAGTTCTTTTCTCCGCTCCTGCCAGTACTCGCTACTGTCCTTGTAGGCATCAAGGGGTGCGCCAAGGTACTTAACTGGAGTCGTGACACAGGTTACGTTCGAAAAGTGGTCTGGAGTGGACGCCCATGCTCCATGCCAAAACCCCAAACATTACTATCAGTTCACGAAGCTATTAGTGGCGTTACCACACTGTCTGACGATATTCACCGCGTTCAATACACTTTGCGTATCTTTCCAACATACAGCCACATCGTCAGCATATGCCAATAACTTCACCCCTGCTGCTTGGAGGCAAAATCCCTTAATGTATTCATTTTCAATGATGGCCTGACATAGCGTTTCTATGTAAACACAAAACAGGAGTGGGCTGAGTGGACAACCCTCGGGAACGGAGCGCTTCACGTTAATGGAGGCCCCCAACGTCTGATTAGTTATAAGTCTAGTATAGCATCTCCGGTACGCCATGGTCACCCCCTCAGTGATTAAGTGGCCAAAATTAACGTGTTCAAGGATGGTGAGCAATGTCTGGTGAGAAACGCAATCAAACGCTTTCTCCAAATCCAGCTGGAGGTTCGCTACTGCATCACACTTGTCGTCACAACACTCCAGCACACACTTCATCTTATGAATGTTAGTAAAAATCGTTCTTCCGCGAATGCCACACGTCTGGAGTGGGCCGACTACTTGCTTAATAAATGACTGCACCCGCCGTGAAAGCACCTTCATCAATATTTTGTAGTCACAATTAGTAAGCGCTATGGTTCTATAGGAGGAAAGTTGTTTGAGCTTTTCGGTCTCTTCTGTTTTCGGAATTCGCACTGTATGGGACTGGCCAAAGGATGGTGGAAATATATTCAGTTCGTATGCTTCATTGAAAACAGCGGTTAAGATAGGAGCTAGGTGGCCCTTAAACGATTTGTACCAAGCGGCACAAAGACCGTCTGGACCTGGTGACTTGCCAGAATTCAGATCTTCGATGGCCTTCATCGCTTAATGTTGTGTAATTGATCGTTGTAACGGTTTTTAGCTTCACTCGAGAGCTGTGGCATTCGCTGCAAAAATAAATTCTTGAAAGCGTGCATATTGACAGACTTGAATGCAAAAAGCTCTTGGTAATGTTCAAAGAAAGCATGCCCTATATTATAGTTATCGGTTAGTCCCACCCCTTCATATTCAATGGCCTCAATCTTCTTACGTCTGGAGTGCTTTTTTTCTAGACCCAGTGCTCTTTTCGTTGGCGTTTCCCCACATGTTAGTCTTTCTGCTCTCGCGCGCACGATTACGCCTCGATAGCGCTCTTCGTCGAACACTTCGAGCTTTTTCTTAACAGCGCGCCTATCGTCTCGATAAGCGCCCGGTTGCAGCATTCCAGCGTCGCCAATTTTTGCAGCAATGTTTTTAAATCCTGTTATCTGGCCTTCTCGTCATATCGCAGTAGGGTACTTCTTTCAATTGCCTTCATTTTTATTGTTTGCTTCAGCAACTCCCATTCCTCGCCAAATTTCGTGAAACTGTCTTTTCCAACAGAATTAATAGCAGTCTCTACCTTTTCGTTAGGTCTCATCCCGTAGCAGCTCAGTATTCATTTTCCACAGTTCCCAGACGAATTCCTTTCGTTCTTTTTTTGCGGCCCACCCTGCAGTTTACCAGCCAGTGGTCAGAAAAGGATACGGCAGTAACTGCATAGCACTGGCATTTTTGTAATAAATCATATGATAGATAAATACGGTCCAATCGTGCGTGACATGTGCCCTGGAAATGAGTACCTCACGTCTCGGTCAGCCCGAAAATAATCAGCGATATCTTCTAATTCAAATTCATGTACAGTCTGCGCCAGGATATCGCTGCTTTTTTCATAAACTACGCGTCGCGTAGACCTATCCTCGGCGTTCAATACGCAGTTAAAATTCCCTACACAGGCTATTATTTTGTGCACACGGAAATGATGCTTTAAACTCAAAAAGAAATTTGCCCTCTCTTGCAGAGTATTAGGCGCATAAATGCAAAACACGCGCCAGGGGACATTGCAATAACTGAAATCACAAACGACAAGGCGACTGGAAGTACACGAGTAGTAACCCTCTACGACAAGACCTGGGAGCTTCCTCACGAACAACACACACCTCGCCGAAGTCCCTAAGGCGTGTTTCACTACAGTATAGTAGCTATACGTGAACCTTTGCACCATGCTCCCGGTGTCCTCCTCGCCGTCTACCTTGGTTTCTTGCACGGCTAAAACATCGAGGTCGTGGTCCACTAGTAGCCTGTAAACCTGATTCTGTTTCCTTTTGGCGGCCAGACCTCGAACGTTTAGCGTGCAGAGGCTAAGCGACGGGTTGGTAGCCATTACTTATGTAACCTGGAGGGTGGAAAGCCCGGAGCATGGTGCTCACCTTAACGTATAGCTGACCGCTCGACGCCTCCGTGGCCATCCGGTGGTCGTCGCACGAGTTCGTCTTTGGTCGGCTTCACGGTGGGCCTACGGTCAGCCTCCAGGTTCGGCTTAAGCTTGAGGATGGAGCGCCTTACGGAATGCGTCTTGGCGGGCGGTGGCTCCGAGTCACCGCCAGCTTTTCCGTCGACTTTCTCCTCCTACTGCAGGGATTTCTTGACCGGTGCCGAGACGCCTTCGACCCGGCCGCTAGCAGGGGTCGCGTTGTCGTCCGCCTCTGCCTGCGTAGCAACCGTAGCTGGCTGGTGGTTCTCATTTTCTTACGAGGCCTTCCTCACACTCTCGACTGTGGCTGCTGGTTCCTTGGGGGGAGGGATATTATTCCGTCCTCCTTCGGCGTGCTTTGTCGTTCCGCTGGTTTGTGCCGCCACTTCGCCGTTTCGAGCTCCCGTGGCCCCTGTCTCCACCTCGGTCACGTCCATCACGTGGTGTAACGTCGACGGCTCGCTCTCCGCCGCACCCGCGGCTACTGCGTATGAACGCACACAGTCCGCGTCGTTGTGTCCAAAAAGCCGGCACCGCGAGCAACGGCGAACCTTGCATTCACGACGAACGTGGCCAGAGCCCCGGCAGCGCAGGCACTGCATGGGACTGCCTGGGGCTACCTCCAGCGCAAGCTCGCCGGGGACGCGGATCTGGTGGGGCAGGTCGTCGACTTTCATTCCAGCCTTCAGCTGCAGCAGCACTGCTCGGGTCGTCGAGACCTTGTCGGAAACGCCATCCACTCGCCAGCGCTCGCGGGTCACTTCGGTTACTTCGCCAAAAGAGGCCAGCGCGGTCTTTACATCTTCGTCATCCACCCCATGTAGAAGCCAGTGGATACGAAGCTTCACCTGTTGTTCCTTGGGGTCAATGACCAGGCAGCGGCGCCCCTTCACCTGCAGCTCCTTTAGTGCGGCAGCTTATGAGCAGCCTCGGGTGTCTTCATGGTTACCGCCCATACATGGTTGATTTGGTATGCTCCAAGGGCGACGACGCCAGAGAGCAAACCAACAGCTTGAAGCGCGTAACGGAAATCTTGTACACGGAACGGGCGAACACGAGCGTCGCCGTGCAAGAAAACTGTGTTTAAAACGATGCGTCCTGTAGGTAGCCGAGGCAAAATATTCTGGTAATCCTTATCATCCTCCGTCGAAAGCCTGTTGCCGCGGCTAACAGCCGCATATGCCGCTCCATTGGAGCCCATGATCCTACGATCCGTTCAGCTTGGAAGCCGGAAGCATTGTGTTGTATTGTATTGGGTTTTATGGCGCATAAGCAACTCAGGCTATCATGCGCCAAACATATGGTATAATTTATTTCAAAAATTGGGTATCCTCAGTGAAAGTCCTTGTCCGGACAAGGACTCTGAGGAGCCCAACAAATGAAATGGAGACCTCAGCCTTCTTCTCAGGACTGAGAAAATGGGTGAGGTGTATCATAAGATGCGCGAAAAAACTGGGTAAGAATTTTTAGAATTAGTGGTTCTGTGATATATTATATTTCGTTTAGGATCGCTGCGTCTTTCAAAAAACTAAAAACGGATGAAGTTCCTACAAGTGGGTCATCTCCTAAAAGTAGACTGGGATGGAAGGGAGTGCGTTCAATGTAAAATACAGTAAAATATTTTTTTCCTTAGCCGTTCAAGTTGTGTGCACGAGAATAAGATGTGATTTACAGTGAGTTCATCTCCGCATTTCTCACATAAGGGTTTGTCTTGTATTGTCAGTAGAAAGTTATGTGTTAGGTTTGTGTGTCCGATGCGCAGGCGGCATAAAATTACTTCTATAAAACGTTCCTGATGCCTGCATGATCTCCATTCTCCCAGAATAGGTTTTACTAAATGTAGTTTGTTATTTTCTTCGCTATTCCATGTACACTGCCATTTTTCTTTAAGCTTGTTTTTCACTAACTTCATGCAATCTGCATAGGGTACATTTACAGTACTGACATCTTTATGGCAGGCTTGAGCAGCGCACGCGTCAGCTCTCTCGTTGCCTCTAATTCCGTGATGGCTTGGTATCCAACAGAGCTTAATTTCGTGTCCTTGTGTTTGAGCAGTTATTATGTTACGGATTATATTTCCTATTAAAGGTTCCCTTACGTTTCTGGCTTTCAGTGCTGTGATTGCACTCAGCGAGTCCGTGTAGATAATGCTGTTTTGAATGTTCATCTCGACTATTTTTGATACAGCCACCGAAATGGCATAACATTTGGCTGAGAAAATTGACGCGCACTGAGGCAACCTGACTACCTTTTCCCATTTATCTTGCACTACAGCACTTCCGACGTAAAGTGATGTTTTAGAACCGTCAGTATAAAATGCTGTGTATTTGTACTTTTCGTCTAGCGCCGAAAATTCTTGTATTATATGTTCACGTGGAGTTTGCTTTTTATGAAATTGTGTCAGTGTGTAGTCACGTACACTGGGAAAGGTGTGCCAAGGTGGCAGTGGTTCGGGTCTCTGGGCAACATCAGGCAGTGTGTCTAGAATACCTAATTCCTGGCAAATTTCTTTAAATCGGAGAATAAGGGGTCTCGTCGCATTCGGTTTGTTGTTAAAAAGCTGCTTAGACGGGCCCTTCGTAACTATGGAGTAGCAGAGATGTTTTGGTAGTGAACGGGTTTTTACGACATATGCACATATGAGCATGGCTCTTCTATCTGCGAGGGCTGGTTCGTTACATTCGACATACAGACTGTTTATGGGTGATGTCCTGTATGCCCCACTTGCAAGGCGCAGACCTGAGTTATGTACTGGATCTAATTGCTTCAGGTAGGACGGTCGAGCTGAGTTGTATACTATGCACCCATAATCTAGGCAAGAGCGAACTTTACTGCGGTAGATGTGTAAAAGGCAGGTCCTATCAGCCCCCCAGCGTTTATGTGAAAGCACCTTTAATATGTTTAATGACTGGGAGGTTTTCTTCTTCAGGTTCTTTATGTGTGGCAAGAAGGTCAGTTTTCTGTCAAAAGTTATGCCCAGAAATATGTGTTCACTTTTTACCGGCAATTCCGCTTCGTTCAGGTGTAGTCTAGGAGCTGTCTGTAGGCCACGTTTGAGTGGGAAAAGGATGGCCATTGTTTTCTGTGGGGAGAACCGGAAACCATTTCGGTCAGCCCACGCTACAAGTTTATTTATTGTTAACTGCACTTGTCTTTCGCATGTTGGTATGTTTGAGGACCTGCAAGCTATCTGAAGATCGTCGACATAGATTGAATACATAATTGACATTGGAATTATTTCATTGATTGAATTAATTTTAACAACAAAGAGGGTCGTGCTTGAAACACTCCCTTGGGGCACTCCATTTTCTTGAATGGAACTTCTCGACAGGGTTGAACCGAGGCGCACATGGAATGAACGGTTTGACAGGAAGTCCTTTAGGCAGTTCAGCATCCTGCCACGAATGCCAAGTTCAGCCAAATCGTGAAGAATTCCGTACCTCCAGGTTGTGTCATAAGCTTTCTCTAAATCGAAAAAAAAAAACAGCAAGACATTGCTGTTTGTGTATAAAGGCTTCACGGACAGTATTTTCAAGACGAACCAGGTGGTCTGTTGTGGAGCATGCCTTTTTGAAACCGCACTGATGGACATCGAGAAGCTCACGGCCTTCTAGCACGAAGGTTAATCTCATATTCACGATACTTTCATGTGATTTTGCAAGGCAGCTGGTGAGCGCTATGGGCCTGTAACTACTGGGAGAGGTTGGTGGTTTTCGGGCTTTAAAAATGGAATAATGATGGCCTTCTTCCAGGCCTCGGGTAGTTTACCCGATACCCAAACCTTATTAAAAAAACTTAAGAGTGTCTCTATGGCAGGTTCAGAGAGGTGGGACAGCATTTGATAGTGTATTCCGTCAGGGCCAGGTGCAGTATGTTTACCAGCGGACAAGACTGTGTTGATTTCTTGAACTGTGAATAATTTATTATATGGTTCATTTGTATATCCACTTGTTGGGAGTCTTTGTTTTTCGGCTGTGTTTTTGTACGTAAGAAATGATTCTGTGCAGTTTGATGAGCTGGTATCTGCCGAAAAATATTCACCTAAAATGTTTGCCTGTTCTTCGATGTTTGTCTGTATACCAGGGGCTGTTAGAAGGGAAAGTGTGAAAGGGGAATATTTACCATCTAGCTTTCGTACCATCTCCCACATTTCGTTTGATGTGGTTGAGCTATTCATGGAAGTCACGTAATTTTGCCACAAAGTCTTTTCGGTTCTACGGCTGATATATCGGGCTTGTGCTCTTGCCTGTTTAAAGTTTATTAGATTTTTCTGCGTGGGGTACCTTCGAAAGTTTCCCCATGCTTTGTTCTGTTTCTTTTTTGCTAATCTACATTCTTTTGTATACCAGGTTTTGTGGTTTTGTTTCACCACTCCAGAAGATTGAGGTATGGCCAGGAGCGCGGCAGAAATAATGCAGTTTGTGACAATTTAATTAAGTTCATCTATACCTAAATTATGTGGATCTATTTTTTCTAAGCTGGAATTTTCTTGAAACAGCGCCGACTCGGCCAAATGAAGCTTCCAACGTCGTGGTTTTGTAGGAATGATTTGCGGAGATGATGTTAGGTTGATAAGAACAGGTAAATGATCGCTACCATATGGGCTGTCCAAGACATCCCATTTCATAGCATTAAAAACAGAAGGCGATGTAAGAGACAAATCTATGCAGCTCCATTTTCCGGAGCCTGGAGAGCAGTATTCGTGTTTGCCCCTGTTGAGCAGGTATATATTATTGCAGAGAATAAAATCTTCTAAAATACGGCCTCTAGTGTCCGTTTGTTCGCTTCCCCACAAATTAGAGTGAGCATTAAAATCGCCGACTAACAGATATGGCTCTGGTAATTATTTTAAAAGGTCTTCTCAGTCATGAAGTGTTACTGTCAGGTGTGGTTGGCTATATACGGAGCATACTGTAATTGTTTTAAAGTGTACTACAGATACTGCAACGGCTTCAAATGTAGTCTGAAGCTTGACTTCACGAGTAGCCACACTACTTAGAACAACTATGGCAGTACCTCCAGAGAGCCTATTTGCTTGCTCTCGGTCGTGACGAAAGACTTTATATTTACTTAAGATAGTTTTATGTTTTGATCCCAAGTTTGTCTCCTGGAGACACAAAACAACCGAGGAATATACAGCAAGAATATCTTTTATGTCACCGCAGTTTTTTACTATGCCTCGACAGTTCCAGTGAATTAGGAACGCCATATTTAATAACTTTGACGGATGTATTTCAAAACCTATGCTCACGGTTTTGTGGGGCCCGTTATTGGAATTTTTCCTCCCTTTCTGTAATCAAGGGAGTTGCGCCGCCGCTGCTGCGGAGGCGGGCTACTGCTTATAGCCATCGCCTCCAGCGAGGTGATGGGTTTCCGCGGGGAACCCGCGTGGGTACGGATTTGTGGCTTCTCCCGATGGGGGGGAAGCCATGCGGCCTACCGGCTCAGGGGCCAGCGAGCCTTTTTTGTGTGATACTATGGCAGCTTTGGCTGCACCTGTCAGAGTTGTGGATGGCCCTGCCTGGGCAGTGGCCTGAAGTTGGAGTGGTGTGTCGTCACTCCCACTAACTTTGGTTGTGCCAGAGGCCGCCGTCAGGTGCACCTCCAGGATGTCAATGGTGCCGACACCGGAGTGCCGTTCGAGTGGGGGACAGGGCAGGTACACATCAACAATGGTGTACTGTGAACCCACTGTCACCAGACGCCGCTCGGTCCCCCGGCGCACGGAGTCAACATATGACCTGGATGTCTCTTGACTGAACTTTTTCCTTGCCTCAGGGTAAGATGTGTTGTCTCGGACTTTTAGATTGATTATTTGTTTTTCTTTTTTTGAATACTTCACAGGTTCGTGAGTACGCTGCATGTGGACCGTTGCAATTTGCACACTTTGTTTCACTTGCTTGGCAGTTGTCAGTATTGTGTTCGGTTTCGGCGCATTTGGCACAGGTCTCCTTACCTCTACATGTTTTGCTGCCATGGCCATACCTTTGTCATTTCAAACATCTCCGAGGGTTAGGGATGTATGGGCGCACTGGGCACCTGATGAATGCAACCCGGACAGACTCGGGCAAGCGAGTGCTGCCGAATGTTAGCACGATGTCAGGTGTTGTTTTTTCTTCGCCGTTGCGCCTTATATTTATGCGGCGAAGGGACGTTACTCCTTGGTCTCGCAAATTCTCGAGGAGCTCATTTTCGTTCTCTGTCAATAGCAGCCGCTAAGAAATTACTCCCTGAACGCTGTTCAGGCTTCTGTGAGGTGTTACAGTAATGTTAAGGTCAGCAAGCTTCTTTTGTGCGAGTAACGCATCACTCTGCTTTTTGGATTTGACTTCTACAAGCAGATCTCCTGAATACAGTTTTTTTGCTTCATATTCTTCGCCTATGTTAGCTACTAGCCACTGACCAGCTGCCAGACCAGCTGAGTTGACCAGTCCAGCTGAGTTTTTCATTCGAGAGCGCCAAGTGGAGGGCACTAATTTGCTCTTCAAGCTCATTGTCATGTCGTTACGGCTGTGTGAGGCGTCTTTTCAGTGACGTAATTAAGGCGTAAAGAGCAGTATTAAGATGAAAGGGACAAAATGTTGCTTTTGGGGTGCCTGCATCGGGATCGGTCGTCATTCGTGAAACTAGCGAACTCTACAGGATGCGGAGGAAGCCGAGAATTACCGCGTCTGCGCACATTGCCTATATCCGCTAGACAGCCATCATCGTGGTACTTCAGTTTCCCGTATAGCAGCAATGTTGCAGACGAGAAAACTGACAAACGGGCTCTTTGTTAATGTTCACTGCGAGTACGGTAGCGCATTACGAGTAGGTAGGGAAGTGCCCGGTCCTATTTCCTTGCCTTAGGCTACAGCGCACTTGTACAATACAGGTGTATTGCGTGAGCCACACCGTGCTGTTGTCGCTTGCGATTTAGCTTCTTCGATTGTGTTTTGGCCCCTTTTATCCCACGTGCCTGGTATGTCATGGTCATAAGAGGAAGCTTGTGTCCAATATGAGGCGGCCAAATTCGATTTTCTTCGGCGCCTCGAAATTCTAGCAATATATTGCGCTGCTTCTAGTTTTTTTCGTTTTATAGTCTGTAGTTCGCGATCGCATATCGCATATACTCAGTGTAACTCATTAGTGGATACTGCATTCGTGAATTATGAACCCCCTTGGCGTAGAATATCCTGTTACTCCAGGTAGTTACTATTTTTTGCTGTTTGTGGCTGGTACCGGTCCCTACGCTGCGCGGCCTTCGCGGCACTTAATCGGCCGCCTGCCGAGTTCGTGCGTGTGCCATGTGTACGCGCGGAGTTTCAGAAGTGCTCGCGCGGTTTTTCCGATTTTTGCGCTGTTCGTGTGCTTCGCCCAACATGGCATCCGCTGTTGTTGGTCCTTGTGCAACAAAATTTCCAAGCGTACGTAAAACAGAGGAACCTCTATTTAGGCATATCAGTTCATTAAGTAAGTTGATGGGTAAAAGTACATAACAGTTGATGCTTAGAGTTCATTTAATATGGGTTATTTGCGCAGCAATTTTAGCCATGTGATTGCACAATTCATTTGTGCATGATTAATCGCATATATAGGTCCCTGCCTGGAGGTTTTAGTAGAAAATATGATTACAAGGTGACAGTGTAGGAATAAATGCAGCACTATCGAACAAATGCTTGAAAACTTAGCGTGGTGTGATGAATGGTAGTAAGCAGATGACAGGTCACATAAAACGTGATATAATACCTTAAGTACATAGGGGCTTTGATCCTTGCTTCATCGCAATGTGCCAACTGATCGTTTTCATTCAGTCCACTGGCATCGACACAGTGGCCCCTGGTCAAAGGGTGGGAGACTATGTGGATGTACATTAGGGGGTATCTTCCCTCATCTGATTTAAAGGAAGTCCTCCAAATCGTTTAGGAAATGCAAGCAATCAGATCAGAAGGGGAAGTGAACGCAATTTACATTGTCATTACATAGTTGAGATAGTTGGTATACTTTATGTGGACTCTACATATTATGCGCCCATTTCATCGAACAGCCTGTCCGAACAATTTCCACAATACATTTTTACAGTTATGGTTGCTAGTATTTATTTTTATGATCCGAATACGGTGTTGTAGTTGTAGTTGCAAATTTTGTGTATGTGCCACATTCATAAGTCATAACATTACCACATCTTTCACATTGTAGCTTAAGTGTACTGCTATATGTTTCATTACAAGCTGCAAAAATTTGAAAGAATCTGTAGGCCTGCCCACTTATCTGGCAAGCACACCGAGAGTGAACACCGAAAGTTCAGTGCTACCAAGTGAAGAGTGAGCGCATGCATGTGTCAGAGATTGTATGTGGGCAAGTCGTTCTGGTGAAGCCACTGCATCTGCATTCAAAATATTTCAGCTACCAGCGTTGTGCAAGATATCGTGTCCACTTCGACGAAATGAAGCACCAGTGCAATTATCTGGGCATACCTGTCCAGGGCAGCAAGTGTGTCTAGATCGAAAACATTTCAAAGCACCAGCATGTACGGCAGTGTCATTGCCAGCGGGCCTGTAGAATAAAAAGTCGTCCGCTCCCAAGATTTTCATCAATGGAACTCTGCCTGGGCTGTGTGCCAAATATGTTCGGATGTGAAAATGAGGGTGAAATGGTAAAGAATTTGCTCGGGGCTACATGTGTGAAATATTTTTGTCATTCGAAGTGCGTTATACAGCGAAGCTGTTGGCCCCTTGTTGGTCGTCATTTTTTGTGTTCGTGTCCGTTACCAAAAATATGGGCCGATCGTGGTGGCAGTGCAGGACCACAAGCAATGACGCGTACCCCTGTAAGGCAGAGGCTTCGGCAAAGTGAAGTGCACAGTGCATACATTCTTTGGAATCACGGATACAGCATACAGAACAGCGTACCTTTCAATAAAGAGCAAGCGTAAAACAAGCATACAAGCCACATAATTGCTAATAAGGTGCGCCTGGTAACAATGCGAAGCACGTAGCGCTCCCCGCGTGCTTTTCCCGGTAGCGATTACTGCTGCGTAAGATGCCGCGGCGATGGCAGCTTGTGACGTGGGAAGTGACGTCCCTAGCCTTTCGTATATGGAATAACTAGCCTAGCAACTGATTTCAGTGTTGTTGCAGCACCGCTACGGGTGGCGGCGGGCTCTCAAAATTACCATCATTATAAAGCAGCAAAACATTGCATACCCGAACAGCAGTTGTAGTGGTGGTTTTAAACAGTTTCGCTGGACATCCACTTTCGCAGGGCCAGGAGGGCTAGCCAATTTCTTTCTTTTTTACTTTAGGAGACTGGAGGTGTGTGCAAAGTGTACTAATGTATCCATGGGTTTTCCAAATGATTAATTGCGATCTTATGCCTGTTTTTGCGAGAATGGTACATATGTGCCTTTTGTACAATGCTGTTTATATACAGCGATGCATATTATGAACATTGCTCCCTCGGTTACTGAAACGCAGCTTTCTGCGCATTGCAGTTAATCTCCAGGTTTACACAAGTTTCTAATTGTGAGGCTTGCACATTCATTTCTTGTGTACTACAGTACTAAGATTGTTTTAGTTGTGTAGCGTTACTCAGCCACATCGTACTCTGCATTACAGTCGTGCTCATTTGTTACACATATTTCCTTGTTTGATTATTCTATACTATCTTTGACTTGATTGTTCTTTTTTTAGTTTTGCGGTTCTTTTAATTCTCTCACCATTACTATATTTGATGTACCGTACAGAAAATATTTTCAATTTTGACATCTTGCCGTTGTTGGTTTTTATCATAGGAATGATTTTTGGTGGTATGTGTCGTTATTCCTTTTTGTTTATTTTTTCTTTTTGTTTTCAAGCTTTTAGATTATGGGGTGACATTGCTTGTAGGCAGATACCATGCGATTCGATCTCACATTTTCATTCTGCTTCTTGCAGTTCCTGTCATATCAATTTCTAAATAACTCTAGTCTGTTCATCTGATAGCAAGTGCTCTTTACTGTGCAAAAATAAGAAGCTTTAGCTCACTTGGCGTTCTTGCTGTTAGTCATTGTATGTGTACTTACGAATTTTGTTTATGCATTTTAGGACATATATTTATGCATTTTAGGACTTAAGTGTATTTTAGGACAGTCAAGCTGCTGACGCAGCTTTTTTCCTCAATACCTGTCCATATTCAAATGTATGTTGTATATGGGAAATAAAGCACTTACTTACTTACTTACTTACTTACTTACTTACTTACTTACTTACTGCATGTTCTAGTTATGGTTGATCAATTTCTAGTTCATAAAGAATTGTTTCTGGGAGTGTTCTTGATGTGGTTTTAATTCGATTTACTTTGCAGTTCTCATATATTTTGCTCAAACCTTACAAAAGTATTATTTTTTCAATAAAGGGTTGCTTTGTCATTTCATGCGCTATTGGCACAACAGCCCTGGCATGGCCGATTGTCAAGAGGAACCTGTTTTTTAGCGGGATATCATTCCCATTTTGGTTGTGAACGTTGTTGCTGCGTACCAAAGGCGGATTCATCTTCATGGACAGGTTTCTTCTCAAATGACTTGGACGAAGATGCGTCAGCCTCTACAGGCAACAGTGCTTGGCACTGCGCCAGGAGCTCAATAGCTCTAGACACCGACGCTTCGATTCATTTCGAAAGGGTGAAAACGAGCTTCAGATTATCGTAGACCTTTAAAGACTGCTTCTAGACCAGCCTTTTGATAACGTCTTGAAACTGTTTCGAAATCACATTATGTGTATTTCCCAATCCTACTCAAAACCAGCTTTTCGAATACGTTTTGAAGAGCTCTTCTAGATCGTCTGAATAAATTAATTAAGCCGAATATTAGCGGACATATACGACGTTTCAACGACGAAGTTGTCTAACTCGTATCTTCTTTAAACTGTTTTTATCGTCTCGGATAAACGCTATAAAACGTTATGTATCTCTCTCGTGCTACCTGGATTGGCCCTCATAAGTTTTCCCACAGGTCAATGGTATTTCATATACCAAACCACTGCAGCACTTTACAAACTGCTTGCCATGCTTTCTGCTGCAACTGCCACTCGTGCCGTGGCTCGCGCCGCGGGCGCAGTGCTGTGCTTGTTTCCGTGGAGCCGAAAACAGGACTGGGACGCCATGTCTGTTCGCCACCTTTCTCACATTGTGGACAATCCTATGTACATACGGAACCACTTCCGGCTTCGCAGCTTTTTTTTTGTGCGCGTGGTTTGTTGACCATGGAACCTTTCATTTTCTGCAAGAGTGCTTCAGCCACTGCTGTGATGACCGTGCTTGGGAACCCAGCAGAAACCAACCTATCAACTTACTTGTTATAGCTCGCACGCATTGCATGGTGACATGATTTGACGAGAGCAGACTCAGGACAAAGTTTAGCAATGGAACTTTTTACAGTTTTTGAATGAACCGACGCACAAGGAAGCAATTTCTTTTGTGCTCGAGACGCGTACTGCCAACATACATGCTCTTCACCCCAAGGTAAGATTAATGTCCAAAAACTGCAAGGGCCCCCGCAAGGTTAGTTCATGCGTGAATACCAACCCCTCCCGCCCCCCCCCCCCCCCCCCCCGGGAACCATGCCTCTACTGCAAGAAGTGTCAACCACCGTTCCGAGAGATGCAGAATCAGAGATACAAAGGTACGTAGGATTTTGGAAGCACTGGATATAAAGAAGAGAGCAAAAACTGTATAATTGATAGTTCTGTGACCCTCTTTAAAAGCGACATGTCATATCTTGAACAGTTTGGCAGATGATGCAGTGTGGTCCTTGTGCGCATGTCTGTGATTTTCCTTATATTTGCAGATTTTTCAGTGAATAAAGACAGATGAAGTTGGCGCTTGTCCTGTGTCGCTCTCTTGCTTCTGATCGCCTTAGTTTACGCTCTCCTTTCCTAGTGGAAGTATGGACCATCTAGCCCAAATGAATGTTGTTCTTAACCATGTTTCGAAAACACAGGGCCCTTTTTTATGGGACAGCAAATCGTCGTATTCTCAACCTAATGCCTTCGTTTCACCCATCGTTGCATCAACATGTCGTGTAAGCTACATTTCGTTTTGCCTTCGGAAGGGACTCGTTCCAGCGGACGTGAGTGCCATTTTTGGTTACTTGCGACCACCCGTCGGACTGCTAAAACGCCATTTGCAGGTTCTTCAAAGCAGAGTTGTGGCGGCAGATTAGAAGATGTGAAGGCCATGTGCGTGTGAGTTGTTACAATGTGGATCCGGGATGGCTGCCGGAGATAACGTTTCGTGCAATTCGCCAACTTATATGAAGACCGACTGAGTTTTGGTGGGCTCACACAGTGAACCAGGGGTTACAGTCGGCTCCTCTGATGAAGGACGAGAAGCCCCCGAAAAGACTGTTGACGGTCATCGGAGACGGTGAGCTTCCCAATGATTTCAGGCACGTTTTGAACAAAGGTCCGAAATTGAGCCATGAGCCATGGATAGAAGCACATGAGTTCCTAGCGCTGAATAGGCGCATTGTAAGAAAGGCGTCTGAAGAAAACCATGAAAGATGCCTACTGGATGGTGTGAATGGGCTGATAAGATCTGCGAGCAGCACGGCCAATTCGCCTACCAAAGATTTTATGGTAAATGTCGTGTCGTATTTCAGGAAGAAACTCTGGCTTCTTCAAGCCGACAAGGATGGCAGCTGTGGGGTGCTCACCGAGAGAGAGTTTAGAGGCTCCTCGAAAACATGCACAGCTCTGCGCCTGCGCCGCGAGCAGGGTACGAGGAGCAGCTGCAGCAGAAAACATGGCAAGCAGTTTGTAAAGTGCTGCACTGCTGTGGTATATGAAATACCATTGACCTGCGAGAAAACCTATTTGGCCCAAACGGGTAGTTGCGTGAATGACCGTGCAGGTGAACATGTGCGGTCACTGAAAGAAGGAGGTGCGCATCTTTCGCAACATTGCGCAACTTGCACTGCGTGTGACCTGGCGGACGAACATGCGCCAAGGAAACAATGCCTCTACTGCATCAAGTGTGAACCGCGGTACCGATAGATAACGATTCTTGTCAGAAGCAGAGATACAAAGGCACGTGAGGTTTTGGAAGCATTCCATATAAAGAAGAGAGAAAAAACTGTTAGTGATAGTTCCGTGACCCTATTTAAAAGCGAAATGTTATATCTTGAATGGTTTGGCAGATGATGAATTGTGGTCCTTTGCGCATGTCTGTGATTTTCCTTATATTTCCTGATTCTTCAGTGAATAAATGCAGATGAAGTTGGCGCTTGTCCTGTGTCGTTCTCCTTCTCGTGATCGTCTTAGTTGGCGCTCTTCTTTCTTAGTTCCGCAGTAACTCTTTCACGATATGGCTTTTTTTCCTCCCATGGCGCCTACCCGCTGCGTTATTATGTGCCTGTAGTTATTTCAGCGAACGTCACAGATTAATACGGTTGTTTTCTACCCGGGACCAGTACTTCGAGTCTTACACGCAGTGTTAACTCAGTGACTATGGTGCTGCGTGGCTGCGCTCGAGGTGCCGCGTTGGATCTGGGCCGCGGCGGCCGCATTTCGCTGGGGGTGAAATGCAGAAAGACAGTCTGCGTACTTCAATATAGGTGCATGTTAAAGAACCCTTCGAGGCCAAAATTAATCATTATTCTCCACTACGTTGTGCGTCATAATCAAATCGTGATTTCGGCACGTAAAACGCCAGAATGCATTTTTTATTTTTTTTAACCTCGAGTAAGTCTTTTCTTTGAAATAGTTCTGCATCATTTGACTTTACACCAGCCTAAATAATATTGCTGCATGAGTCTTCGTTTTCTTTCCCACCACTTTTCTACTTTTACTTCTTTTCTAGTCATCCGAGAGGTCTCTTATGACCTCTTACGTTGTTCTTACAGCCTGCTACGAGCGTCCTACTGCGTTAATCGCATACACGCGGGTTTCTTCGATCTGGCTGAGGAATGAAAACACCAGCATAATATGGGTCTCACGATAAGCCTTCTCTCGTATCTTGGCGCCGAACAGACGATTGCTGCTGCGTACGTCTTTCGGCCGCATGGTGTATGCGTTGCGGCGTATAAAGATGGATTCACCTAGGAGTTGGTTGGTCGCCGCGGCTTGCTGCTGGATAAACGTGTTCACTTTCGCCCTGATCCGTTCGGCCGCCGTGGTGTATGTGGCGCTGTTGCAGGCCTTCCCGGTGACCAGGCAGCGGGCGTCGTGGCCCGTCAACCTTGCTGTCGTCTGCTACTTCCTTACAGGTGCGTAGCTGCGTTCGTAGGAGGATGTGCATTTTTTTTAAACGATGAAAAGCGCTCGGTTGAAGCCCGGGCTATCGTCTGTGACAACTGTTTTTCTTTTTGAAATGCGCAGAAGATTTCTTATGCTTTGAGTTGTCTGCAGTTCAAAATAAGATATAGCATTGGCAGCAGCGTGCACTTTATCTGATCGCGGCAGCACCCGGTTGACCGAGCGATTTGTGCTTTTCTTGTAGAACTGCACAGATGATTATGAGGAACACGATATATTAGAGCGCTCGGGGTTAACTTTGATCAAGCAGATTTATCTGATGTTCAGCGAAAGCACAATACGCGAGCTTTTTTTTTTTTTTTGCATTCAACTTCCGTCGAAATGCGTCCGCCGCGCCTGAAAATCGAACCCCTGACCTTGTGTTCAAAAGCAAAACGTCACAGCCACTCAGTCACTGTGGCGGGTCCTGCGAGAGCCTTTTCATGTGTGAAGTGGAAGAGCAGCGGAGAATGTTTTCAGCGTCGATATCTTCGGTTGTAACATGCATATTACCAGCATGTACATGCCTTTCTTGTAGGCCCAGACAATTCCTATGCATTCCTGTTTTCACGCAAGTTCAACCAAGCTTTAGAGCAACGTGGTATGTTTCAGACGGGTATATTATACAAACGATGTGCTGTTCGCGTTTGCCCCGCGTGAATGATGAGCATTGATGATGAGCATGTAATGAGCATGCTTAGCCTACTTCAGCTACTTTGTGTCTATTTATCTAGTCTCTCTACCCCGCTTTCTTTTGAATAATAATGGGAAATATATCTGTAAAATTTATTCACTGCTTGGCGGATGCACACGTGCACCCGGCCACAAAATATTACGGACCACGAAATCTGAGAAAAATCTGGATATCTCCGGCAACCTCACAACGCAGCCTAATATTAGCATTTCGGCCTCCACTAGAATATGCTAGGAACATCTTCGGATACAGCATTAATGGCTACTGCTACAGACTGCTCGAGAATTGAACGTTTTTCAACATCCTGTTGTCCGCAAACTTTTGTGGGCGGGTGTACCTCGAGCACAGTAGCCCGACGTTTTAGCACTGCGTCGGGAATACAGGCGGGCAGTCAGATATTATTTGTCAGCGCTAACGCACGCCGGCACGCCACGGGCGCATTCTCGGAGGCCACGTAAAAGGCGAACTTCACGCTCCCGCCGTTAGATGGTGCAACGTCTCCAGAGGGAAGCGCGAGATAGGTGTCCGGCAGCAGTACATAAAAAAAAAAAGGTTCGCTGCACGTGCCTGCCACCATATGGCGCAGTGTGTCCAGAAGGAAGCGTCAGAGAGGAACTCGGTAGCAGTAAACGGCTCATGTACGACGCGTTTCAGCGGTGGCCATACGGTGTGTCGCTAAATTGCTCGAATATTAACCACAATAGCAGCAACATTCATCGTGAGATGGGTTCTGCTGGAATCTTAACGCAATTGTCATTGTTTGCTGACCTCAACCGTTTCGAGCATATCTATCTATCTATCTATCTATCTATCTATCTATCTATCTATCTATCTATCTATCTATCTATCTATCTATCTATCTATCTATCTATCTATCTATCTATCTATCTATCTATCTATCTAAATTCTCTCACGCGGACCAGTAGCCCAAGTTGTCTACCAGCTTGGGCCGCTACCTATAAGCTCGTGATGCCATCGCAGTCGTTCCATCGTCGTCATTCCGGCTTCGTGATCTGACTCGTCAGATCATCGTCGTCACGCCATCTACGTCGAACCAGTGGCCTAAATGGTCTAAAATCGCGTGCCACTAGGTGAGCGCTCGGGTTCGTGACGCCTTCGTGGTTGTCGCATCGTCGTCCTCCCAGCTTTGTCATCCGACTCTCGTCGTTCCCTCGTCGTCCCTTCATCTTCATCATGCAGTTATCATGCATTAGTTCCCACACCGCCGTCGTGATGCCGTCGTAGTCGTTCAGTCGTCGACAATCTGGCCTCGTCATCCGACTCTCGTCGTGCCGTTGTCGTCACGCCATCATCGTCATACAGCCTTCGTGATACATGTGTCACGGCCGCTCGATGAAAACGCACAGGTGCGGCCTGCCGTATGCGGCGGAGACGGCGTAGCTCGCCTAGTGTTCCGGGCCACCGCAGCGGCGCCACCAGTAGGGGAGAGCAGCCGGAGATATTTGCGGCGGATCGCAGCGTGACAGCGCAGCTCGCATGCTCTCGCCGCTATTTAAAGGGCGATAATAAATTTTTTATAGTGTTAATCATATTAGTAAGCGTGACTATCGAATGTACCAGGTCGGCGATGTTTCCACCAAAATATAGCAACTGTTCGTTTGTTACTAAAGTGGTTGCTTGGGCTAGTTCGCATTGCGCGCGTCTCTCTGTTTCCTCCTTCCTTGCCGTTGCGCTGTACACTCTCGAAGATGTTCGTATATGGAACAGTTATTTCTGCAACAGCACAGCCGCTTGTTGACAAGTGCGCTTGTGTTTACTGAAGCATTGTGTTTTTCACTCTAGAAAAAAGAAGACGAGCTAGAGCAACGGATAAGTTATAACTGCTTTATTGTCCGTGTAGGAAAAATAATGCTCTTTGTTGTTGTAATCACAGGCGCAGTACTTTCCTGGCGAGAGGCTTTTGCGCCAGGCGTACAAGCCGCTCAACTGACAGGTTAATATCTCCTGCCCAGTTTTCATGGGACCGGTCGCAAGAGCTTTCTCAGGAAAACTTTGCACACTTCCATGGTACGGCCCTCCGCTCCGCAAGTCAGCTCACGGCATTGCAAAAGGTGCCGAAGAAAAAATTCTATACACCGCCACTCCTTTATCATCGAAGTGATGCCAATTTCACCAGTTGAATGGCCAACACACACACACACACACATATATATATATATATATATATATATATATATATATATATATATATATATATATATATATATAGTAGGCAAAGAGGGATTCTTCAGGCTACCTTTCAAACGTAAAGAACTTGAGTGGTGCTACAAGGTAAACAGAACAAGTATTTAATCTCGACAGTTTCGATCGGTGGACCGATCTTCATCAGGGTTTACAAAAAAAACCCTGTAAACCCTGATGAAGATCGGTCCACCGATCGAAACTGTCGAGATTAAATACTTGTTCTGTTTACCTTGTAGCACCACTCAAGTTCTATATATATATATATTCAAATCCCGGTGCCGTGCTATTCTCCACCGGAAAATACAAAAAAAAAAACCGTGTGTTGAGAAAATTGCACAAACAGGCCTGGAGTGCGGCCTGATCCCGGTGACCAGAACCGGTAACGCACTCTCTCACCAGAGCAGGATTGGCCACCCTGGTGCAGTACTTGGCCACAACCTCCTATATGAATACAACAATCGAACCCCGGCCCTCAGTCCCCAGCAGCCGCGAAGCAACTGACCACGGCAGCGGTCAGATCTGTGACGCTGCAGAGGGTGCTAAGAATACCTGGCTCCGGACAGGCCGCCATTGGAATCTGAACCTGGCAACGTTTAACGTTAGAACGCTATCTAGTGAGGCGAGTCTAGCAGTGTTATTGGAGGAATTAGAGGGTAGTAAATGGGATATAATAGGGCTCAGTGAGGTTAGGAGGACAAAAGAAGCATATACAGTGCTAAAAAGCGGGCATGTACTGTGTTACCGGGGCTTAGCGGAGAGACGAGAACTAGGAATCGGATTCCTGATTAATAAGGAAATAGCTGGTAACATACAGGAATTCTATAGCATTAACGAGAGGGTGGCATGTCTTGTTGTGAAACTTAATAAGAGGTACAAAATGAAGGTTGTACAGGTCTACGCTCCTACATCTAGTCATGATGACCAGGAAGTCGAAAGCTTTTATGAAGACGTAGAATCGGCGATGGGTAAAGTCAAAACAAAGTACACTATACTGATGGGCGACTTCAATGCCAGGGTAGGCAAGAAGCAGGCTGGAGACAAGTCAGTGGGGGAATATGGCATAGGCTCTAGGAATAGCAGAGGAGAATTATTAGTAGAGTTTGCAGAACAGAATAATATGCGTATAATGAATACCTTTTTCCGCAAGCGGGTTAGCCGAAAGTGGACGTGGAAGAGCCCGAATGGTGAGACTAGAAATGAAATCGACTTCATACTCTGCGCGAACCCTGGCATCATTCAAGATGTAGACGTGCTCGGCAAGGTACGCTGCAGTGACCACAGGATGGTAAGAACTCGAATTAGCCTAGACTTGAGGAGGGAACGAAAGAAACTGGTACACAAGAAGCCAATCAATGAGTTAGCGGTAAGAGGGAAACTAGAGGAATTCCGGATCAAACTACAGAACAGGTATTCGGCTTTAACTCAGGAAGAGGACCTTAGTGTTGAAGCAATGAACGACAATCTCATGGGCATCATTAAGGAGTGCGCAATAGAAGTCGGTGGTAACGCCGTTAGACAGGAAACCAGTAAGCTATCGCAGGAGACGAAAGATCTGATCAAGAAACGCCAATGTATGAAAGCCTCTAATCCTACAGCTAGAATAGAACTGGCAGAACTTTCTAAGTTAATCAACAAGCGTAAGACAGCGGACATCAGGAACTATAATATGGATAGAATTGAACAGGCTCTCAGGAACGGAGGAAGCCTAAAAACAGTGAAGAAGAAACTAGGAATAGGCAAGAATCAGATGTGTGCGTTAAGAGACAAAGCCGGCAATATCGTTACTAATATGGACGAGATAGTTCAAGTGGCTGAGGAGTTCTATAGAGATTTATACAGTACCAGTGGCACCCACGACGATAGTGGAAGAGAGAATAGCCTAGAGGAATTCGAAATCCCACAGGTAACGCCAGAAGAAGTAAAGAAAGCCTTAGGAGCTATGCAAAGGGGGAAGGCAGCTGGGGAGGATCAGGTAACAGCAGATTTGTTGAAGGATGGTGGTCAGATTGTTCTAGAGAAACTGGCCGCCCTGTATACGCAATGCCTCATAACCTCGAGCGTACCGCAATCTTGGAAGAACGCTAACATAATCCTAATCCATAAGAAAGGGGACGCCAAAGACTTGAAAAATTATAGACCGATCAGCTTACTGTCCGTTGCCTACAAAGTATTTACTAAGGTAATCGCAAATAGAATCAGGAACACCTTAGACTTCTGTCAACCAAAGGACCAGGCAGGATTCCGTAAAGGCTACTCAACAATAGACCATATTCACACTATCAATCAAGTGATAGAGAAATGTGCAGAATATAACCAACCCTTATATATAGCTTTCATTGATTACGAGAAAGCGTTTGATTCAGTCGAAACCTCAGCAGTCATGGAGGCATTACGGAATCAGGGTGTAGATGAGCCATATGTAAAAATACTGGAAGATATCTATAGCGGCTCCACAGCCACCGTAGTCCTCCACAAAGAAAGCAACAAAATCCCTATAAAGAAAGGCGTCAGACAGGGAGATACGATATCTCCAATGCTATTCACAGCATGTTTACAGGAGGTATTCAGAGGCCTGGAGTGGGAAGAATTGGGGATAAAAGTTGATGGAGAATACCTTAGCAACTTGCGATTCGCTGATGATATTGCCTTGCTTAGTAACTCAGGAGACCAATTGCAATGCATGCTCACTGACCTGGAGAGGCAAAGCAGAAGGGTGGGTCTGAAAATTAATCTGCAGAAAACTAAAGTACTGTTTAACAGTCTCGGAAGAGAACAGCAGTTTACGATAGGTAGCGAAACACTGGAAGTGGTAAGGGAATACATATACTTAGGGCAGGTAGTGACCACGGATCCGGATCATGAGACTGAAATAACCAGAAGAATAAGAATGGGTTGGGGTGCGTTTGGCAGGCATTCTCAAATCATGAACAGTAGGTTGCCACTATCCCTCAAAAGGAAAGTGTACAACAGCTGTGTGTTACCAGTACTCACATATGGGGCAGAAACCTGGAGGCTTACGAAAAGGGTTCTGCTGAAATTGCGAACGACGCAACGAGCTATGGAAAGAAGAATGATGGGTGTAACGTTAAGGGATAAGAAAAGAGCAGATTGGGTGAGGCAACAAACGCGGGTAAACGACATCTTAGTTGAAATCAAGAAAAAGAAATGGGCATGGGCCGGACATGTAATGAGGAGGGAAGATAACCGATGGTCACTAAGAGCTACGGACTGGATTCCAAGAGAAGGGAAGCGTAGCAGGGGGCGGCAGAAAGTTAGGTGGGCAGATGACATTAAGACGTTTGCAGGGACAACATGGCCACAATTAGTACATGACCGGGGTAGTTGGAGAAGTATGGGAGAGGCCTTTGCCCTGCAGTGGGCGTAACTAGGCTGATGATGATGATGATATATATATATATATATATATATATATATATATATATATATATATATATATATATATATCTTTGCAGCGTTGAACGGCAAGGAAGCTTAAAAAGATTTCTGGATCTTACATGGTCATATATCCTTTGCTTGAGCAAGCCTTCCAAATTACACACTCCCTTAGAATGACGTTGCCACATTTAGGCTTCTTCATGGAGATACTGCGGACATGGTTCCTAATGAACTCGGCAGTCTTGTCGCCTTGTGCAACACCATCAAGTACCTTCGTAAATTAGGCGATGTCCTTGTTCTTTTCAAAAAATTGTGCGCGCTCCTCAGCTCCATCGACCTTCTCTTGAAGTGCCTGTAGCGCTTCTTTAAGACGCGCGGCCTTCGCTTGTACGCGGCGCGTTCAATCGAAGGCCGTTTTTTTCAAACTCGAGAGAAGTTTGGCATGATGTATCTGCAAATGATGCAATTTCGGCACAGATTTCAACCACTGGCTCGGTGTTATCAGACATTACGGTTTCATTGCTGTCAGGCAGTGAGCCGGCCGTTTTGACCAACAACAGGCTCGTCATGTGAAGCAACAGTGCCCGCGCATTTTGCCCGTGACTGCGGATCACCCTATCTTCTTTCCAAGCGCGGCCACTTCTTCCTTGGAGCTGACGTGGCCCTCGTGCTCATGTAGCTGTGATAACTGGGGAACACTGTCGGCACCGCAGTTGGCAAAAGCACCATCAACTTGGCGGTCGCCTTGTAGTGGCGCTCTGTAAAATGCAGAGCACACACCAATGACCTGTCATTTGGCTGCTATATTGTTCCTTTCCCGCCAGGTCCCTCCTGGGAAATGTTTCGCAGCCATGCTGCCCTGCGTTCTGAGTCGCTAGGGAAACTCGTGGTAGCGGATTTGGGTGTTCTTCGAAGCATTCGTCGTACACAGCGGCACGCAACAGTTGCGCGGCATTGTGCCGCAAGCATAGAAGATCACGCAGGCGTGAACTATTTTGAGTGACACTAAACAGTAACGATGCACGCGAATAAAAAAAAATTAAAACCACTGAGCTGCGCGCCATTTTTAATGCTCCCTCCTTCCCGCCAGTGCCTCGCGCGGGCTCTCCCCGACTACTAGCGCCCTCCTCGTGAAACGCGGAGACAACTGCAAATTCCGCTTCCACGCTCTCGCCCATAGACGATGGCGCGACGCGGCAGGCCGCACCTGTGCGTTTTCATCGAGCGGCCGTGCATGTGTTGTCACGCTATTCTCATATACTCATCGTCCTTCCATTGTACTCAAACCGTTGTCATGTCAATGTAGTAATTTTCTCGTCGTTAAACTAGTCATCTTGCCGTCGTCGACACGCTGTTGTTTTACCATCGTCATTACGTCACTAACTTCATCCTATTATCGTCATGCCATCGTCGTCATACCGCCTTCATAGGTCTATCGGCATCATTCGTTCTTCATTGTATTCTATTCATTCTGTCGTCATTCAATCCCGATTATGCCTCCGTTGTCATGTCATCGTCGTCATTGTGTCGTCATCAGGCAGTCAATATCATGCGTCCGTTGTCATATCATCGTCGTCATCGTCATTCCAACGTTGTCAGTGGGTTGTCGTCATACACTCTTGCTCATCTCATTGCCTTCATGCCGTCGTCGTCATGCTGCCGTCATTATAACATCATGATCATTTAAGGATCGTCACCTGACTGACGTCATAACGTCGACGTCATACTGCGTTTGTCATTCCATCGATATCATTCCTTTTTCTTCATAGTACTTACTCCGGCGACGTCATAGAGTCGTTTTCATGCCATCATGATCATGGGCGACTTTGGCAAGTAAGTACGATAGGAAAGAGCGACGATACTGGAGTTTGTCGCATATAGCTGAAGCAAGGGAAGTCCCAGAAGGGCCACTACATATGTTAATTAAACGCGACTTCGGGAATGCGGTATTGCAGGAATGCTAATCGCATTACCGTCGACAGCCATCGTGAGATGAGTTCTGCCGCGATTCCTTTTTAAAGCGAAGGGGTGGGGGCATTCATGGCCTTCCCAACGGAGGTTTCGTATACCTAAGTGCGCATGTTACGCTTTTCGCTGAATAGACAGCAACTTAAGCTACATAGTATGTGCAGCTGGGTATGCGCCACTGGGTATTTGCCACTAGGTATGTATGTGCCGGAATAAACAACTTAGGTCACTGGATATTTGCAGCTCGGTATTTGCCACTTCTGCAGAATGTGTACGTGTCACTGTGACACAAGAATTATAGAAACCTTAAATAAGCTTAAAAATGTGTCACACTTATCTGTGCTCCCCAAAAATGTGACCTCTCGTCAAAATTGTTCCCTCGACAAGCATCATACATCGCCTTCGTCCTCCTGACACAGGCCGCTAACATATACAGGCGAGAATGCTGTGCTTGTGTCGTCCACTATTACTGCCGCGCCACTAAGTCAAGCATCACGTCATTTAGATTCCAACGCGTCTTTAGATTCATTTTCGTAGTGACGTACTTTATTAAAATCAATCTAATTTTGTTTAACATTACAGCAGAAATAGTGCTTGAAATGGTACAGAGCACACTCAAAAATACTCGGCACAGTTTCCTCACTGGAGGTAATGGTTGCCTTTGCTTGGGAGCTTCGTACTTCTTTTGGGTTATTTGCCAATTCTGCCTTTTATCAAACTTTTGAAAACTAGGGGATTACCATTCTGTCGACTGCTTATTCGACGTAGCTTTTTGAGCAACAATGCGCCTTTCATGTCATTTTCACCACAGAATTTCATCCCATAATTACTAGAGCAAACTCTGGCGCTAGCGCCTACGGGAGTACCAAGTGTGGTGGTTCAGCCAGCATGGAAATTGATGGGTAGTACATGGATGGGCTTAAACTTGATCCTTCTGGCTTCAAACGGCTTCGTGACTTCGTGAACTCACTCTCAGCAATCTACAGCGCAATAATTAAGTTAATAAATATTATTTAAATGGTCTGACGGCAGGATTCGAACACGGGACTTCTTGCATAGAAGCATAATATTGAAACCATTACGAAACGAAGGCATGCATCGACAAGCGGCCTTAAAACGCCCTTATGAATTTCTCGTGGGCAAGGCAGCGCGTTGAGACGCTCGGCGCGTTTTGATTTGGCCTCCTCGACAGGCTGAACTGCTGCAATGGGTATCAATTGTGCGCGTTCGCAAGATCTTCTGCAGTCAGGAAAGTATACATTGCCCTGAAATTTAGGACAATGAAGGCGCATAAAGCACAATAAACGAAGGAACACGAACGCCTAAATCCGCAAGCACGGAGGTAAGAAAAATCCATGCACCACTCATCATTCCCATGGTGGCTGAACGATTGCAGCGCCAGGGTTGCCTCTAGTAAATATTGCAAGAAATTCAACGGTTCTCACACTGAATAAGGGTCAAGATGCAAATATAAACTGAATCACTGCGCATATGCACGCTAAAATGTAAGGCACTCCAGAACGCTATCAACGAACGAACGCCACATGCTGTTTGCTATCAAACGTTGTGTATAGGGTTATCCAATGCCGCTTAGATGGCTTGCGTCGTATCGCAAACATTCTTCCATGCTGGAAAGCTGCCACATGCGCATTTGATGAGATTTAAAGGGGCTATCAATGCTGATTGACATTTTATTGCAAGCAGCTGTATCAGCCAGTGCGACCAGAGGAATGCCATCGCAGTCTCCAAAGAAACAGGAATATCTATAGAATAAAAAATAAATTATGGGGTTTTACGTGCCAAAACCACATTCTGATTACGAGGCACGCCGTAGTGGAGGACTCCAGAAATTTCGACCACCTGGGGATCTTTAACGTGCACCTAAATCTAAGTACACGGGTGTTTTCGCATTTCGCTTCCATCGAAATGCGGCCGCCATGGCCGGGATTCGATCCCGCGACCTCGTGCTCAGCAGCCCAACACCATAACCACTGAGCAACCACGGCGGGTTATCTGTATAGAGGCGCGGATTGTTTTAAATTAGCTCTACACAAGGGCAACGTTTAATTTAGAGGAACTGTTTCCTATGCCTACCTCGTTTGAATTGGAAATATGTTGCAAATTACATATTCATGCGCGTTTTGTATGGTGTATGAAAACATTTTGCGTTGTGTAGTCTGCGGAGATTGAGACGATTCTTAAGAGGACTAAAGATCAGGAGGATTAAGACACTTAAAGTAATGTTTGATGTTTAAGCATGTTGAACAGGTTATATAAAATTCGTTGAAGAGTTAGCATATCGCGTATTATAAGGAGTTTTAAAAAAATGCGTCAGTGAAGCGAACAGCGGCCAAAGCTAGGTGAGGATTTGGTAGATAGATGAGAATGGTAAATTTGCATTATCAAGGTGGCATCCGTAGACAAAGGATAGGGGTTATTGGACACACCTAGGAGCTGCATTCGTCGAGCAGTTACATCGAAATAGAATGGCGATTATAGCAATGAAATGTTTTTGAACTTGATCAGAAGGTATTGGTGGGCTAGTTGGTTGGCCATTATCGATTCAACGTCAGCGATCCTGCTGAGATATGGACGAACATAAGTCACGCAAACACTAGCGCTGATATTGAAGTTGAAACGTTTTTGAAATAGATAGAGTGTGTAATAAATGTTAAGGAAAATTACTCGCGATCGTTATTAACAACGCTTCCTTACGCTGAGCGACGCTCATGGCGGCTTTTAGGTTGCTTCTTTTTTTTTCCCCAACGCGGTTTCGTATGGAAATGTAAATGGCACTGAACGTCACCTAAATATCTCCCGCAAAACTAGTGATGTCGTCGACGTTGACTGTAAAGCTGGTTTCCTTTAGAACAAGTAGAAATCACAGCTCCTTCTGTGGCACGTTTCCATGGGAGAAGAAGCTCAATTCCGCTGATTCTAAATGAATCTGGTTAGGCATGAGCCTCGCGTTTTCACTAATATGCTACACAGCTTTTCAATTGACACTTGAGCCCTAGAATGGGCATATTGTTGCGTCCAAGCATAAAAGGGACGCGGAGATCAAGAAGAGAAGGGAAGAGGAGAACGAAGACTGTGCAGCGGCCATTCCTGCTGTTCGTAGCCTGCTGTTCCTGCTCTCGCACGCCTAAATAAACGCCTTTTCCCCGTGCTTCTAACAATATATTTATTTTTCGCAGATCTGAATCACGATATATGACTAATACTCATGAATATCTTATGGAAGACGACTGTTAACAGTGATTCGTGACATTGGTTCTTCTGCGGCGCTCAACTTTAATTTTAATGTTTGAGTCAAAATATATAAGCACACCGTGTACATACCGGAGAAGCACCATACGTATAAAAAGATATTAAGTTTGTATTGTCTGTGTGTCACTAAGTTAGGGCAATATCGTTTACTGCATCGCTACTGCTCCGACTATGTGTGTTTTATGACAAGCATTGTTCGTTTGATGAGATTTAAGAGAGAACGACCGGGAGACGGAGGGACTAACTTTAATAGTGTCGGTAAAACGTTTTTATTCCTTATACACGGATGTTATCTCCACTTTCGGTAGTTACCTTCTGGAGAGGAACGGAAAGGGGAATGAGATTCTATAGCGGGGTTTCGTTAAAAGTGCATGAGCAGCTGTGGTTCTTGCAGGTCGTCCATGAGGGAGTCCAAGGTGCGTCTTCTGTGCTATCGCTGCCGGCTTGGCTATACCGAATGCTGCCAATGTGCTGGCAGTGGCGATGTGGGACGCTTCTGAATGCTTTTCCATCGATGCCTCGTGAGCCCTGGGCCACGGAGAGGAAAGTATCGGCTCGTGCTCCGCTGCGGCATATTAAACAGCAATCCGTAACTGTCTTAGACGCAGCTGCACCGTGTCTTTTTCTCTTGTGGAACAGCGCTAAGCTCACTGGGGAAAGGGGTGTGCCCGTTCTCGGATTTCGCTGGCGAACTTTGTTCGCTCTTGAGTATCCTTGAGCAATGGCTCACCGGGAAAGGGGCGTGTCCGTTATCGCATTGCGCTAGCGAACTTTGTTCGCTCTTGAGTATTCTTGAGCAATGATCTTCACTGGCTTCATTGCCAGGTATGTTCATGCAGTTGTAACTAAGAAACATTCAACGCATCGAACTTGCTTATTCTTCTAGCTTATCATGGAAATATAAGTTGGGTGAATAAGGTATAGACTTCCATTTTGCAAACACAGCGCGACATCAAACTATGTATGCATATATATATATATATATATATATGCTTTAGTCGGCGGCGTACTGTGGAAACTGTAGTGGCATAAAAATAGTTATACCAAAACCAAAGAGGTGCAACCAACCCGACCACTCAACAAGCAAGAAATAGCAAAACACACACACGCACGAGCTGACGCTGGTATGCTATACACATGTCCTATCTCAGGCGAAATCGATAAATTAGGGGCTCGCGAATATTCGCAATATTCAGTACGATTCCGATGGCCCTTGCTGTTCAATTTAGGTTAGATTCTAGGATAGAATGTTTCAAGTTGTCCCTTTTTTTCGCTTCTCTTAAAGAATTGACCGCAGTAACACGGTTCAGCGCTGCGCTTGCATGAACGCCTCGGAGGGTGTTCTAACTATACGCGGCTGCGACATGTTGACATGACGTATTACGCAAGGCAAGACCTGGGCTGAGCAGCAGGAATAGGCCAGATATCTCACAACGTACGGCCGCGGTGAGGAGCGTCGCCGTGTGGCGTCGCACCGTGATGGTACACAAGACGAGGCCGACGGGCAACCATTGGGGCCAGTCCGGTGAAACATTGCCCCCCCCCCCCCCCCAACGTTAGCTTCACACTGACTGCCCGTTACACTCAGAAGAGCAGTGCACACACATAGTAGCTCAGCAGGAACGCTGCTCATAATCACATGCTCACCACGCTCGTGCCAGACGCGGAAGGCAGAACGAAGCTCGGCCACCGAATGTGACTGGGCGTCGCGGCGACGGTACAGTTCGATCTTTTTGAGCGTGAACACGGGAACGCGTGGCTTTCTGTACTGCTAGCGCAGTTCAGCTGGTTAAGCGGTTAAGCGGCCCCTCGCAATATCTGTGCGCATGCGCGGCGAGAGTAGCTTCCCTTCGCCCGCATCATGCAGTCGGAGCGCGGGCTTGTCGTGTGCTAGCTGTTTTCTTTTCCCTCCTTGGTGGTGACCGCGTAATTGAAAGGGGGATGCTTCCACTTTAAACTTTGTGTTCCTCATGCTTAGAGTTGCCTTAATTACCTGAAAATCGTTACCTTGTTTTTTTTTTCTTTTCTCCCGAGTTCCTTTAGCCACACAATGCAGGCAACAGGCTAAGAAACACAAACCTCCGAACTTTCTTTTTGTACTTGTCAAAACAAAGTATTGAAACACTTGGAGAAGGAACAGCTGTAAGCTGCAATTACTTGCTGTTCAATTTCTGTTAATATTTTGTCATATGCACTTTTGCAGCACGGAGTACTACCATCCTAGACAGTAGTGAAGAGCTCACGGCAGGCACAAAGTTATTATTTACTCTAAGGTGCTCCCACGCTTGGCAAACCGCTTCCCACAGCTTGTTCACAGTCGCCGAATAAATAGGCTGTCGCAACATGGCTGCTTTCATGCGCACCCTATACATTTTCGCAGATGATCATGTCAGCGCCCTTGGTCGTCCAGGAGAGCAGACTTATGTTCTTATGTGCTCATTCAGAGCGTTCGCAGTGTACACTGGCGCAAGGTCCTGCTGGAACACAAAATCAGCATCTGTTAAGTACTGTGGGTGTAAGGGAGGAGTACGTTCTCCAAGACTTCGCTACAGTAGCGTTGTGGAGTAAGAGCGCCCTCGGTGAGGTGCAGAGGCCCGAGACCATGCCTTGACACTGCGCTCCACACGTTCACGCAGGAGCATCGGCTCGCGGTGACTCCCTGCACGTTGGCTGGCTCGTAACTGCATGGAAATCATAATAAATTTAGTCTTTCACCTAAAATGAAGTCCTTTCAGAAAAAAAGTTCTTACCGTGTCCTATCTTTCGCCACTGTTGCACTCGCTGGTTTCGACGCGTTGAAAAAGTCAACTCGTCCGAGAAGATTACTCGACCCCAGTCAACGGATCTGCACGAGACGTGCGCATCGCCAAATTGCAGTCGTGACGGCTTGTTCGAAGCAGTGAGGACGGGCTTTTGCGCAGCCATATAACTTCGCGGTTGAGCACTCCTGAGGAGTCGACGTACGCTGACAACGGACGCGTCTACATCCGGCAGCTACCGCACTTCCTTCGCGGACTGGAACGATTTCTCCACGACTGCAGCTACCACAAGCGCGTCCTCTTCATCCGTCGTTGCACTTGGTCGATGGCTATGTGTGGCGTCAAAAATTCGGCGTTCCTTGCTGTTTTCAAGCTTATTCATACATTATGTGGAACGTAATTGAAAGTTCAACATTGTTACCGTTCTTGAAGTGTACGGCTCCCTTATTGCGGTACGCGTGTAGCAGACGAAACGTGCGTGTTGGAGCGACGCAATGCGCGCGAAGGCAGGCACGTGCCCAGGGGGGGCCCGGGGGGCCCGGGCCTCTCCCTCCCCCCCCCCGAAATTAAGCGGCAACCCCCCCCCCCCATCTGCCTAACCTACCACTCCTCACACACATTCCTAAAGCGTCGACAAATCAATCTACTCGGCTGTCAACATTTTGCTGCTTTTACAGCGAAAGCAGTGTATGTCTAACTTCCGTAGTATTTTTCGGCTTCCGCTGACAGAAAAAATAATCATGTGGGCCGATCCTGGTGATAGTGCAAAATGGGTTAAGAACAATGGCACATACCCCTGTGGACTCGGGAACCTATAACGCGCCCTTCGGAATTTTCGGGATCGGCCTACCTATGGGGAGTTCTTAATGCCTGCTTCACCGGCGCCGCGGGTGGGCCCGCTATTGCACTATCTTCGGGATCGGCCCACGTATGGGGAGTACTAAACGTCTGCTTCACCTTTGCCGTGGGTCGGCCAGGCGTTGTAGTACTATCGGGGTTGGTCTACTTATGCGGGGTGCTTAACGCCTACTTCACCTCCGCCGAGGCCAGTTTTCTCTTCGATACGTGCCAGCGCGAATAACTCAAGATGAATTCATTTGTCACCATCTATTGCTGCAGGCATGGAGTAGTTTATAGTTTTAATTATCATATTTATTTTATTTATAATGCCCAACACAATTTTTATGTCACCATGTATTCAACAATCACGCGCATCTCTGTTGTTTCGTTAGTTCAACCTTCTTTGTTTAGACTGATACAGGGGCCAGGAAAGGTATTCGGTTCAGAGTCGGCTGGTATGTATGGTCGTGGAATGAGTTGTGGCTGGAGAAAACGCCAGTTGCGTTTAACTTTTCCTTTCGCTTCATTATTTCCTCGAGTGACGGCTCGCCGCGACGCTGGCAGATCCTCGGAACCGTATATCCGTGATATGGGTTAGACAAGGTGGAAAATAAAATATTGCGAAACAGCGTCCATCATCAGACCCTGCAATAACAGTTCAACCCATAAGCAATATGACTGTCAGCCGTTACCTCGTCTGGTGCCTCCCTAATTGTACAGTGCCTGTCGTGGAAAATTGGCAACTGGAAACAAGAGTCGCAAGGAGATGAGAAATTAAGCGATCTACTAAGGGAGAAAGCCAAGGCAACAGCCATACAGGGAGGAAAAGCGAAAATTGTTAGTGAAAATACTTATGGATCAACATCTTTTTATTGAAAAGGAAGTAGAGAAAACGCCGCTCGAAGTGGAGAATAATTCTGTGTGGCTTGAATGACGCTTCTACAGTTATCAATCGAGCCGCCTGGCGTAGCCACTTCCCTGCTGTGCTACTGGGGGGATGGGGGGTTCTAACCTTCCGCGGTGGGAGCAGTACGTCTAGAACCGCAGCGTCCTGCGCTCTACGCGGTTGTACGGGACTGGTGACCACGCATCGTTACGCAACTTCCCAAATAACAACTCGTGTCGGTTTTGCTACTTTGTAGAACAATAAACGAGGGATCCAAAAGAACTGTGATTGTTCCGCAAACATACATTTCTGTATAATTCTTCCATAGCTAATTCAAAAACCGCAACTAGAAATCTTTATTGTGCACTTTCGCTTGTTAACTTGTTCTTGGCAAGGTTCTTCCTGCGCATGTTTCATGCGCGAGTCCATTTGATGTGGTTTTTTGTTTGCCAAGTAAAGGAGAGGTGTATCTCACAGGCGTACCTGTGAGATGCATGTCATTTCTATTCGCTTTTGAGACTTTACGCGTCTTTATGGCAAATGGTGGGCATTATTCACATTTGTACTAGTAAAGCACCCTCCCCCTAATTTGCATAGAAAAGTTACCTTGGGTTGCCCCCCCCCCCCCCCCCCCCCCCGGAAAAAAAGCTCTGCGTACGTGCCTGCGCGAAGGTGTATAGAATTCTCATGCCACACGCACGGTGCATGCGCACTGCTTCACGGTGCCGCCGCTAACTGCGCTGGCAGTGCGCCAAGTCATGCGCTGCCGTGTTCACGCTCAAAAAGATCGCGACTGTACGTCCACGTCGTTCTTGCGGGTAAGCCCAACTCCGCGCCCCTGGGAACCCTGAAACCCTTCACAAGCGCAAGCCGCGCAAGCAGCGTCGAGTGGAACAGCACGACGACGGCGACGGCGGCGGCGCGTATACGGCGTGAATGCTCGTCTAGCGTCTGTATAATTGCTATCGAAATAATATCAGCAACAGCAACGCTTAACCGAGTCTCGAGGGATAGGGACCGAGGCAAGTGAGGATTTCACCGAATGATTCTGCTGCATGAGAGCAGCGTGGTTGCTGAGCAGAGGCGCCCGTTTCTAAGCGCTCCCCACGGGGCAGATGACTTCTGCTCAATAATTTCCGCTCATTCGATATTAATGCCTCGCCTCCTTTAGGCAGCCTATATTTTGAGCTCGCGTGTTGTTTCTTTTTATGAGAAAGGACCAATTTTTTAGCCAGTCTCAAAATGTGCGGTGCTGTAGCACCAAACTTCTCTCCTTCAGCGAAAGCAACACTTTATAGCTCTATAGCGTTAGCCAACCTGATAAATGAATAAAAATTTTGTAAAAAGCACGGTGCAAGGTATAATTATAATATCTGCTGTGTTCGGTTGTCAGATTTATTCACAGGGTGTAAACGTGCATATGGTTACGTGATGTTCCTATCTTTTATTACTGTCATTGTCATGATGTGCCAGATAACTTAAAGCGGTCGTTACTTATTTACAAACCTCACAGTAAACCTGTGTTCTACTTGGGAACGGCAGTATGCACATGTATAAAGTAACGTAAACCAATGTATTGTTTAGATAAAATGGACTCAACACAAATTTACATTTCAGTATATGTTCATAAATGAGGAAAAACAAACTATGTTGGACTCGACATTGGAACGTCAGCATTCTCGAATATTCATATTCGATTCGTAATCATGTGACTATTCGAACACCTCTACTATAAATACATACGTTCGGAATCTTGCACAGCAACCGAAGGCCAGTATAAGTACCCCCCCCCCCCCCCTCGTCCTTTCCTGTCTTTTTCGATATTTACACTCACCATAGCTGTGTATTTGCCCACTTGTAAAATATATTTTCCCGGATTTATGGGTTAAGAACTATTTCACTGCATTCCAACGTCGTCTAGACTATTAATTATGTATGGAATACAAATGACAGCTCGCGTTGAAAGCTCGGCTTGATTTGACTGCGATGACCATGGGTGCAACTTTGGTAAAAGCTTTCTTGCTATAAACTAGACTGCACCGAGCCCGGTTCCACAAACTTTATACCGCAGGTCCCATTGCCGGAGTCATGGCAAGGTACATATCGATATGGAAGCTCTCCGTGGTTGGGTGCCTCGGTGGTTCACTCGCCATATGCGCCTGCTCCTTCGCGCCCTCGATGCTCTTCCTCGACGTCTTCTTAGGTATCGTGCACGGTAGGTATTCTTCTTTCCAGCTCATTCTCATGCATGTGACACATGTTCTTATTCATCCGCAGGGTTTCCGAAAGAGCTTAATATTATCGCAGCCTAGGTCAAGCAGCTTGCAAACTTATTTTACGTAAGAGCGTTCATTGGTAAGCGTTCGGGTGCCCACCATTCAGTGGCGATATCCGCGTGATAATGAGACGACAGCCGCTGTGATGGCCAATAGCAGACGTCACATACGTTAAAGAAAATTTTTTGAATGTGAGTTTATGTTTGGAGCATGCTGCGCTCGCATATGCGACCAACACACTCATACATGTGCTGCTTTGCTGGTCGCAAGCACGAACTCCGCACTGCACTGACGTATCGTATACTTTTGCCAGTGATAGCGAAAATGCGTCCCTGATTTCTACTTTCCTTTCTGATACAGGCACCTGTATCGGTTTTCTGAGCCTCTTCAGCGTCGTTGTACAGCAGAACTTTCTCAAGTACCGCGCAGCGGCATCCGGCCTCGCCACTGCAGGCTTCACAGTTGGAGGACTTGTCTTCCCGCCGGTAATGAAGGCACTGGAGGAGAAATACGGAATCCGTGGCACTTTCTTAATTTTAGGAGCCACTATGCTGAACTCGGTGGCCGGTGCTTTGCTGCAACGCACGCCGCCGCCAGCTCCACTGCAACGAGAAAGAAATGGGGCCTCGGCCCACGATTCAGATAGAAGATATGTTGTCCTCCGTAGTGGCAAAGAATTCAAGAGACCGCTTCGGTGTTCCGATTATCCACACCCACTAGATGATGGCGGTTCTTGTGGATGCAATCGTACCCCCGATCAATATTGCCTGGAGGTCCACCAATTGGCAATTGAAGGACAGGATGTCGATTGCGATGAGCCTAAATGGGAAAGAACTGTGCGAGATGGCGCTGTTTCAGTCGGTTTCAACTATGCGAAAAAGGACGTTCACTTTCCAGTAGAGAAGGGTGCTGTACCACAGCTAGTCGGAGAGGACGAAGATCAAACGCAATCGAACGGAGAACACACAGGGGCCAAAAGAGAACGTTTTCTCTCTTTTCTCTTGTCACCTAAATTCTATCTCATCGCCTTTTCGTTTTCCGTAATGCACTTTAACATGACGACGTATACTACCGTCGTAGTCGACTTTGGAGTGGACCGTGGGATACCTGCGTGGAACGTAGTGTACCTAGTGTCAATCTACGCATTGACCGACTTGGTGGCTCGGCTCGGCTCTGGTTGGATTACCGACAGGAAGTACCTGCGAAAAAGCACCATGATGGCGTCTCACCTGGCGCTCTGGGGCGCATCGCTCTGCCTGATGCCGCTTTGTAGTTCGTATCCAAACCAAGTGGTTCTGTCAGTCTTATCTGGCTGGTGCAACGGCTCAACGATAATACTTATAGTTGTGCTCTTCATGGAGTTGGTGGACACTGACAAGGTTGGCGTCTGCTTCGGAATTGCCAATGCAGTCGCCGGACTTGTGGGACTCGCCAGGCCGTTACTAATAGGTGAGCGAAAGCAATCGCTGTGATTACTCAGTATTACCACTGGAGCATATAGTTTCGATGATGGTCCATGCGTTGGAAAGAATAGCACTCGAACGCGTACAGTATGTCGCACACGCATATGTAACAGTCAGCATATACATTATATGCATATGCTCCCTTTGCGGACTTTGTTAAAATCCTTTCCGCATAAACTTTGTTGCTGAGTCGGAATGCTGTCTCCAGGCCGGTTTGCCGTAGGAAACGAATTTATGCCCAAATTTTGCTCGCATGGAAGTTAACAGGAAGGAGTGGGGAAGAGTAACTTTGTAACTGTGGCTGGTATATCACCTAAAGCTAAAGTGTCTGCGCCACAAGGGTAGGAACTGGACCGTAGGCGTCTTGGGAACAGGTCGCCACGGGAACTCATATTGTGTATTTGGTGTGAATCTGCATCTGTATTCCTACCCACTCGTCATTACTTTGCTTTTAGGCATCGCACAGGTCTGTTGAGCGGGCGTGAATATGGCACTCTCGTCTCTCCAACAGTAATGACCTGGTGTACAAGCTCGCGCCGATACTTTCTGTCTTTGCGTTCACCCGTAATGATTGTCTTTCCGCATGACTGACGAATGCGATTTGTCGCTTTCTCTCTCTACACGCAGGATTCTTCAGAGATACTCACGGGGACTACGCTGGTTTATTCAGCCTCATTGGGGGATCGACGATGCTTGTGTCTCTACTATGGTTGTACTATCGAGTGACAGAACAGTGCGCATTCATGATAAAACACAGAAACTCGCCGAGAATTGGTCCGAAAAGAAGGGCTGCATGTCCACATCATGAGAAAAGTACCGGTGCAAAAAAAGAACTACAATTTCGGGTAGTGTGAGCCGGTGAGGAGACTCCTATTGACAACAACATGACATAGAAAGGAAAACGAAACATTGGTTCTGGGCTAGTCCAGCGTTTAAATTTGGAGGGGAACCAACCAACCAACGAAACAAATATGCTTCGTGCTTCAATTATCTTCAACTCCTCCTGCGCGTGCTGCCGCAGCCCAGAGTCTACCGTGGCGCGAGCAGTTTAGCTTTCGGGAAATTTGGACTCACAGCTGTCACCTCTGTCAACCCATCAGGACCACGACCAGGCAAGAGCATGTGCACGCACACGGCCCTCTGCGTCAAAACATCATCAGCTTAGCCTCACCCATAGTCTCAAGGGCAGCCTGAAGCACCCGAGCATGACACGTAACTTCCACTCCAGTTCTGAATTATTTGTACACAGACGAATATATTGTGTTGTCTGGAGCTCGTGAACCTATACCACTTGTACGCTCAACGAGTATGTACCATATTTGTACTGTCTCAGTGCAACTGTATCAAACACGAACTCAAGTGTTTATATGCTTTTACAAACAAGCTTCGGCGGCTTAATAACAAAAAGAAAAGACTTTACAGGCAGGCTAAGCTGACTGGTCTAGCGAGTGTCCATGATAAACACAAAGCGTGTGAAAAGGCTTATAAGGCATTGCTAAAATCCACTCGCAATAACTTTTTTTCTCATGATTTACCATCCATGCTAAAAAATAATACTCGTCACTTTTGGCGTGTAGTGAACCCTGCAATTCCCACTGACATCATTCTTACTGATTCTTTTGGTGTTCCCATCCCCGATTCAGATTGCGCTCAACTTCTTAATGATACGTTTGTAACAATTTTCACTCATGAAGACGTTAACTCATTGCCAACTTTAAAGACATTAGTGGGAATCACAATGCATGAGGTAGACATCAGTGAGGCTGGTGTTTTATCTCTACTAACCAATCTTAAAATGTCATCTAGTGCCGACCATCTAGGTTTCAACAATAACATTTTAAAGAATACATCACATATTATTTGGCCTATGTTAACAGCTCTATTTTTCCAGTCACTATCAACTGGTGGTATTCCTAATGACTGGCGCTTTGCTAAAATAATACCCATTTTCAAATCAGGTGATCGTGCTTCTCCCCTTAATTATCGTCCCATCTCCTTAACCAGCATTATTTGTAAATTACTCGAACATATACACAGTCAAGTCATCAACTTCCTTGAAGACCATAACATTATTTTTAAGCATCAGCACGGTTTTCGCAAGGGCTACTCATGCGACACACAACTTGCCGGATTTATTAACGACATACACGCACTAATAGACGCCGGGTTCGAAGTTGACGCAATATTTTCAGATTTTTCTAAGGCATTTGACCATGTTCGACACCATAGGTTGTTACTTAAACATTCACAGCTTAACATTCACCCTACTATAATTGCATGGATCACCGATTTTCTGTCATCTAGAATTCAGTTTACATCAGTTAACAATTCCAATTCATGTTATGCTGATGTTACGTCTGGAGTTCCACAAGGCAGCGTACTTGGTCCTTTACTCTTTCTAATTTATATTAATGATTTACCCAGTTGCGTGTCACCTAAAATCAGACTATTTGCAGACGATTGTGTAGTTTACCGATGTGTAACAAGTAACACTGATAGCCACCTACTACAAACTGACCTGGACGCAATAAGTGCATGGTGTTCTAATTGGTTAATGCCATTAAATATTTCCAAAACTAAACTCATGTCTTTCACCAATAGGCCACGAATTCTAACCACCTACTCCCTTGATAACAACCCTGTGGAACTCGCAACTACTTACAAGTACCTTGGCATCAATCTTCAGTCAAACTTATCATGGAATAATCATATTAATCTTACCCTTGCCTCTTGAAATCGTACTCTAGGACTTATTAAACATAACTTAAAAGAAGCCCCAATGCATGTTAAAAAACTAGCATACACAACATTAATCCGTCCTAAACTAGAATACGCGTCTGCCATCTGGGATCCCGAACAAACTTATATCATCAGTAACATCGAAGCCTTGCAGAACCGTGCTGCGCGATTTATATTTTCAGATTATTCACGTTACACCAGCGTCACCTCGTTAAAGAATAAAGCTGACTTGGACAACTTAGCACTTCGCCGTAAAATTTCTCGCCTAACACTTTTCCATAAGCTTTATCACCATCCATCACTTCACGATGATTTCTTTCAGTCACCAACAGTTATTTTTCCACGCCGTGACCATCCATACAAAGTCAAACGCATTAACTGCCAGTCATCCCATTATGCATATTCGTTCTTACCACGCACAATAACTGAATGGAACGCCTTACCATCAGTCATTGCCACGGAACCAGACTTGACTAAGTTTCAACATTTAATTCGCTCACGATTTGTCGACTAATCGTATTATTATTCTTTTTTGGGACTTTTACAGTGTTTTCGATGTTTGTTGCTGTTTTTCATTGCAGTTGCCTTATGTTCTCTTAATATGTACTAATGTTTTCTCTGTAATAATTGTGACATAATTATCTTGTATATTACCTATGTTTCACTGTATTATTACTTCTGTTACACTCTCTTGTTTTTAGTATATACTAACTATGACCAGTGCTTGTGATTGCCCCCCCTCCCCCATGTAATACCCTCGTAATGAGGGCCTTTGGGGGTATTTTGAATAAATAAATAAATAAATAATAACGTATAACTTACGGCCCCCCCTGCAACTACTACGAGTGTTATAGGGCCCTACTTTTATACCATACCCAATGTACTACACACCGTCATGTGATCAATAAAGAACTTGAAATTGAATGAACTTGAAAAAGAACTATATACAACAGCCTGTGGAAGTCTTGGACGCCATTTTGTAGCGATGCCTACCGCTAGATTTCATATATATGTCCCTCTTATCATCTGACGTTCACGACCGGCCGATCCCACGTGACCGCGGGCGGAGCGTCGCTCTGACGACCGACGAGCGCGGAAAGCGCAAATAGGGATAGCGTCGGAAAAACGGCATCTCTACAAAATCAAGGCTTTGATGTTTTTTAATCTTGTACTTGATGGGTCTGAATTCTTCGCGAGCGGCTAGATTACTTATGATCTTCTGGAGCACACCGCACAAGCGGTGTCATTTTTTTGTCTCTCTCTTCTCTGTGGCTAAGCAGTGCTGACGCACTTCGCATGGGCTCCTATTTTTCGGCAATTTTCCGGACACCTGCTTTTTTTCATCGAAACTGTGGCATCGACAGAAGCGGCACGGGAAGCGGCACCGGAGGATATCAAGTTTATGAGCGGTACGTGGAATTCCCGTCATTTTTTGCCGTTTGAAGGTTTTATGCCACGCTAACGGAGCTAACCTTACAAGGCTAAGCGGCCGGCCGAACGCGCGTGACCCGTGACCCGCGGAGCGTGTCCCGTGGCTCGTGAGCGCTCGTGAGCCGCCTCTCGCTCTCTTCGAGAGCGACTTGGCGCTGCCGCTCAGTACCAATGACTGAGGCATCCGACGCAGCAAGAACTGCACGAGAACTGAACCAGGAAAACAACAGCACTGAAAGGCAGGTGGACACGATACGAGAGCAGCAACAACTGGAAGCGGAGTGGACGTATGACGATAGCAGCGGAAAGGCGATAAACATCCAGGAAACATGACACACATGGGAGAGGAGAGGCAAGACTCAGGTGCATATAAAACCCACAGCTGAGGAAGCAGACCAACTACGAACGCAGCAAGCCGGAGCAACAATGCCTATTGCGGGAAACATGCCACATTATAGAAAACCGAGACTTCCGCCTTTGCCAGTGGATGACACGAAGATCATCTACAGATCTAAGGCGGGATTACAACTCTCCAAATGAACATTGGTGGCAGTGACACATGCCATCGGCCGAGCTAGCAAGTTGTCCCAAAAAGCCTTCTATGACAACATCCGGATTCATGTGCAACATGTCGAGAATATAATAATCGCAAGTACACCAAACAAAGACATGGCGTACGACATGCTCCTCAAGATCACCAGCATCCAGGTTGGAGGGTCTATTTACGAAGTTAAAGCACATGTCAGGACACCAGAGGGCATCAGCAAAGGCGTAATCTACAACATCCCGCCAGGCACGAGCGAAGAACTACTACAAGGACTACGAGTATCCGCAAGATACACGGTCCTCGCAGCACGCATGCTGGGAAGATCGTCTACAGCACTCATCTACTTCGACGGACGGCACGTCCCATACAACATCATATATAAATGCTGTGACTACCGCTGCAAATCATACAGGAAATCCGTGCAATACTGCAGAACCTGCGGAGAACTAGGGCATCGGCAACATATCTGCCCGAAACCCCTTACCAACTTCTGTTACATGTGCGGGATGGAAAATCAACCGGAAGAACATGACTGCCAACCCAGTTGTAAGATCTGTCAACAACCCCATGAGACAGCAGGAAAGGGGTGCCGACATAAACTGAAACCAAATCCGCCACCGTGCAAGATCAGACTGCAATGGGAAAACAAGAACCAAGAGCAGCAACGCAGGTGGAACTCAAATTCAGACAGACCTCCCGGCACTATCCGTATCAAGCAATACCTCACTACACAGTGCACGCAGATCCAGAAGTGACTCCAAATTAACAGGCGATGAAGCAAACAATAGACCCCGGTCAAGATCACGGTCTGGATCCCGTACACGCAACCCACAAAAGCGAGTCACGTATGCAGACGCTGCAGGAGGAAACGCACGAGCACAAGCACCCACAGAAACCGAACGAGATCTGCTAGCACAACTCCAAAATCAGCAAGCCCTCATTGACAAGCTCATACAAAGGTGCAAAGAACAAAACACTGCCAATGAATCCTCAAAACCTCAAGGAAAACCAAACATCCCACCGCCCCTTACGGAAGAAAGAATAAAGGAAATTGTAACAATGGAGGTGCAGAAGTAGATGCAGGAGGCCATGACCACTTTTGCAAAGGAGATAACACAACAGCTCCAGCAACACATCACCGCTCAGCTGGCCCCTATCCATGCTACCCTCCAAGACGTTAGCAACTTCATGTCCTATGCCAAGCAGAACCACGTAACGAAAGCCACAGTAGAAAAGCTGCTCAACAACACCGACACGGCTCGCAAGAAAGCACGTAAAGGCCTCCACAATGCCGCCAGACCGGAATCCATGGCCCGGGGCGAAAACAACGATATCGGACAAGATGGCGAGTAATACCAAGAAGATATTACCACAATTCCCAATGAAGCTCTGGCAATGGAACTGTCGCTCTATCCGAACCAAAAGAACAAACCTCCAAGAACTGACGAAACTGGAACAACCAGATATCATCGCTATCCAAGAAACTTATCACACAAATCTGCGCATATAGGGATATGATACACACACCGGATCTCAGAGAACAGCCATCCTGACCAAGAAAAATATCACCACGCAAGGTCACACAATCCAAGGAACAACCGTGGAACACACCCTAGTGGAAGTGCTACCTGAGAAGAAGACACACCGAAGACTATACTTACTATGCTTATATAGTCCACCCAGGGATCCATTATCCGACTTTGTAAACTTTATCACGCAAGCCAGAAGACTATCTAAAGGCCATAAACTCGTAATAACGGGGGATTTTAATGCCCCACACACAGCACGGGGTTACCAGCACACGACCAAGAAAGGAGCGCGAGTGTACGATTCGGCGCAAGAGAATCACCTCACCCTCTGGAATGATCCTAAACTAACGACTCGAATAGGCCACAGTGTGTCCAGGGACACAAATCCCGACCTCACCTTTACAATAGGAATATCCAAGGCGGAATGGACCCGACTGGAAGAAAATCTCGGCAGCGACCACGACATCCTTCTGCTTGAAATCCTGCACCATAAGAAGCCGAGCAGAACCGGAACGGCAAGGCTGACGGACTGGAAGGCCTTCCGAGGACATGACATAGAAGAAAACATCGAAAATATTGAAGAGTGGCTCACCGAAGTGGTCAAAGCGGCGGAGAAGCATACTAAGGTCATCCAATTCACAATGGACACGCCGGCCGTAGACTCTCACCTCGTGCATCTTTGGGATGCCAGAAGAGGACTACTGAGGCGGTGGAAAAAGATGAAACTTAACCGCAAACTCCAGAAACGGATTGCTCACATAACAAAGCAAGCAGAAGAACACGGAGATCAACTGAGCAGTCAGAACTGGCATAAGCTGTGCGACCAACTTCAAGGCACACTCAGCACGAAGAAGACCTGGCATATACTGCGAGCCCTTCTAGCTACCACCAAAACCAAGACTCAGCAAAGACATGACCTCAAGAAAATCATTAACTCCCATCCAGGAACTGAGAAACAAATTCTGGAAGAAATCAAGCGTAAGCTTGTCGGAGACAATGCCCCCAAGGTTACCGATCCCCGACCGTACGAAGGCGAACCAAATCTCACCCTCGACAGCCCTTTCACGCTTCCTGAACTCCATGCCGCCCTTGCCAAATTGACCCGTAACACATCGCCAGGAAATGACAAGGTGACCAACAAGATCCTACGAAACCTCCCAGACAAGGCCCTAAATGGACTCCTCGACTACATGAATAACTGCTGGGAAAAAGGTAAGCTCCCGGCAGAATGGAAGCACGCAGAAGTCATTATGATCCCAAAACACAACAAGCCACTACAAATCAGCAACCTACGGCCCATATCCCTTACTTCCTGCGCCGAAAAGCTTCTCGAACACATGGTTCACGATGGCCTCACCACATACCTCGAAGACTCAGGACTCATGCCTGACACAATGTCTGGCTTCCGACAGCACCTCTCAGCACAAGATAAACTACTACAGCTCAAGGAAGACCTCTTCGACTACCTAGAGCGCCATAAAAAGTTCTATATTTTAGCAATAGATGTTAAAGGAGCCTTCGATAATGTGAAGCATGAAGCAATCCTCCAAAATCTCCAAGACACAAACTGCGGAATCCGGACCTACCAATACGTACACGACTTTCTCAAAGATCGCAGGGCTACGATGGGTATCGGCAACATCCGAAGCGACAAGTTCGAAATGCCCAACAAAGGAACTCCACAGGGGCAGTCATTTCACCTTTGCTGTTCAATCTCGCCATGATTAAGCTCCCACAACGACTCGAAGGAATCGAAGATTTAAGCCATGCAATATACGCCGACGATATAACGTTATGTACAAAAGCGTCCACAACCGGCCAACAGCAAACTACCCTCCAAGAGGCAATCAATCAGATAGAACAGTACCTCTCAAGAAGCGGGCTCCAGTGCGCCCCCGAAAAATCAGAGCTTCTTATACTCAAGGCAAGGACCCGGGGAAGACCACCAGCCTACGTCGCTCCAGATCCCAACGTCAGACTCAATGGAATCGATATCCCTCAAGTTGGCTTACTCCGCGTCCTTGGCCTCACAATACATAAAGACGGTTCTGGCGCAGCTGCACTTCCGAAGCTTCAGAGGACCGTAACACAAGTAACCCATCTCATTCGGTGTATAACCACCCAAAGAAGAGGACTTAAAGAGCAAGAAACCGTCCAATTAATCCAAGCACTCCTTATAAGCCGGATCACATATAGCACCCCATATCTACTCCTCAAGAAAGCTGAAATTGAAAAACTCAACATCATCATCAGAAAAGCAATCAAGAGCGCACTAGGACTACCCAGTACGACCTCAACCATGACACTCCTAAAGCTTGGCCTTCATAATACCTGGGAAGAAATGAGTGAAGCGCACAGAGCCAGCCAGCTGGAACGCCTTAAGCTGACTCAAACAGGTAGAGCAGTACTTCGCAAACTCGCATACAGCGAAAACTTTATAGCAGACTCAGACGCGAAAGCCCAATTGCCGCCACTTCTTCGTGACTCTATCTCAGTCACTCCAATGCCTCGCAACATGCATGCAACATACCACAAAGACAGAAGACAAGCAAGAGTCAGAGCGCTGAGCAAGAAATACTCAAAGGACCCCAACACGAGATATACAGATGCGGCAAAATACCCAGGTAGAAGAGCATACGCAATTACCGTGACCAACAACCAAGGGAAGGAGCTAATCGCTGCCACCATACCGGCCAGAAATCCAGAAACGGCGGGGGAAGTGGCCATCGTCCTCGGCATCGCCACATGCAAAGACACAGCAATCATCTTGAGCGACTCGCAAACGGCATGTAGAAACCTACGGAAAGGCCGAATTTCTGCCGCAGCAGTGAAGATCCTGAAAGAAATAACAAGACGCCAAGAACTACCCGAAACCTACGTCGCATGGACCCCAGGCCACGAACACCTGGCAGGAAACGAAGCAGCACATGCTGTCGCCCGAGAGCATACCAGCCGGGATTTCCTGCCGCACGGTCTCCGGAAAGCGACGAGGGTGGAGGACGTTCTCATCAACTACGCCGCAATATTGCAACATTACCGACTGGAAAGAAGACAGTATCCTCTACCACATCCAAAATTAAGCAAGGAAGAAGCCACCGCCCTCCGCAGACTACAAACGAATACTTATCTCCATGGAATTATCATGCACCGAATGCACCCCACCGAATTCTCATACCTATGCCGATATTGTGAGGTACCAGACACCCTCCAACACATGGTGTTGGTGTTCCCACACCGCGAGTACAACAGTCAAGATGATGCCCCAGAACCGCTACAAGCGATCGAAGAAACGTGGGAGGCAATATTAAAGGCACAGAGCCTGGAAGATCAGCGAAGTCTGGTGGACCGGGCCCGGGCTGCGGCATTAGCCAACAGCTTTTTGGACTAAGAGAGCCGCCCACCTAGGGCGAAGAAAGAACACTTTCTCGCTGTTTCACACAATAAACGTTCATTCCTCCTCCTCCTCTCTTCTCTGTTTTCCAGACTTTCGCACTGTTCGTATTAAGCATCCTAGCTAGCTTGACCAAGTTAACACATTGCTGGGGTTTTAGGAAATTTGCCCTTGCATTCACTGGAACTCAAAAAGAGGAAATAAAATGATAGGTAAATAGTGCAACACCGCATTCGTCTCGTTTGAACATGTAGTTTTGACTTTGCACATAACTAACGATATGAGTCTGAAAACTTGGTTCTTACTATAACTTGGCATCATCGATATATTGCATCTCATAGTTGTAATGGATATCAGCCACATTCTCGCTGAACAAGAAAAGAAACAAAAATTACATTAATATCTGGGATTTTACGTGCCAATATCACCATATGATTATGATGCACGCCGTAATGTGGAACTCCGAAATAATTTTGACAACTTGGGCTTCTTTAACAAGCACTCAGTGCACCGTATACGGGAGTTTTTGCGTTCCGCCCTCATCGAAATGCGACCGCCGAGGCCGGGATTTGATCACGCGACCTAGAAGCGCAGCAATAAAGCCACTACGCCACCACGGCAGGTAACAACAACAAAAAAAAAAGAAAAAGACAGTGGTGACTGATCTCATAGACTGCCTGTGAGTGACATTGCTGTTTTGTCTTCTACATTGTGCTTCTTTTTTAAAGAGGTAAGCTCGCTATGGAGTTGTCCTTATGTGTATATGAAGAGGCTTGTGCGGACTCCTTCACTCCTGTGTAATAAGCGCACATGCTATTGTTACTGGACCGTGCTTTCGGGGCTGGTGCTTGTTGATGAGACAATCTTGGCGCGCTTGTGTTCGCGTGTGTATCGTGTTCTTCTCACATTTTCCTGATTCTTTTCCTTTTTTAAATTTTTCTTTAGTAAAGAATTTGGAATTTCGGAATAGCCACCTCTGACGTAACCTACCTTCCTATGCTTCTGCTTCTAAATAAAAAACAACCACGACGACGATGACATGTATTTTGACGACCACCGACCATGTTCTTAGCGAAGTGTTGCGTGACCTCCAAGGTTTAACCTTTGTCTTGCGGGAACAACTTTCCCGGTTAAACAGTTTGCTTCAAGTTATTAGTACAGTCTGTTCACAAATCCCGTCGTCACCTGGTGGTGGCACTCAATATCTTAAGCTTCTCTCAAATGTGACAGGAAAGAGAATAGTTATCATCTTCCCTAATGAATAGGGTCTTCTAGGGAAGTTTTTTATCGCCGCATATTTTTTTAAATAAAAAGAAGCACTTTGGAGGAAATGACAATGTCACGGCTTGTCACCCGTTCGCCGTCGGCGCGAAGTCGTCGACGGGGTATACGAGCCGATTGGTCGATCCGTACTCAAGCGAACACAGCGAAGGAGTCGGGAGAAATAAATAAATAAAAAATTCATTTATCGACTGAAAACAACACACAATTTAAACGAAACACAAAAAGCACAAGAACACTAACACACATGCGCTTAATCTAGATCAATGATGAATACAAAAGAAATGAAACGAGCAATTAACAGTGGATATAAATATTAACGCTACACAAGAATACACTGAACGGTTGTCCACTAATCAGAGTTCAAAAGAAAACAAATGATGGCATGCGCATGGCCGGGCAGCAGCAGCAAATCGACAAAGCGTGGAGTCGACGGCAGAGCTTACCCGAAGAACGCTGGCAAGCCGATCTCGTTGCGGTGGATGCGATTGCTGGGCTGGGTTTCCCGGGAGTCTAGGTCTGACGTATTCTCTCGAGCAGGTTGAGCTAACTTGAGGGGAACTACCGTGAGCTTCGCTGCTGACGTTGGTTTGTCGTCTCTTACGTCAACTAGTAACTCGCAGGTCAGACGCGGCTAGGCGGCCCAGGCCAATTGCCCAGGCGATACTTGACGCTCCTTGACGCTTTTCAGCAGATTGTAGGCTCAGCTTCTAGACTGCTTAGTTCGGTCTAAAACCTGCGTTGAAATAACTTATCCTTTCCCTAGTTCCCTGTGTTGGGGAACGGCAGATATTGATGACGATCCAATCAAGTTCACCCATTTGTATCCCTGCTCCTCCCAAGGTCTTGGCCCAGCCCCTTTTAATTAGGGGAGAGGGAACGCGTTATTCACCCTTGCTGTTAGAGGTCGCGCACTTGTATTGCACCACACATGCACACCCTTGAGTCCGTGGCGGGCCATTATTGTTCGTTCACAATCATAGGAGGGCGATTCCACGAGAGATCAACACGGGTCAAAAATTTCATATTTTAGATTTCATTGAATATTTTATATTTTATGCGCATATCACTAGGTAGCACTAAAGTGAACGTGGCTTCTTTGCCAAATGAATATTTTAGGAGGAAAAAAATAACGAGATTCTTCAGTGTGGAGGTGCCTATTTAATGCACAAGGCGTTTTCACAAATTCACAACGATGTGAAATACAGTATGTTACAGCTACAAAGAATACATCCTTGTGTGTAAAAGCTAGACATAAAGAAGGGTCAGCTAGCACTGTTTCAGGCTTCCGTGCAAAACGGAAGTGTTTTAAAAAAATTGCTTAATTTGCTACAATCTTCAAAAGTTGCTATATTTACGATTTTTTATCAACTAAACCATAGCATGTAGCCTTCTGAAATTTGCTGGACTGCGAGACCTTAACCTATTCAACAAATGTGCTGAATATTCTTGCTGTATCACAATTTATCATTTCTACAATTCGCCTCAAATTTGAAGTTTTGACAAAAATAAACGCTATTTAAAAATGAAAATAAGAAATACCCCATCGTAAATTTTTCTCAAAATCTCGTAAACAACTATTCACAGGCACGTGAAAAGGAATATTAAAAGACATGTTGCATTATTTTGTTTGTAATCACAATACAGGTGGTAGAAATGAGAGCTTTGCCAGAATGCAGCAAGGTGCTGAGGAAAAGGCACATCGGGGTAAAAAGAGCGTGCATATGGCTCTGACTTGCCTAAACTTGACCGTAATGGCGACGTAAAGCCAGTTTTGAACTTATAATTATTACTTCTGCATAAAAGTGCGTTTAGTACACTACTTCTACGCTTGAATGGGAATAACGAAGTGTCAGCATAACCATTACGTGGCTCACTTTATTTAATAGCAAGTGCGTGCGCCTTGCAGCGTAGATAATTTGTGCCTTCTGTTAATGCAGGGTTTTTATTTCTTTGTGTGCTACAGAATTAACAGTTAACTCTGTATAAATGTACACAGGTAACAGAATGTGCGGCAGGTAAATGCCTCTAAAAATGTCGTACTGGTCATTACATGAACGTCATTATACAACCTAAGAGGCGGTGGTGGGAGTGGCGATGCGGTTGGTTAAGGCAGACTTAGCTGGCAGATAGTTCCAGCGATTGTTTATTTTACCGCCTCTGAAGAAAAAGAAAAAAAGGAACTGTTAGAATACTATATAATAAAAAGTTCACAGTCCCTAAGGATCACCACTTGTCGGAAAGTTCACAGTTTCTTAGAAAAGCTGGAAAGAAGCAAGACACTTCCTCTTTCAGATACTTGGGTCTTTTGCGAAACATTACCTGGTCCGCGCACTCTTGAGGAAATTGCCTCTGTGCAAAGCCTCAAGTAGAGCATTTATTTCTTCATTGAAGTATTGGCAGGGCCACATGAACTCTCGGCCAAACTTGCTGGTATACAATGTATGGGATAGTTGTTGAAGCACCACTGACGAATGCTAAACGATGATAGCGTGCTGAGAACACGTCCTAAGTTTACGAAGCGCTGCAGTACTGGCAGCTCTTTCCGCATTTTTCTATAGGACCAACCGATCCAGAGGGCCAGATAACGCATTTTTTTAATGGAGCGAATCCAATACGCAGTGGCACAGTTGCTTTCCTGTTGACTTACTGACCTGTCAGTGCACACTTGATAATCCGCACATGCCGCTTCGAGCATACCCGCTGTATACACTCAGAAAGGCTTGATCATTTTCCAATCACCTGCAGCAGTGTAAGACACTAATACAACGCGATCGAAATTGGTGGCGTCAGGCTCGCTTAACCCAATGTGCCGTAACCGTATGCCCGGAACACGTGGCAAAGATTTCCACTTGTTCCTTTTGAGGCGGCGAAAGTTCTCCACTTCATCCACATCTGCATAGAGCAGTTTTACGTTTTTCAGCGTTGCGGCCATCTGCGCCGCCATTTCAGAGGCTGACCTAATGGCTGTAGTGCTGTCTGCTCCGAAATTGTACAGCGAGGCTTGGTGCTTTACTAAGCCACCAACACCATCGCAAGCGTTTTTGCCATGTCCTGTGGCCGAAAAAAAGCCACTTTGTTGACGTGTGCTCCTTCTGTGACAGCTGCTAAAGCTGATACTTGTTTTGAAATGGCTACTAGCGCCGTCAGACACGTATGTAGCATGTTTGCCAAGCTGAAGTTCTTCCTTCATGCACTCATCGATTTTTTCCAGCGCAAAGCTAGCGTGTGCAGCATCATGACATACCTCATCACTAAGAACCGCAAAACATTGAGTGGATCCTCTACTCGTGACGACACACGTAAATAGCAAGACCTGTTTTTTTGTGCCAATGGTATGATTGTACGTCGTTCGGTACAACAGCTGTCCAATTCTCTGCAAAGTCAAAGACACGGGATCCGTGCTGTTGATTCCGTTTGGCGTCGTGTATTGCTGATACTTGAATGCCCTTATATAATCATGGGTGATCCACCTGACAAGCCATGCACCAAGCTCCTTGACGAGGTCGCCATTTTCCTATACCGCATTGTTTACCTCTGTCTCTTCAGGGTTTCCCAAAGTTGTAGTAGTAAAGGTATCCTCATCTAAGGGGGCGGGGGGGGGGGCACAATAATCACCGTCGCCCGGGAAAGAATCGGTCGTGGGCGAGGTGCAAAGACATAGTTCTTTGAGGTGGGTAATTGTGTAGGCACCTTCAATGAGCTCTTCTAGCGCGGAAACACACTGTGTGGCGTTGGCGCAATACATGCAAAGGTACACTTCTTGTTGTGGAGCAAGAAGAACCCATTTCGGCCGGAGAGAATAAAGCTTTGAGAGCCCAATAGATGTATCCGGATGGGCTTCCTTAAAGAGACCATATGTCTCCCGTACCGAGCGGGTCATGAATCTCTTGGCAGCCTATACTGTTTGTTCCCATCAATCGAATCAGATACTACGTCCTTTTTGTTGGGAGTCTGCCGAGCATATCCATGCTCGTCTTTGGTATAATATTCCACAGCGGTCTAAACGTCTGTTGGGTTCAACCGTGTTCTCTCAGGTGCGTCTGGTGCTGACCATATTCCACATTTCTCGCGCCAACGTCGGGGTTTGTATATCATGTAGGCTGACAAATGTGGAATGAGAGCTTGAACGTTTCGGCGCTCCAGCTGGCTTCGCAGTAGAGTCAACAAGCGCATTCGCTTTTGGTACGAAGAGCACATGTCATAGGTTTCTATAAATTTGGCGAACCATTCGGTGCACATGCCGCATTTGGTACCTGAGGGGTCCAAATGACGCTTGCGCTATACGAAGTAAGATTTGGACCTTGCAGTGCCACCGAGATGAATTTGCTTTAGCACCGGGCGAAAGTTCCTTCGTCGCGAATCCGACTTCTGCTGATGAACGTGAGGCAGTTTCAAGTGGCACTTCTTTCTACCTCCCAGTTCGTCTTCTTACGGTAAGAATTCATCGCCTCCCGTGGCTGCACTTCCCATTCTTCTACACTCTATCAACTCGATCAAAAGAGACGATTTTTACAGCAGCCGCACCGGAAAGCGTGAACTAAATATGGGCGCCAATGATGGCCGAGGAGAGGCATGACTCCACGAATTTATGCCGGAAATTCAGACATTTTAGAACGGCGTGGTTGAAATAATTATAGTTTACCAAAACTGGCTTTACGTCGCCATTACGGTCAAGTTTAGGCAAGTCAGAGCCTTATGCACGCTCTTTTTACCCCGATGATCTTTTTCCTCAGCACCTTGCTGCATTCTGGCAAAGCTCTCATTTCTACCACCTGTATTGTGATTACAAACAAAATAATGCAACATGTTTTTTTAATATTCTTTTTCACGTGCCTGTGAATAGTTATTTACGAGATTTTGAGAAAAATTTACGATGGGGTATTTTCTATTTTCATCTTTAAATAGCGTTCATTTTTGTCAAAACTTCAAATTTGAGGCGAATTGTAGAAATGATAAATTGTTATACAGCAAGAATATTCAGCACATTTGTTGATAGGTTAAGGTCTCGCAGTCCAGCAAATTTCAGAAGGCTACATGCAATGGTTTAGCTGATAAAAAATCGTAAATATAGCCACTTTTGAAGATTGTAGCAAATTAAGCAATATATTTAAAACACTTCCGTTTTGCACGGAAGCCTGAAACAGTGCTAGCTGACCCTTCCTTACGTCTAGCATTTACACACAAGGATGTATTCTTTGTAGCTGTAACATACTGTATTTCACATCGTTGTGAATTTGTGAAAACGCCTTGTGCATTAAATAGGCACCTCCACACTGAAGAATCTCGTTATTTTTTTCCTCCTAAAATATTCATTTGGCAAAGAAGCCACGTTCACTTTAGTGCTACCTAGTGATATGCGCATAAAATATAAAATATTCAATGAAATCTAAAATATGAAATTTTTGACCCGTGTTGATCTCTCGTGGAATCACCCAGGAGAAACGACGGCAGCCGGCCATATGGCGCTGTCGGCACACACACACTGTATGCAATTCGTGGACACACGATTGCACAGGGACACCACATATTTCGGAGTATTCGCGCCCCTGCCTTCTTAGCAAGCTTCTCACAAAAACCTCAGTTCTTAGCAAGCTTCTGAGTGCACGCGTGGGGCAGAGAATACGCAGGGGTTTCTACAAAAAACCGTCGCGGCATCACGGTCGCGTCGACGACAAAAAGACAATAAGCTATAAATCTGCCTTCGATCTCTTTCGGCCGCTTTGCCGAGTGACCGGCAATACCACTCTTCCTCACCGGTCCCGATTCGCACGACCGTTTTGGCGCCCGTTGATTGGTGCTTCGCCGAATCGAATAATGCCGCACCGTCACAGACAACGACAGGCTTCTGCAGTATTTGACAGCTTTAAGCACTAAGAGGCTTATGAATAATCTATGCTGAATCCGTAAAACCTTTATCTAAAGTGAGTGAACCGCTGTAATCGAAATAATCGTCGGTCTCTGACGATCTGCGTAAGCCATCGACATTGAAAGGCAATAAAATGGGAAGCACTGGCCAACAGACACCAGAAGAACTGTCGAGCGGGCTAGTTAGTGAGTAAAGTGTTTCTTTGTCCTATTTATAGAATTACTTAATTACTAAATGGAACGAACTACTCAGTTACTGGTACATCTAGGACCTATTCGCAGTGAGATATAAAACTTGTACACGAAGGTCGACATTTGTAAATAGCTACACAAAGTCGATAGGGAGTCTCGGTCCACAGTTCACAAATTATAAAACATCCTACCCCTTTCCTTTTTTCTGAAGTTTGCTTGGTTAATTTCCATATCTCCCCCTCTACATAAAGCATACGTGACTTTCTTTTGTCATGCAAATTTGTTTTGGTGTCGTTTTATCGCACGGAAACGCTCTATAAGCAAGCCGCGTACTCAAACATAAATAAAGCACGTGGCTTCCTCTTCAACATTTGCGTTGTTTTGTTTGTTTTTCATCATCCATGCTGTTTGCCGACTGCGGTCACGTACTGTAGGCATTGACAGGCTTGTAACGCTGCTCATGCCGCTTTTTTCCTCGGCCCTTCCTGAGTGAGAATGCGAAACAAAAGTCAATTCAATTCAGTTCCTGTAAAAGAAACTACACGCATAGTTTCGTCTTCGGCCGTCCCCATCAGAATGCGTCGCGGCAAAAGCGCCGGACGAAATCGCCGTACTGTACTATGATTGCGCCACTTAAAGGTGAATGCCCCTATTCAAAACATTCAACACACGTGAAGACGACGGCTACCCGACACAATACCGGCTGGTTAAAGAACGTCTACACCGACCTGTATTGCGCTTCGTCACGGAAGCGCTATCGTTTGCTTGCAGCCATACAAAGCGAACAACTGCTGAGTAGCGTCCTAGTTTTTATGATGGTCATGCCGGCAACATAAACATACCAGAGGACTGTTATCGAGCCATGGCCCACACGGTTCCAAGGCGTGAATTGTTAAAGGCTTGTTCACTTTTTACGCTGGTTATTAAGTTTCGCGTGAGAGAATGAAGCCCCCCCCCCCCCCCCAAAAAAAAGAAGGGTAAAAAAAACCCGGCTCCATTTCACCCTGTGAAAGTGGATGTATGGCGAAGCTGTTGTCCACGTTAGACAAGCACGACCGACGTTAGACAAGTGCCACTGCCCCAACTGACTATAGACGACGTTAAACAGGCACCACCACCACAAGCAGTGTACGTTGTGCGCGCACGCACGTGTGGGGAAGTATAGCATACATCCTCATCCTTCTAGGCTCTCTGTCAAACGCAAGTGCATGAACTAACTTAATTTTTAAAATTTTGTCACACAATTCTTAAAGTAGGACTTACACACAAGCTGCAGAAATGATAGCTTCAGATTGCACTTGGAAAAAGGGGATGCCAGCGAAACACAAAGGACGCGCACAGGAGGTTATGTGCGGCGATGTAAATTTCGATAAAGTACAGTGGAAAGTCCAGCGTCCGTCCGTGTCTAACGGATTTTCCTTGGGTGCGCGTCCTTTGTGCTTCGCTGGTACCCCCTTTTTTTCAAGTTCATCATGCACCTACTGACCCACGAGCTTGCGCTAATGCACCTTCAGATTGTAATTCGGATATACGAGAAAAGAGAAATATATTACCGGGGAACTCAGACAAAGCCCATTTTCAGCTGCTGTTTGAGGTCTTTCTGAGTGGCCGCGGCTACAAGGCGGCGGTGCTGTTTTTGGGTGAGCACGAGCCCACAAAAAATTACGACCATCTAGATAGAGACTAACAGCTTCGCTCTAAAGCGCAAGGAAGTGCATATATTAGGAGGGCCAAGGAAATTTTCCAGCTGCTAGCAATTAAGAACGCCTAAGGATAATAATTTATCATTGCACTAAGCAGTAAACGTCCGCTATAATCAGTTCTGAAAGGCAAAAGTGGATGCAGCACACACCTAGAACAGTGAAGTCAAGAACGGCTTTGTGAAGCACCATTATCGGACCCCCTTTAAGGTCTACCAACTAATAACTCTGTCGTCGTGAAATAGGGGAATTCACCTTGAACGCATAGTCGAATTGGATTGTCCCCCGAGCGAAGCTTTGTTTTTCTTCGTACTATGGCGATGGTGAAACTGAGAATGACGAGGTGGACCTGTAACGACATAACAACATCGATGACGACAACAATCGTCGTCAGCATAACGGAATGCAAGGACGGGCGCGAATATAATTGGTAGCTGTTAACTGCTCTGATATGTCCCAGTAAAAGAAAGCTCTTCCTCCATTTATTTCCTTTTATTCTATAATATTCAGTCCTTTTCAGCCAAATGAATGGAAACAGAATTTTGAAGCAATTATTTGCAGGTCTAAAACTTAGTATTGGTCTTTAGTGATCCTTTAAGATGTCATTGTAGGAAGTCAGCGACATCGTTACGTGTATTATGATTTCTTATCACGCGGAACGCCCTTCAGTACAGCTAAATTTGAAACCATGAGGGAACACGGCGGCGTGCCTAAACGAATCGCTATAGTCCGGCAAGTAAACCCATTTGTTACGATCACGTGTAAGCGTGGATTTTCACATAAAAAAGGCATCCTGATTCGGCTTATCTATTCACCCGTCGGCACATTGCGCCCGTGGACAAGGCAGTCTAAAGCTTTGCATTCGCGACAAAGATATGCCCGCGTATTCACAAATGCACCTAGACTCGACCCTCCACTCGAAACGCCCCTTGAGTGAAGGAAAGCACGGGCGTTTTACTGGAGAATCTCAAGGTAGCCTCGCAGCTACCTTGAATCACTCCTCTAGTGAAGTTAGTGCGTAAACATGGCTGCCTTGTGATTTGTCGCTCGCCTCGTCAGCTTTTTCCGAATGACGTCAGATGCCTCCGTAGCTATTGCTTAGTTGACGATGCTGCGCATTTTCAAGGGGTTTGTTTTAGGGACCGGTGCAATCCTCCGGAGCGCTTTGGCAACGGCCACTGCGGCGCCGAGACAGATCGGCCGTCTTGTCAAGAAGACTGCGAGCTAGTTCAGTGATCTGCTGTCTTACTCCACGCATGAACCAGTTGATGAACTGCGTACGGGTATTCTTCGTGCGAGTGGTCCAAAACTGTTATCGGTGCCAGTGCATTGACGTGTTTCTCGCGGCTGATCGTACAAAGCCGCATCAGTTCAAGCACGGCGCGATACATAACTGCGGCGGACATCGAACATATGAAAAGAAACTACTGCCAGGATTCCTGCCATTGGTGCGCGTATTGCCTATGTTTTCGATGGCTGGATGCGGACCTGGCTGCGCGAGCGCCGGCATGTCGCCCTTTTGCGCTGTTTGTACTCGGGTAGATCGTCACTGACTACGCTAATCTATGTACGGCCAAGCACAACGCAAGAAGGCGAGCATCGATATAAACGAGCAGGTTAGTTCACTTTAATTTTTGCAATTTTCTTTAATTTAATGGAGCTAGTTGCGTTAGGGAAAACAAAAAATACTGTAATTTCGCGTGGACCGTGTGCAGTTGCTGGAATTTAAAGTCATAAGCAATAATTGCGTCAGCCTTGCTTCAAGATATGCAGCTTAGTTAGCTTATCATGCCTATGAACATCTGAGCCCAACGAGGAAGTGACCAACCATGAAATGGCACCCAGAATTATAACTGCATGTATACACAGGTGAATGGAATGTTTCATTTGAATACAAGACACAGAATAACAATACCACAAAGTATAGTTCTTGTACATCACATTATTTTTATTGTGATAAAAAAGCGCTATAGCAGTGCGGTGACAGCTCCTAATACAGACATTGCTAGCAAGTGGTAGCAGATATATATCTCACACATCTTTTTTGCGAACATTCCAGCTCTCTAGAGGGTTCCTTATGTAAGTGTTAGATCGCTATATGTCGGTCTGGCTATGCAAGCGCCAGATGGGCTGAATAATTTTTGCTTGCAAACCTAAATAAAAACAGTATGCGCTCATTGTAAAAAAAATCGCGTTCTAGAACACAAAAGTCTTTAACGAATGTAATTACTACAAAAAATAAAATAAAGAAAAGGAACGCAGTACCTAAGCTAGTTTTCGTGAACCTTAACATCATTGTAAGTTTCTCATCAGCCCCTTCTCTTATGCAGGAACCAGGCTACCAACACAAACTCGCAGAGCAACGGCTTTTCCAAATTTGCTGTCTGGGCAGCGCTTGCATTCTTGCATTGGTGGGCAAATGGAGAAGAGCTCCAGTTTATGCGTCCTGCTGCACTGCAACAGTTACCGCACTATTCTGGCATAGACGTCAATCTGCTTTCTTACATCCTACCACCTCAAACATAACCACTAAAAGCAGTTTGATGCATGCATTTGCCTTCATCGAAGTGTTGTAGCTTAAGTCGTATTTTCTATCCAGATTTCTGTTCTTCAGTCATATATATTAAAAGATTATATACCCCTTAGAACTTTCTGGCCAGTCCAAGTGACAAGTTTTGCTAAAATTAAATTAACATTATTCTCGTCTTTTTGTACTTTGATAGTATGCAAATACAGTGTGAACTCTGATCCTACAAACAGAAGCGCTAGTACTGCTGACAAATATATCATGAAGCTGATAGAATGCAGACAGATAGAATTTATTGACAACAAAGATACGTCGACCTGAGCTAGTGCGCCCAAGTCAGCTACTCTGCACTGGGGAAGAGGGCAGGGGAGTGAAAGTACTGGGATGGGTGATGACGATAAGAGAAGTGGGGAGTGCTTATCTATATGAGACAGTTGCCCTGCTAGAACCCTACTGGAGTTAAAAAGCAAAGGGCGAGATTTATCAATGTTTGGACGCCCTTCTGTGTGCAACCTTCTTTTAGTAGCGAAAGCGTGGTATATTTTGCAAGTCTTATCAATGTGTCGTTGAAGTGTGCAAAAAATGCGTCGTGTTTTTGCCGTATTCATATGCGCTTCTAGTTGGGAGAGGGTAAGCAGAACCAATTTGTTTCGTTCAGCCCGCAGTGGTGGGCAAGACCTGTCGCACTTGTTTATCCGACAAATTGTGTCGCATTTTCCTTTCTTTTTTTTTTTCGCGATCAGGCAAATGATTTCCTGCGCACAGTGACCGGCCTGGGAAACTCCCCGGCTTCGGTGGGAGAGGTAGTTGGCGCCATCTATGAGCAGGGTGGAGTAGAAAATCCGTTTCCCTTGCATGGCTTCGTAGATCGTCGCGCGCCCGCGCGCCGATCCAGATGGTCGAGCCCTTCTCCCCAACTCCTCTCCCCTCGTTCTCTCCTATCGCTCCCTCGTAACTCCCTCACCTTCGACTCTCTCCGCGCGCGCCCGGCGGCCCGCCGCCAGCTTAGCCCGCTGCATGACGTTTCATGTTTCGTTACCTGCTGTTATCGGGAAGCGTGCGCTGCTGTGCGTTGACTGGCGTGGGTAGTTTCGTCAGTTTCATGGTCCTCAATAGCTGTACGTGTGCTTGTGCTCCGCGAAGTTCCACCCGTTTCACGACTCGCACCGCTCGTGCGTCGTGCAGTGGTGCACTAATGCCTCAAAGACAAGCCCTGAAAGGTTGTTCCGGGCGCTTAACGACAATAGGTGAGCGCGCAGACCCGAGGACATCAGAAGGCGCATGTACACGAACACAGCCCTAACAATGTGTGTGCTCCATGAGCCTCCGGACGTCGTTGCACCTTGATTGTGCTACACTTCCCTCTTACCGGTAGAAAAAGCTGACAAATACATGTTCCCCATCGTTGTCAACTGTCTATGACTGTTTTTCTGTGCCAAGTCTCATTCTGCAACTTCAGTAACTTGCTTAGCGTTCCATTCCGCCCTCAGTGCTTTTTCTGCGTGTCACGTTCAACAACCGTACTAACAACTGAAAAATTACTGTTCGTGTTTGTGTATTATCTCATTAATCGCCAATGGGAAAACCGCGCGAACAACCTTCATGTGTACGCATGATACGCTTTCTTTTTTCTTCTGGAAAGCATGAGCATTGCAAGCATCCTAAATGCCGATTTTTGCAGTTCGTGTTTATCATACAAAGGAGTGCCCAGTAGGTACGACTTGGTGCCTTAAGTGACGTAATTTTACTGCTAAGCATTGCATTAGGGTTAAAGAAAAGTCATGTTGTTGGCTTATTTTACCAGGTCTTTGATTGAGGAATAGGCCGTTCTGCGAGTGTTTTCTATGTGCTGCTGCAAAAGCCGGCTACCTTCTGTTCCCCCTTGCCACCGTTACTCAAGTTGTGGCCAAGTGAAAAATGATGTCATGTGTATTTCAGATTTTATACAATGTTACTCATGTTCTGCCATGTCTTTTTTCATTTTGTTCAATAGTAATGAACATCTCACGCATTTCATATATTTTCCTGCAGGTTTATAAGTAAGCTCTTGTTTTCTTTTTTGGTATGGCTGTCAATCAAATAATCTTAGCATTTTATTCAATTTTTTAGGTATCTTGCGTGCCATTGTTTTTGCCATTGTCAGTGAATTTTCGCTTTCTTCACTTGTCATGACTGTCATACACGTCATCTAGTTTTGTGTAATATCTTAGTACATATATGAGAAGCTCGTCTACATTTCGGTCTTGAGAGCGTTATATAAAAATGTTTTTTTTATATGTACATGAAACGGCCTTAGCGTTTTCTAGCACTTTTTTTGTTATTTCACCGTCTGTGAACTTTTGTGTTTAGTACACTCGTATATCTCATGCAGCTTTCACTTTTGTTCATATTTTTTAGCGTGTATCACACCACGTTATAAGAAAAATGTTTGTTTTCGGAAACAAAGTCAATAAAGCGAGACCAAAGACCTGTTGTGTTGGAAGTGGAATTTTTTTATGTCCCGGCACATGCTGATATAAGTATGGGCGAGACTGCGTGCGTATCATCGCATAGCCCAGGGCGCACCACGTGCCAGCTCGCAAGCAATGCTAGCAATGCCAATGCGCGGGGTAGCGCGCGCATTGCTTGCGAGCTAGCGCGTGGTGCGCTGTAGCGCGCGCGATAAGAAGAAAAAAAAAAAACAACGCGCCGCGTACAGGTAAAAAAAAGTCAGCGGGAAAGGGAACGGAACGGAGCGGGTCGGCATAATAAAAACAAAAAGAAAAGAAAAACGCTAGCGAGAGGAGGCGGCGCTACAGTGGCTAGAATAGGCGTTCGTTGGCTTCGTCGGCGGAAACAAGGAGCTCGTCGAAGCATTCTTTGCACGCAGTCTTCGGGATTGTTTTGTGTGCAACATACCCTGCCATGTAGAAGATTAGCCGCGGATCACTCATCTTTTCAGGGTACTCATGGTTGGGGAGCATTGCGGACTTCTTTATCATGTGAGAAGCTTCTTCTACCTTCCCACTATTATCGATCCACTATCTCCATCCACTATCCACTATATTCCATTCTCACCACTGAGGAGAAAGGTCAGATCGCCCCCTTGACAGTTGCCACTCCTGGACGCTTTGACAGCAAGAATTGGGCAGAAGAGGGATGGTCGTTGCCACCAGAAAATCGTCTAAGGATACCAAACAATTTCTCTAGGCAGTCTTGGCTCAGCCGGCACGTCAGTAGCTACTTAAAGCCAAGCTTCTCACGAAGGTACTTCGATCATTAGATCAAGCGTGGCCTGAAGGGTGACCCTTAGACCCTTGGCAGTGCTTGCTGGAAGAAATCGGGCTGATGACGTTCCCGTGTGAGCCTCCCATCGGTTTAAGCAGTCTAATACATCCTTGGCGTTCCTTTCATGTGCAGAGTCAGGTTTCCATCCCTCAGGTGGAATCCGTGCTGTCATTGCTTTTACTAGCTTCCACATCAGCAGAACAAAGGCTTGAGTTGGTACGAGGTCACCCCATGCTCCTTTAATTGCTTCTTGTAGAAAAACAGGCCCCGAAACACCTGCGGAATGAAAATGTGCTATGCCAGGTTTACCTTGATCTTTTCAAAGTTGTTAGGTCTCACGTGAGCAAGATTGATATTCGGCATCACTTTAAGGGTAAGTGGACACTGATCCTCTATGTGTGCTGCTCTGATGTGCTCAGTGTGAACAGAACCTTTAGGCCTTTCGTACCTTGCTTTAACAAGACCATTTCGAACACATTTTATCAGGTTCGAAAAATCCGAAATAAACAGGCGTCTTCCAGTGCCAACAGGATATGGTGCAGGTGGCTTTATGGACGTCGAGGAGCCAGAAAACACTAAAAGGCGCCCCATTGAACGGTTCCACGAAGCTCCGTCCGCCGTAATATAATCTACTTTCAGCCCAGCCTTTCCTGCGAGCTACACGGCTTCTGTTAAGATCTTGCACAAATGCGCAGCTTTCACATCTCCCTTGGAAGCGAAAACGCCGAAAATCTGGTGCCAGCTAGGAACCAGTGAAAGGCTGAAACATGATCACGAGACCGTGATTGCAGGGAAGATGTTTGTCATTTTCCAATGTGAATTTTCCCCAAGTCCACTAGTCCTTTCACTTTCCCTCCTGCGCCAACATTCAAGAACTCTGACAGCTTCCTTTCGTCTACAATCAGGCCGCGTGGCACTTGAATTCCTCCATAGATTTTGTTCTTCTTTCAGTGCCTGTGATAATAGCAGGGTTGAGGCCAAACCCATTCTTGTATTTCCAAATGTGCTCCTTCAAGCAGCTTCTGCTTGGGAGGATGAGTATGCCTTCCCGCCCGACATGCTCGTCGAGCCTCGGGTTTTTCATTATCATTATTACGCAATCCAGCAACCAGTCCGGATTGTACTACATACCTACATACATACTACATACCTTACGTTGATTTTTGTCGAGCGGCTTAAGCATTGCATAAAAGCAAGTCATTGCTTTGGTGGAAGGACGTATAACCAGCCTGCGAGGACGCCTTCTTCAAGTTCTGCACTTTGTCTCTTCAGTTTTTCAATAGCTTGAGTGTAAAGTGACAGCTAGGCTTTCAGCCGGAAAGTGGCTTGTGCGTGCGCTCTTCTACGTTTTGAAATTGCTGCAGCAGAAAAAGAAACGAGCGCTACTTCCCAAAGGTTAGGGCGCGCGGCGTTGCTGAAGCAGCAGGGCCGGCGCAGCTCGCACCGGGCGGCGTGTTTCTATTTACGCCCAAGCCCAGCGCTCGACCGCTGCGCCACCATGCGCCGCTCCCGTATACCACGTTTCTAGGTGCTTTTTTCCCCAAAGCTTCACGTCGAGCGCCCTAGATCCTTGTAGGTACTTGGTGGGACTAGGGAGATGTTATGCCTGGGCGCACAATCTGCTCACCCAGCTGTCGCTAAGAGAAAATAGTTTTTTTTCAAAACAATCCGCCTAGGCTGCTTTGAAATAAGAGTTGCGTGCGGAAGCTGACGTAACACTGGAGGAAATTTTTCAGTTTGGATAAGGGGATAAAGGGATGTGATAATAAGTTGGTCGTGGTGTGCGAGCGCTTCGATCTACAAAAGCTGGGATGCTCGTGGGGCATGGAGGGTGTCTCGCACCACCAGCCACATCATCGCTGCGCTCAAGCTTCCTTTCCTTACTGACATCACTATCTCTCTTCCAGCAGAAACAATAGCAATGCGCTGACGCCATACACGACGTATATTAAACGTCCAGGTACAAAAAAAAAAAAAAAATCTCGCAGAAACTTCTCTGGGAGATCTCCGCGCAGCTTGGTGTGAGCACCAATTTGTGTAACTTTATTAGGCCATTACAAACGACTGCGCAGTGGCGACACGAACTGGTGCCGACGGCGGCGCAAGGAGCATTGATGACGCAAGCAAAGTACTGCAGGTGGAGGCCCGAGCTGCGTTGATGCCGTTCCGATCATTCTATAAGCCGTTATCGCTCTTTAGCGCCTTATTCATCCGCGTGAAACCATTGCAGACTTTTAGTGTGTACCGTATTCCGCTAAAGGGGGTGGTTTGGGCGGAGTGCCGGATGGGCGGGAGCAATGTGAGCGGCCGGAGCGGTGCAGCCGCCTTGGTGGCGTAGAGCTCAACCAGACAAACACAGAGCTAAAATTGCAGTAAGCTACTATATTCTGCTTCGCTGCTGGTGCAAATTTTTGGCAGTGGCATAATTGTCCACACGATTACGCCGCTGTCCAAAATTTACACCTGCAGCTATAGATAAGCAGAATACGTGGCTCCGTGTTTGTGTGGTTGAGCGTTGCGCCAACAGCTGGTGCCACCAATCTGGCCGCTCACGTTTACGCCCCCGTTCACCCAGCAAACCGCACGCACTTGCCGGAATACTGCACGCCCTAAAATTTTCTATTATTGAGCCCTGAACGAACTCAGGCGGCAGCTTCTTATGGCAATGCCGCGTGGGACGCAGCTTGAAAGCGATCTGCGATGCCCACAAAACAGTGCCAACAGCTCATAGCTTCGCACGCTGTGTTCTTGCCGGTTACATAGTCTTGAAGAGACGCGGCCGGGCCCGCTTAACTTCAAAGCGATCTGCGAAAGTTGCAGAATGAGGCGTTAACTGACAGCAACGCCAGCCCTGTGTTTTCGCGGCTTCGTTGCCGTTGAAGCGGAAGGCAGCGCAAAGGCAAATTCGTTCGCTACTGCGGGCGCTATTGGGTGCCCCTTCTAGCCACCCTAGCGCTATCTCGAATGCGGTCGTCTTAATTATTACGGGACGAACGAAGGGACGGTTTTCTCTTTGGGTAAGCATACAATTGATTAAGCATTCAGAATCTAAATTTACCTACACCGCCTAAACTCTGCGAATGCGGGCTGGCCCGAACACACCGCGCGCACTGGCGCAGCCAGGGACGCAAAACCAAATACATCTAGGGCGCTTGCCATGGCGCTTTGGCGAAAAAGTACCTAGAAATGTAGTACGTGCGGGCGGCGCATGGCGGCGCAGCGATCGAGCGCTGGGCTTGGGAGCAAATAGAAACACGCCACCGGGCGACGTGTAAACGTCAGCGCGCGCCCCCTCGCGGCTCCCCTGTGGGCGGCTTCACTGCGTCTCGTAGGCGCTGCGTGCTGGTCGCCACATTTCTCCATTCTAGCCACTGTAGCGGCGCGACTGCTGCGTGCGTCTATTTGTCGTACAAAAATCCCTCACGTGACCTGATCCTACGTGCCTAGGGACAGCATCGTGTAGGGATTTTTGAGAAGGCGCGATGCTGGCGCCGAGCGACGCCGTGGCGTGTTCGTCCTCGGCGTGATCGTTCTCTGGACCGCGCGTTGTTCAACATTGCTCATGTAATCGTGCGTGCGTTGCTTGTGTGTTGGTTGTAGGTTCTGTGTTACTTGGCGGAAAGCCGTGAGTAGTGGCGGTGCGGCAATGCGGCTTTGGCCTCGATGAGCTCTGGCACTACAGAATCTGCGTTGTGTGACCCGTGCTTTCTTGAGAACCCGGCGGTGGTGAAAATTAAAATATCGAAGTGGCCTAGCGCCTCGGCAGCGAAGTTCTGCGAACCGCGGTGTGGCGTCGCCGTGTCCGACTTTGCTTAACGGACATCGAGGCATGTGCTGCTCGCTGCAAGTCATGTAAATGCGACTGCGTCGACCGCCCACTGTTCAGTGCTGAATGTGTGTTTGGTGTGCTGTGCTTGAAACGAGTGGTGCAGCCGTGCAGTGGGGGTGGCGGAGGAGCAGAGTGGCTCCGTTTGCGCGTTCACAGACATGTGCTCCCGTCTTGGTCTCATTAGCGGCTGTCGCGGGACTGTGGTGTGCTAGCTCCTTGCCTAGTATGAAGTTTACGACGCTAACACACAGCATGTTCACGATTTTCCGCGCTATATGTCATTTGCATGACGGCCGAGTTGAAAACGAGACATATAGTGTTCTTTGCGTTTGTGTGTTGTAAATTACTTTTCTATTGTGGAAGTTCTGGGAGTCTTATTACGCAAGGAGTGCGAACGTAAACATAAACACATATGCGTGTAAAATTTTGAATTACCCATAATACCCTTTACGACTGATAAGTGGGCTACACGGCCTGTGTGAATCAGCTACCGTATGTTGCGACGCTCTTCCGTGTGGTAGACTGATGCATGGTGCGCGTTTATTTCTGTACTGTTGTAAAAACCATTTGTTTATTGACTCAATACAAATGTACGGCTTCTTCGCCGCAGTACGTTTTAGTTACGCAGTGAAGCATACTAGAAGTGGGAGGGGGCCGCTATCAGCCAGAATTAGTATGTCCTCTTAGTTGACCTGAGAGGCGGCGGGTGCGCGAGTGTATAATTTAAGAACTCTTATTATGTCCAGTGACAGTGGAGATCATTAACTGCAGCACCAAAGTAGTGGACCACTACCAGAACAAAGGCATGTAGTATGCCCATCTCAATTCTTGTGCTTATGCCCGTCTTATTTTTTACAGCAATAACTGCTATGGGCTAACTCCCCTGGTTGTTCTGATGTCTACTGGTGTTGTCACTGGAATTTCCGAATTTCTTGCTAGAATATTGCAAATAAAGTTCTCATTGTGCTGCGAGGATTCAAACATACGATCAAAAGAGTGGCAGTCCACAATTCTACATTTCAGCCACTCTGCTGAAGGTACAGTCATGGTGAATACTGATCTCGGAGAGCGTGATCTAGCCAACAGGTGCCTAGATTGCCTAACACCTGCTCAATGTCTGCATACTGCATATAGAGCTGGCATCCACACCTTCAAGTTCTTACACATCACCTTCCCACTTGTGAAGGCAGTCCTATCTTAAGTTTTCTTCTTGCATGTGATGACAATGATTGGATGCATCTGCTTCATTAATCTTCTTCTAGTGCTTGGCTTCTCAGATTTACTGGATGGAGCTGTTGGTGTCTTGTTTTCCTCAAGCAAAGCGCGAGATATAGCAATGCGTAGACCAAATATAGATTTGAGAAAACCAAAACGAATTCAGCAGTAAGAAGCTAAATGGTTGTTTTGGTGTAGATCAGTGGCTAAGTCCGGATATGAAAGAGGAGGAAGAAAAGCCTAGTCTTTCCACTTCAACACTGAGGCACAACTCCCACAAATAAATAGGACTCTTACTTATTTTACTTTTTTAAGGAGATTACCGACTTGCATTGGCAAGTGTTCATTTCAGCAAACACTGCATGAAGTAAGCTTCCTGTGCATATTTCACCAGCTACTGCATCATTGTTTCACATAATGAGTGAAACTGCAATTTTCTTTATGCCACAACTTGCCCAATTTTGTGTTTCGCAGTGGGATGTTAGCAGTGCTAATAAGGCACCTAAATACTCCCATGAATAGTAATACAGAGAAAAAAAAGTAAGAAAGCAGCGGCTTTTTGTGCGTAGACTATGCATACACCTGGTGCTCTTATGGTCATTTTTTCCCTATCCGCTCAGCCATTCTAAACAAGAAAAGTTTATACACCATTAGTTTATACACAGACCACAACTGAACCACAGGTATCGTTGGTAAGCAAAGTATATTTATTCGGTGACATTTTCTGCGGCCCTGCTATTGAGCTTTCCTTCCTTCCTTTTCAGCCGTGCAGGTTCATTAAGAAGTGATGATAGTTTGACAATTTTAATCATTGAAAGACTTAGCGAAACCTTTTTCGGGTTGTTTTTTCTTGGTTTCAGACTCTGCGCATTGCATTTTAAGGCGTGTTTTTTGTGTTTGTTGCTTTTTCTTTATGGGTAGGGCATGTCAACATTTTTTACACCATTTCAAGTATGTGGTGCCATAGACTGTTCTTAGATGAAGTCTTGCCCTTTCATTCTGTACAATATGATGTCGGTTTTTTGTGTCCAAGGCCGTTTTACAGCGTGATTGTAGCATTTTGCTAAGTTTTGCCTCTGTCACCCAAGCTTGAAAGATTGCTACCCACTGGTGGTGGCATGACACATGTCACGTTTCTTTTTCAATAAAAGGAAGTCTGTCACTTATCCTGTGCACTGGTTCCCTTTTGTCTCTTTGAATTGCAATTTGTTGCCTATGTTTGCTCTTTTGTTGCATTTCAGATTAGGAATGGCTATCATAATTGACATTTAACCATATTGCACACAATGTGGATGATATGTAATTGCAATATATGGGCACCATAAATATAATAGAAGTTAATCATTCAAGAATAGTGCCTTTGCATGGTGGTGCAGCCATGAATTGTGGCTATAAGGTACCAGCGCTGCAGATAGCACTGCTTGTGCAGAATATAGTGCAGCTCTACTACTTTCAAACATCATTGTTTTTATCTGCATTTGTATAGCTCCAGTTTCTGTGAACAACACACATCTGGTGGAAGGGTGGCTTGCACCTGCAGTTGGGTCCAATGAATAGCCAAATTTCTGCCCGTTTTCATGTTATTAGCATATTAGTAAAGGCAGTCGTTTTTATATTAGCCTGTTTGCCCAGTGTAGAAGCCGCTGCAGGGTGTCAGGATCTCATACACATCTTCAGCTTTGCAGGGGACACAGCATCTGGCACATAGTTTGTCACATGCCATGTATTCTGGGCAAGTTGAGTTCACTCACTAGCAAAGGGAGAACCAAGCTTGTCGGATATGAAGTAAACCGCCTGTATACTCAGTGGCCTTCATTTCGTGTGACATATGTGGTTATATCGACCCTTGTTTGAAGCACTTCTTGTCCAGCAGGGGTCATTTGCTTTTGAAACACTCAGGATAGCTTTCAGCAAGCTGGACAGGAATAACGCTGAAAAACCAGCAGATGCTAATGGTCGCACTTATCATGCGAAGCTTCATACAGTATGATGAGGGCGTAAATAAATGAGGGTGTTCCTCAAGGCCTTGTAGCACATGTTACGAGTTTGGAGCAACATGATGTATAGCACTTTTTTGATCGCATGCTATAGGTTTAGCAGGTGTGGCCATGGTTGAAGTGCAGTGCAAGGTCAAGAAAACAGATATCTATGAGCAGCACCCTGGTAAGGAGACTGGGAAAACTAGTGGGAAGCCTGTTGAACATCTGGTTGACCCACTTGCTGGCTCCACCAGGCAAACTATGATAAAGAGAAGGAAGTCATGAACACATCAGAAGGTTCTTACATATAAACACTGTGCTAAGGTCATAACATGCCAACAAGTCTTAGTGCGCTGGCTATGCACGACCAACTACATATGCCTTCTGTTCGGACATTGCTCATGTTAATTAACAAGGATGGAGTGGACAAAAAAAGAACAGCAGCTCCATTAATTTAGTTTCACTGGTATCGACAGTGTTTTGTAAGCGTACATTGCCATACTCCCCAATGCCTTCTTGGGTGACATCAGCAAAGACCAGCTTGAGGCAAGGGGTAATAGACGTCTTTACAAGCTAAAAATGCATGAATGCATGGAGAGCACATTGTGTCCAAAAAGTAGGCACTTCACAGGGGCACTGGAGAAGGAACAGGTTATTAACAGTGGGCAAAGACAAGCTACTAAACACCCAACACTGTTGCCATGTAACGACCTCTGAAACAATCCCTCTTAAAGAGGAAATCATCTTTGTGTATCCATAAAGAGGGCAGATGGGCAAAGCCCCTTCAGTAATGCTGCCAGCTTCAAAAGCCTATTTTGCACATCCTGAATGCTTCCTTCTTAAGACTTTGCTGGGTGCAAGCATTCTACTGTCCAAAAGCTGTCATTGAGAGCCCTGTTGGTTTGGTGGCAATAAAGTTCAGAAGCAATTGCAACAAACCTCCCTTCCTAGTTGGCCTGGATGCTCACGATGCTTATGAAGCAGCACCATGAGGCAAGCAAGGTGAATGGATGCCTCCAAGCCCTTGTTCGTTTATCACACTGTTCTGTTAGTAACAACCATGAGACTTGAAACCAACAAGCTCAAGCTCAGCACTCGCATGGTTACTGCGGAGGATGCATAAGAAGCACAAAAACAGAAAACTGAAGGGAAAGGATAAAGCACCATTTAACACTTAGTATTGCTACAGCCCACCCCCTACTTATATTTTGTCTGGTCGTGCTACATCTATTTACTATATATAGGCATGAACTTAGGTGATGTTCCCAATCAGTGTCCAATATTTATATACGCTATGTGCTGGTTCAATGAGGTTCGAAACACTGCAATGGAAGCTTCAAGTAGAAAAGGTGCCTGGAAGAAAAAAAAAAGCTGTGCAGCAACCATTTTGGCAACATCTTGTCCCCTTAATAAAAATTGTGCTTTCATATCAACTTGAGGCCTCCAGTTTAGAGTAAAGTACCAGTGCACTTATGAACAATGAATCAATTCTCAAAGAGCATGTGCAGTCCAGCAAAAAGCAGGGGCAAGAATCTGCATTGCGCTCCTGCATTGAAGGTGAATAACACGTACCATAATGGCGAATGTGCTTTAGTAAGCTTAATTGCAATATTAATTTGTAATGTACAAAGAATTGTCAACGAAGCTTACCACGAGCACAGATGCACTTGCAAATTATGTCACAATTGAAAGTAATGAGCACAGTGTAAACCTATGTGCCCTTTCCACTCTTAGTATGCTTTACTGCATGATGTTTATTTACGCCCCTGTATTGCGGTGTAGCAAGCTACAAAAGAAACGTTGCATAATTAGGCTTTTTACGATTATCTTTCTCGCAATTCACTATTATTTCGCGGTGAAGCCTAAGCAATCTACTGCGGTGAAGCATACTAAAAGTGAAAAGGGGCCACTGTCACTGGACATAATAAGAGTTCTTTAATCATACACTCGCGAACCCGCCGCCTCTCAGGTCAACTAAGAGGACATACTAATTCTGGCTGATAGCGGCCCCCTCCCACTTCTAGTATGCTTCACTGCGTAACTAAAACGTACTGCGGCGAAGAAGCCGTACATTTGTATTGAGTCAATAAACAAATGGTTTTTACAACAGTACAGAAATAAACGCGCACCATGCATCAGTCTACCACACGGAAGAGCGTCGCAACATACGGTAGCTGATTCACACAGGCCGTGTAGCCCACTTATCAGTCGTAAAGGGTATTATGGGTAATTCAAAATTTTACACGCATATGTGTTTATGTTTACGTTCGCACTCCTTGCGTAATAAGACTCCCAGAACTTCCACAATAGAAAAGTAATTTACAACACACAAACGCAAAGAACACTATATGTCTCGTTTTCAACTCGGCCGTCATGCAAATGACATATAGCGCGGAAAAACGTGAACATGCTGTGTGTTAGCGTCGTAAACTTCATACTAGGCAAGGAGCTAGCACACCACAGTCCCGCGACAGCCGCTAATGAGACCAAGACGGGAGCACATGTCTGTGAACGCGCAAACGGAGCCACTCTGCTCCTCCGCCACCCCCACTGCACCGCTGCACCACTCGTTTCAAGCACAGCACACCAAACACACATTCAGCGCTGAACAGTGGGCGGTCGACGCAGTTGCATTTACATGACTTGCAGCGAGCAGCACATGCCTCGATGTCCGTTAAGCAAAGTCGGACACGGCGACGCCACACCGCGGTTCGCAGAACTTCGCTGCCGAGGTGCTAGGCCACTTCGATATTTTAATTGTCACCACCGCCGGGTTCTCAAGAAAGCACGGGTCACACAACGCAGATTCTGTAGTGCCAGAGCTCATCGAGGCCAAAGCCGCATTGCCGCACCGCCACTACTCACGGCTTTCCGCCAAGTAACACAGAACCTACAAGCAACACACGAGCAACGAACGCACGATTACATGAGCAATGTTGAACAACGCGCGGTCCAGAGAACGATCACGCCGAGGACGAACACGCCACGGCGTCGCTCGGCGCCAGCATCGCGCCTTCTCAAAAATCCCTAAACGATGCTGTCTCTAGGCATCTAGGATCAGGTCACGTGAGGGATTTTTGTACGACAAATAGACGCACGCCGCGACTGCTGTTCCTGTTACCATGACAACGTAAGCAATCTTGTGAGCCGCCATTTTGCTAGTGCATCGCCCCCCTGTTAAGGCCATAACTAAAGGGGACCTTGGCGCTAGCGTCGAAAGAGCGTCTGCTCGAAAACCGCGAATGGCAGCCATGCGGAGATTCACCCCTGTGATAGTGATTCAAGTCCGATTGGGGAGAGTACTGCCGCAATATGTTGCAATGACCAGTGATGTGAAGTCAGGAAGTGCTAGGGGATATTTGCGCGAAGTGGGTGATTCACTTCGTATGTTGCGTGATCGGTTTTCCTTGGAATATCTGTGGTCTGTGAAAAGAAAAACACTGTATAAAGATTTAGTTGACACAATGTTGCCAATACCATTGCAAATGTCTGTAAACTGGGGAGGGCAAGGAGATGACGTATAGAAACGAGTAAAAAAATGCCAATTAGACCCGCTCTAAAAACATTTTTCTTTACGCTACAAACACACACGCTACCCGTAAAAACATGATTAGACGAAAAAGGAATTTATCTGCCATGGACAGTAAACTGCTTACTTTGCAAAAAAAAAAAAAAAAAATACCGACGATCAAACATGTTTTCATCGATTGCTGGGATCCAATGGTTCATTGGGATGCTTAGAACGTACACTTAAAAATTAACTATCGATTACCCCTCTTGGTATTAAGTATTTACCTACAGATAACGGAGGAGTTCTTTACGATATGTTCATGCCCCTTGGCCTCCACAGTCTGAGGAAAACGAGAATGGTAGTGCTGCATGTAGATGTCGATACCCGTTCAACGAGAATCAACTTCATAGCGAGTGTCCCGCATATTCGGGAAGTATATCGGCCCCAGAATGAGCCTCCTGAGTGGGTGGCTATTCTCGATGATTTGACCAAGCTCAAGAAATTTAAATATACAATGCTAGCCGAAGTGTGGTTGACATGTTTTAGCGTTTAAATGTGTACTTCATTTGGACTGCAAACAGGCGACAAAGAAAAAGAAGCTTCCCGTGGTATCATTCTGCTTCCGGCTCCCGAGCTGAACGGATCGCGGGATCATGAGCTCCAGTGGAGCGGCTTATGCGGCTGTTAGCCGCGGCAACAGGCTTTCGACATCGGAAGATAAGGACTACCAGATTATTTTGCCTCGTCTACCTACAGGACGCATCGTGTTAAACACAGTTTTTTTGCACGGCGACACTCGTGTTCGCCCGTTTCGCGTAGAGGATTTTCGGGACGCGCTTCAAGCTCTTGGTATGCTCTCTGGCGTCGTCGCCCTTGGAGCGTACCAAATCAACCACGTATGGGCTGTGACGATGAAGACAGCCGAGATGGCCCAAAAGCTGGCTGCACTGAAGGAGCTTCAGGTCAAGGGGCGTCGCTGCCTGGTCATCGACCCTAAAGAACAGCAGGTGAAGCTTCGTCTTCACTGGCTTCTTCATGGTGTGGATGATGAAGACGTAAAGACTGCGCTGGCTTCCTTTGGCAAAGTCACGGAAGTAACCCGGGAGCGCTGGCGGGTGGATGGCGTTTCCGACAAGGGCTCGACGACCCGAGCTGTGCTGCTGCAGCTGAAGGCTGGACTGAAAGTCGACGACCTGCCCCACCAGATCCGCGTCGCCGGCGAGCTTGCGCTGGTCGTAGCCCCAGGTCGCCCCATGCAGTGCCTGCGCTGCCGGGGCTCTGGTCACGTTCGTCGAGAATGTAAGGTTCCCCGTTGCTCCCGGTGCAGGCTTTTCGGACACAACGACACGGACTGTGTACGTTCATACGCAGCAGCCGCGGGGTCGGCGGAGAGCGAGCCGTTGACATCAGACCACATGATGGACGTGACCGAGGCCGAGGATGCGGCCAAGGGAGCTGGAAGCGGCAATGCGGTGGCAGAAGCGAGCGGGACGACGACGCCGACTAAAGGAGGACCGAATAATGTCCCTCCTCCCGACGAGCCAGAAACCGCACTAATCAGCGTCAGGGTGACCCAGACAGAAAATGAGAGCCGCCAGCCGGCTACAGATACTACGGAGGCAGCGGAAAACGACAACGCGACCCCTGCTAGCGCCCGCGTCGAAAGCGTCTCGGCACCGGTGAAGAGGTCCCTGCAGCAGGAGGAGAAAGTGGACGGAAAGGCCAGCGGTGACTCCGAGGCGCCGCCAGCTAAGACGCTACCCGGCAGGCGCTCCACCCTCAAGCCTAAGCCTAACCTGGAGGCTGACCGTAGGCTCACCCCGAAGCCGACCAAAGACGAACTCGGACGACGGCCACCGGATGGCCACGGAGGCGTCTAGCGGTCAGCTAGACGTTAAGGTGAGCACCATGCTCCGGGCCTTCTCCCCTCCCGTTTAAATCAGTAATGGCTACCAACCCGTCGCTTAGCCTCGGCACGCTAAACGTTCGAGGTCTGGCCGCCAAAAGGAAACAGAGTCAGGTGTATCGACTGCTAGTGGACCACGACCTCGACGTTTTAGCAGTGCAAGAAACCAAGGTAGACGGCGAGGAGGAGACCGGGAGCATGGTGCAAAGGTTCACGTACAACTACTATACGGTAGTGAGCCACGCCTTAGGGACTTCGGCGGGGTGTGTCTTGTTCGTGAGGAAGCTTCCAGGCCTGGTTATAGACGGTTACTTCTCGTGCTCTTCCGGTCGACTTGTCGTTTGTGATTTCAGCTATTGCGATGTCCAATGGCGCGTGCTGTGCATTTATGCGCCTAATACGGTGCAAGAAAGGGTAAATTTCTTTTTGAACTTGAGGCACCACTTGTCTGTGCACAAAACGATAGCCTGTGTTGGGGACTTCAATTGTGTATTGAACATCGAAGACAGGTCTACGCGACGCGTAATTTACGACAAAAGCAGCGATATCATGGCGCAGATCATACATGAATTTGAATTAGAGGATATCGCTCAGTGTTTCGGGGCTGACCGAGAAGTGAAGTACACCCACTTCCAGGGAACAAGTCATGCACGATTAGACCGTATCTACCTGTCATATCATTTAGTAGAAAAATGCCAGTGCTATGCAGTTACTGCCGTATCCTTTTCTGACCACTGCCTGGTAAAATGCAGGGTGGGCCGCAAAAAAGAACGAAACGAATTCGTCTGGGAACTGTGGAAAATGAATGCTGAGCTTCTACGGGACGATACTTTTAACGAGACGGTAGTGAATGCTCTGAATTCTTTTGGAAAAGACAGTTCTATGAAATTGGGCGAGGAATGGGAGCTGTCGAAACAAACTATTAAAATCAAGGCAATTGAAAGAAGTAGCGTACTACGATATGAAGAGAAGGCAAGAGAAAGGGATTTAAAAACATTACTGGAAAAATTCGTGACGCTCGAATGCATGCAACCCGGAGCTTATCAAGAAGATATGCGTGCTATTAAGAAAAAGCTCGAGGTTTTCGATGAAGAGCGTTATCGAGGTGCGCTCGTGCGCGCGAGAGCAGAAAGACTAGCATGCGGGGAAATGCCTTCGAAAAGAGCACTGGGATTAGAAAAAAAGCACTCCAGACGCAAACAGATTGAGGCCATCGAATATAACGGGCTGGTAGTAACTGATACGAAGAATATAGGGCGTGCCTTCTTTGAACATTTCCAAAAGCTTTTCGCATTCAGGCCCGTCAACATGCAAAGTTTCAAGGACTTATTTTTGCAGCGAATGCCACAGCTGTCGAGTGACGTTAAAGAAACGTTGGAAGGACAAATAACTGAACAGGAAGTGATAAAGGCCATCGAAGACCTGAACCCTGGCAAGTCACCAGGTCCAGACGGTCTTTGTGCCGCTTGGTACAAATCGTTCAAAAGCCACCTAGCTCCTATCTTGACCGCAATTTTCAATGAAGCATACCAAATGAAAATATTTCCACCATCTTTCGGCCAGTCCCATACAGTACTAATACCTAAAACAGAAGAGACCGAGAAGCTCAAGCAACTTTCCTCCTATAGACCCATAGCGCTTACTAACTGTGACTACAAAATACTGATGAAGGTGCTGGCACGGCGTATGCAGTCAGTCATTAAGGAAGTAGTCGGCCCACACCAAACGTGTGGCATTCGCGGAAGAACAATCTTCACTAACATTCACAAGTTGAAGTGTGTGCTGGAGTGTTGTGATGCCATGTGTGATGCAGTAGCGATCCTCCAGCTTGACTTGGAGAAAGCGTTTGATTGCGTTTCTCACGAGATATTGCTCACCATCCTTGAACATGTTAATTTTGGCCACATAATCACTGAGGGGGTGACCATGGCGTACCGGAGTTGCTATACGAGACTTATAATTAATCAAAGGCTGGGGGCCCCCATTAACGTGAAGCGCTCCGTTCGCCAGGGTTGTCCACTCAGCCCACTCCTGTTTTGTGTTTACATAGAAACGCTATGTCAGGCCATCATTGAAAATGAATACATTAAGGGATTTTGCCTCCAAGCAGCAGAGGTGAAGTTATTGGCATATGCTGACGATGTGGCCGTATGTTGTAAAGATACGCAAAGTGTATTGAACGCTGTGAGTATCGTCAGACTGTTTGGTAATGCCACTAATAGCTTCGTGAACTGGCAGAAATGTTTGGGGTTTTGGCACGGGGGATGGGCGTCCACCCCAGACCACTTTTCGAACGTCACCTGGGTCAAGACGCCAGTTAAGTACCTTGGCGCACCCCTTGATGCCTACAAGGACAGTAGCGAGTACTGGAAGGAGCGGACAAAAGAAATAAAAGAAAAAGCCGACCGATGGAACGCCGGTCACCTGTCAATGTTCGCGAAAGCAACAGCGTGCAACATGTTTCTCGTAACAAAGATCTGGTACGTAATGCAGGTCCTACAGTGCTCTCGGATTAATGTGCAGAAACTGCACCGCGTGTTCGCTGTTTTCGTGTGGGCATCGAGCTGGGAGCGATGTAGCCGAGATAATCTCTTTCGGCGCGTGAAGGATGGTGGTCTGGGGTTGGCGCACCTCTTCTTGCGTCAACTAGTAAACAGGTTCTTCTTTTTTCGAGACACAAATGACCCATTTCTACGCACCGCTATCCAAATGAGGTTGTCAAGATCACTTCCCGAATTCGTTGTAGGCACCGAAATAATGCCAGGACCAGTTCGTGGTTTCTTTAGGGAAATAATTCAGAGTGTTTCCTTTTTGCGTGTTCGTTTTTCTAGTGCATATTTGTGGAGTGTAAAACGGAAAACGTTATATCGTGATTTATGTGACAGTGTATTGCTGGTACCCATGTACAGAGCCCTGTACAGTGGAGGCCCAGGCCTAGATGTATTGAAAAGGGTGAAGAAGATGCCAGTTCAACCAGCCACTAAATCGTTCTTCTTTAAATTACACACCGGTACTCTACCTGTTAAAATCTTTCTTGAACAACGTGGGTTCTACATGCCATGGGGAACCCACTGCCTTATATGTAAAAAAGCAGAAAGCATAGATCATGTCTTCATCCACTGTTGGGAAGGGGTCTTTTTCTGGGACGTGTTACAAAGGACTCTAAAAAAAGAGCTACCTATAGATCCCCACGGAATCAGGTTTCTGCCAGTATATGACGACGAAGGTTTCCCGTACGACGTCATCATGCTTACGGGCCTCCACTGTTTATGGCGCACAAGAATGGCGGGCTACCATTGTGACCCGGATGCCCGACCAGCGCGTGTATACTTCCGGGAATGCATGCAACGGTATGTGGAAGTGCAGAAGTTGCAACAGCCTGTTCCTGAGTGGCTGTCGAGGGTTGAACCCCTTACAGCACTAAAGGAATTTTAATCCGACAACGTCGTGCCACAGTAGCGGACGGCAACGAATGTAAATATTACTGTTCTTTGTTCCGTTTGTGTATTCATTCGTTTTTGCTTCTTTGGTCATTGTTTATATCATTTAAGGAATGTGTGTTGTGGTGACATGTCGAGGATTGGCAATAAAGAAAAAAAAAAAAAAAAAAGCTTCCCGTGGTATAGTGGTTATCGCGTGCGCCTCACACACGCAAGTCCCCCGGCTCGATCCAGGGCAGGAACAGTGCAACAAATTTTTTTCTTTTCTTTACAATCGCGTATACGCAAAGCAAAAGAGGGATAGAAATAACCCAATCCAGGCTTGTTTCTAGTACTGTAGTGGTCATCACGTGATTCCACTTCCAGCCACCGCCGTGAACGGTAGAGAAATGTTTCGCTCCTCTGGGGCGGTGCCAGCGGCTATGTCTGGACGTGGAAACTGGAATGCATCCAGTGCTAGCCATCATTATGAAATTATTTTACCTGCTCTACCAACCGGTGGTATTGTTTTAAACCCTGTATTTCTTCATCCGGATGTTCGTGGAACACCCTACCGTCTAGAAGATATTCGCGATGCACTAGGTGCTTTGGCAGTGCTCCCTGACGTTGAAGCGTTAGGGGCATACCAAATGAACCACGTGTGGGCGGTGACGCTGAAGATTACGGAGGCTAAGAATAGGTTGCTTTCTGCAACTGAAGTATCCGTGAAGGAGCCCCGTTGTCTCGTCGTAGATCCAAACAACCAAGGTGTTCGACTAAAGCTGCATTGGGTCCTCCATTATGTGGACGACGAAGACATGCGGACCACATTTGTACCCTACGGAAAAGTCACCGAAGTCGCAAGAGAGCAATGGCGAACGGAAGGGTTATCGGACAAAGGCTCTACTATGCGTATTATCAGTCTTCAGCTCAAGGCAGGCTACATGAAGGAAGACATCCCACATAAACTACGAGTAGCAGGCGACCTGACGTTAGTCGTAGTGGCTGGAAGAGCTCCTCTGCCTACAGTGTAAAGGGACTGGTCACATACGACGCGAATGTCGTGTTCCTCGGTGCGCGCTGTGCAGACGTTTTGGCCAGGCTGAGGAAGAGTACGTGAAGATTTATGCAAAGGTTACAGGCCGATCTGCGTGGGACGACAACGCAGACCTACAAATGGATGAATCGGAAGCTGAGGATGTTGCCACCAGCAAGACCAGACAACCCGAACAAGAGGAAATGCCCCCTTCGCCCCATTCGCCCAACGTGAACAAAGGGAAAGAGGATAACGGTGAGCAAGTTGTACAACCTGCGCCGCCTTCTGCGACGAAAACCAGTGCGTCCAACAGTTCAGCAAAAAAAAAAACAACAACATCAAGAGCCAGTCAACGCCTCTGGAGTAATCTGAAGATGTCGACATGTAGGATTCGAAGACCGGTGCAGGGAAGAGAACACGTGAGGCAACACCAGCAGCAAACGCGGCCTCAAACGAGCCCACTGCCGGCGAGCCGCCCCCTCATGCGGCCCAAGGGCGCCGCACGAGCCTCAAGCCAAAGCTCAACGTACCACTGGACCGTCATATTCTGGGGGGCTCGTAGCCCCCTGGTTCAATGAACCCCGGGTCAGCTTCCTGGTTCAGACGCTACACATGCTAAAATTGGGCGAGGACAAGCTAAGGGCCTGGAACCCCAGTATCTTCTTTCTGAGGCACTCGTGGTGTGTTGGCCCGTGACAACTGAAAATAGAAAAGCTTCCAGTGAAATTTTTCAGCCTCTCACAGAACAAGGTGCGCGACATGCGACCTGTTTGATCATTCTCATAAATGGTAGTAAAACTTGATGCACCGCTTAGTATAGGCACGTTAAACGTGCGGGGACCCGCCGTGGCTGCTCAGTGGCGGATTCCACTTCCGGCCACCGAGCGTGACGGACGTGTAAATCATGGGCTCCGTAGGAGCGGCTTCAGTGGCCCAGACGGGCCGCGGTAACAGGATTTCTTCCTCGGACGACGAGTATCAAGTTGTTTTGCCTAGTCTGCCAACAGGGCGTTTTGTTTTGAATACCGTTTTTCTACACTGTGATATCAGGGCCCGCCCATACCGGGTGGAAGATTTTCGGGATGCGCTCGCTCAGTTATCGCTCCTGCCGGAAGTGGCTGCTCTCGGGGCCTACCGTATGAGCCATGTGTGGGCCGTGACCTTCAAGGAGAGCGACGCGGTGAAAAAAATTGTCAGCGTTGGAGAGCTGCAGGTCAAGAAGGGCCGGTGTCTCGTCATCGACCCCGCCAACCAGGACGTACGCCTGAAAGTGCATTGGCTGCTGCCCAGCGTTCCTGACGAGGACGTACGTTTTGCCTTCGTGCCGTTTGGAAAGGTCACCGACGTCGTCCGCGAGCGCTGGCGGGTTCACGGCGTGGCTGATAAGAACTCAACAACAAGGCTGGTTACGCTGAAGTTGAAGCCGGGCGTAAAGCTCGATGACCTTCCGCATCAGGTGAGCGTCGCCGGCGAACTGGCTCTCGTGGTTGTGCCGGGCAGAGCTCCTCTCTGCCTACGCTGCCGCGGCACGGGCCACATTCGTCGCGAGTGCCGTATTCCACGGTGTGGTGCCTGTCGACGCTTCGGTCATGAGGACAGCCAGTGCGAGCGCACGTACGCTAGCGTCACCGGACCCGTTGGCAACGAGGACAACTCCGCCCTACTCATGGACGAGGCGGACATGGAAGACACGTCGTCCGCGGCGGGTGAAGCAGCTGACGTCGTGGGAAAGCCGGCGGTGCGGCTTGAACAGGAGGAGAAACAAGTCGCTCAGGCTGTTGTCACAGGACACCAACAAGCGACTGCAGAGGGTACCGCGGCCATGCCGAATGCTGAAGAGAAAACCCCACCTGAGGCGGAGGTGACCTCCTGCCTCGTTGAACCTGAAGGCATGGACACCCTTACCGGCCCAACTACCCAACCGACGGGGAAACGGCCCCACAACCAGACCGTTAGCCGGACGGCGAAACAGGACGGCAGCGGCGGAGACGAGCCACCGCCCAAAGCGCCAGGTATAAGGAGGTCGACCTTGAAGCTTCGGCCGAACGTTACGGTCGATCCACGGCAGGCGGGTAAACCGCCTCCGTAATTCCGTGCTGTCTAGTTCGAGTAGGGTTGGGGCGTTGGTGAGTGCAATGGCCGTCATCCTGAGAGCTAGTTTTACGGAACCTTGCCAGGAAGGGGGGCCCAAGTTGCACTTGAGTGCCCTTTCCGGAAGGTCGAGCGGCGTCTCCTTTAATGGCATTCCATGCGGTTATCGGCGCACCTTTATGAGCGCTCATACCTGTGTAACTGTGATGGGCACCACTCTACCGTGTAGCCATGGCGGTTAATGTCGAAGGAAGGCTACGTGTATCTACGTTAAATGTACGAGGGCTCAGTGTAAGAAGACGGCAATGTCAGCTAAGTCGTCTCCTCTTGGATAATGACTTACATATAGTAGGAATCCAAGAAACGAAAATTGAGAGCCAAGAGCTAACCGACAGAATGGTGTCCAATTTTAGAGCTCACTTTGACGTGTGCGTTTTTCACGCGGTTGGTGGGTCAGGCGGCTGCGCTATATTCCTAAGAAATAATTTTGGCATTTGTGTGCAGTCAGTGTTATCGTGTGAAACTGGGCGCCTCTTAGTGGCTGATTTCTGTTTTGTGGATGTGTATTACCGGGCTATTTGTATCTATGCGCCGAATATTGAAACGGACCGTCGATCCTTCTTTGAGCGTCTTGAAGCGTACGTAAACTGTTCCAAGGTCGTAATACTGCTGGGTGATTTTAACTGTGTTTGCTATGCTGAAGACCGAGCAAAATGTTCACGCGTTCGTGATAAGAGTGCCGAATTTCTAAAGGCAGTGCTGCATGATTATGACCTGGAAGATGTGGGTAGTTTTTGCCAGCGGTACTCGCCCGCGATTTACCCACTTCCAGCGTGATAGCCACGCTCGATTAGACATACTATACGTGTCAGCCGAATTAGTGCCCTTATGTTGTGAATATGATGTGCAAGCTGTAGCATACAGTGATCACTGCTTGGTAACTGCCACGTTCGGGAAAGGACAGAGCAAACGGCCCTTTAACTGGGATCTCTGGAAAATGAATGCGCAGTTGTTGAATGACGATGCTTTTGTCGATGCTGTAGCGAAGGAACTAGAAAACCTGACTTCAGCCAAGCCATTAAGCTTTGCCATTCAATGGGAAGAATTTAAACAGAAAGTAAAAACAATGGCCATTGAAAGAAGTGTCATTCGACACAACCTGAAACAAGCAGAAACAAAGCTTCGCCAGCAACTGCAATTTTTTATTAGCATGAAAAGTGTCGAGCCTGGTGTGTATGTTAACGAATTAGAGGAAGTGAGAACTCAACTAGAAAGGATAGATACAGAAAAATACAAAGCAGCACTTGTGAGATCAAGGTCTGAGAAGTTGTGGGCGGGAGAAACTCCAACGAAACGAGCTTTATCAGAAGAGAAAAAGTACGCTTGTCGGAAAGAAATCCGCCAGCTAGCTAAAGGCAATCACATTACATCCGACAAAATTGACATCAAGCAAGGGATCGCCGATCACTTTAAAGCAATTTTAGCTCATCCGCCGAATCCTAAATGTAGCTACCAGAATGAATTTCTGTCGCTGATGCCAAAGCTCGATGAAGAGGTCAGGACACGGCTGGAACTGCCAATTAGCCTGAGTGAGATAGAGTGCGCAATAGACGAGTTATCCATCGGTAAAGCACCTGGGCCAGATGTCTTGGGGGCCACTTTCTATAAAACCTTCAAGTCTGCATTGGCCCGTGTTCTTCACGAAGTTATCGGCGAAGCGTATGAGCGAAAAAGATTGCCCTTGTCATTCAGAACCTCGCATATCGTGCTAATTCCGAAGAGTGATGACGAGGAAAAACTTTTGTTGCCAGGGTCATATCGCCCGATAACTCTAGCCAATGTCGACTATAAAATATTCACGAAAGCTTTGGCCAAACGACTGCAAAGTGTGATTAAAACATTGGTAGGGCCGCACCAGACTTGTGGCATTAAAGGCCGCAGCATCGCAACGAATGTACACACGGCTCGAAGTGTGCTTGAGTGCTGCGATGTGATTGGCGATCACGTCGCGATGATGCAGATCGATTTGGCAAAGGCTTTCGACCTCGTCTCGCACAGGCCTTTGTTCTCCATACTGGAACATGCGAACGTTGGCAAAGTCATAACGGAAGGCGTCATGATGGCGTACAGAGAATGCTTAACGCGCATCATTGTTAATGGGGAGCTCACCGAATACGCTTCTTACCGATTGATAACGCCGAGGATGTCCCGTATGACCTTATTATGATCCTGAGCCTCCACGCTATGTGGAAAACTAGATTGCAATTTCAAAATGGAGACATTGTTGTTCGACCGGCTCGGGAAAACTTCATTGAGAGTGTTGTGTGTGTAAGAGATGCTTTCAAAGCGCTGCCTGATCCACCACAATGGATCTCCTTATTTGATGAATTAGCGTTGTGAAGAAGATTTTAGTACCGTGTTGGCCAAAGTGTGGTCCACACGTTTTATCTTTGTAAACCTTGATTGAGTACGTCGAAGTCGGCAATAAAGAAAAAAAAAGTGGTTGCTCAGTGGCTATGGTGTTGGGCTGCTGAGCACGAGGTCGTGGGATCGAATCCCGGCCACGGCGGCCGCATTTCGATGGGGGCGAAATGCGAAAACGCCCGTGTGCTTAGATTTAGGCGCACGTTAAAGAACCCCAGGTGGTCAAAATTTCCGGAGTCCTCCACTACGGCGTGCCTCATAATCAAAGTGGTTTTGGCACGTAAAACCCCATCATTAAAAAAAAAAAAAAAAAAACGTGTGGGGCCTTTCTGCAAGGCGTCGAAAATACCAAGTAAGCCATCTTTCACTGGAAAATGACCTCGACATCGTAGCAATTCAAGAAACCAAAGTCGAAAGCCAAGATCAAACAGATCGCATGGTAGAACCTTTTACTCAACGCTACTGTGTATGTGTGTGTCACGCAGTAGGCTCGTCCGGAGGGCGTTCCTTGTTACTACGTAGCTCCCTGAGAATCGTAGTAGAGACCGGGACTGTGTGGAAAACTTGGCGGTTAGTTGTTTGTGATTTTCTTTTCTCTGCTTTGAAGTGGCGGGCAACATGTTTGCACGAGAAACATATTGAGAAACCGAGCGCTCAGCTTTTTTTGAAAACCTTGGATCCTTTTTAAATTCCGCAAGAATCCTTCTAATGCTAGGCGATTTTAACTGAGTGTGTGCTGCAGCCGATTGAATAAAGAATTAACCGGTACGCAATAATAGTGCCATGAAATTAAGCTCGATAGTTCAGGATCACTGCCTAGAAGATATTGGTCATATGGCAGCTGGCGGAAAACGGCTACAGTTCACTCACTTCCAACGCACAAGCCATCCACGCTTGAACAGATTATACGTATCTGCAAATAGTGCGCCGCTGTGCCAATATTACAACGTAAAACATGTTTCATTCAGTGATTACAGTTTGGTTATGTTTCCTTAGGAGCAAAGCACAAAGGGTCGTCATTCAGTTGGACACTTTGGAAGTTTAAGGATGAGCTTTTGGACAATGATAACTTTGTGTGCAAAGCATAACGAAGCATACAAAGACTACTGTTTAAAACGGATAGCTTCATGGCTGAATGGGAGCTGTTCAAACAAGATGTTAAGATGATTGCAATCGAGAGGGCATGCGCACTACGCCGCAGCGGAAGAAACGCAGAAAATGTGCTCTGTAGTCAATTCAACTATTTGCTGAACGCAGAAAGCACACAACCATTGGCATTAAATAATGAAATTAAAGATGTCAAAAACATACTGGAAGCAATAGATGTCGAAAGATATAAGGGAGCCATTGTTCGCGCTCGTGGCGAAAGACTGTGGTTGGGAGAAACGCCCAGCGAGCGCTCACTAGCGGATAAGAAAAGTTATGCCGTAAAAAATGAAACAAAAGAAATACAGTACGAGGGTGTTATTACAAAATACCAACGGATAATTGAACTTGCTTTTGTAGAGTACTTTAAAGATGTGTTAGGTCATAAAATTGATATTGCAACCAGCTTTGAAAATGAGTACCTTCACTTAATGCCAAGGTTAGGCGATGACGTGGAGACGCGCCTTGAAGCAGATATTACCGTACGTAAATTTGAAGACGCAATTGATGAATTATCCGTAGCCAAATCTCCCGGCCCGGATGGCTTCAGCAGTTGTTTCTACAAAGACTTTAAAGTGGATCTGACGAAAGCCCTGCATCATGTAATAACCGAAGCATATAATAAAAATGCAGTGCCCCTATCGTTCAACTGTTCTCACGTGGTATTAATACCCAAGAGATATGACCCAGTTAAACTCCTATCGGACTCGTCCTATCGACCGATAAGCTTAAGAAATTTAGATTACAAAGTATATATGAACCGCATTGCGATGGAGGCGAAATGCGAAAACACCCGTGTACTTAGATTTATGTGCACGTTAAAGAACCCCAGGTGGTCAAAATTTCCAGAGTCCCCCACTACGGCGTTCCTCATGATCAGAAAGTGGTTTTGGCACGTAAAACCCCATAATTTAAAAATATATATGAAAGTTCTAGCAAAAAGATTACAAACCGTGATCACAGTTTTGGTAGGACCCCACCAAACATGCTCGATATTTACTAACATTCATGTTACCAGAAGTTTACTTGAATACTGCGATAACTTTTCAGAACGGGTAGCAATGTTACAGCTTGATCTAGAAAAAGCTTTCGATCGTGTATCACGTCAAATTCTTTTTAGTCTTTTGGAGTATATTAATGTTGGGTTTGTGATTGCGACTGGTGTGAAAATGTGTTACACTCACAGTTCAGCTAACATAGTTGTAAACAAAAGTGTCAGCGAAAGTTTCAAAGTTCAGTGTAGTATTAGGAAAGGGTGTCCATTATCATCATTATTGTTTGCAATTTTATCGAACCTTGCTGCTTAAATATTATTAATAATGAGACAATATATGGTTTCAAACTACTCGCAAATGAAGTTAAAATACTGTGTTATGCTGACGACATAGCAGTCTTCTGTGGCGATAAGGAAAGCGTTAAGGAGACGGTTAAAGAAGCAGAACTTTTTTGCTCGCTCACGGGCAGTATGATAAATTGGAACAAATGTTTAGGCTTCTGGCATGGGCCGTGGCAAAACACCTCAGATTATTTCGCTGGCATGAAATGGACTGTGAAACCTGTCAAATATCTCGGAGTGCCCATAGAACATTCTCGCGATACTACGCAATACTGGAACGAGGAAACCAAACGTGTTAGGGAACAAACAGATAAATGGGGTGGGCAGGATTTCTCCGTTTCCGTGCGTGCTACAGTTTGCAACGTGTTTTTAGTCGCGAAAGTGTGGTATGTTCTTCAAGTGCTTTGTATGTCTCGTACCGACGTGCAGAAGCTGCACAGAGTCTTTGCAGTGTTCGTGTGGCGTTCAACATGGGAAAGATGCCGCAGAACTAGTTTATTTCGATCAGTCCGTAGCGGGGGACTAAGTTACTGTCATTTATTTCTCAAACAAGTTGTGTAATGATTTATTTTTTTGCGCGACCAAAATAACGAATTTCTGCGAACAATTTTACAATTATGAATAATTGATGTTTTCCTGAATTAATTGTATCAAATTTCACAAAAAAGGGAGTGTTCGCGGCTTTCTTCGTGAGGTCGTTATATCTTTTCGAATGCTAAAAGTGAGATTCTCAATGGAGTACCTAAGTAATGTACCTAAAAAGCGTTTATACAAGGATGTGATTGATATTAGGTTGCCAGTGCCCATATATCGTGCCATGTATTGTGTAGGCTCGGAAGGAGACGTGTTTAAACGTGTTAAAAGAATAACAGTCCGCTCCTCAGTTAAGACGTTCTTCTTTAAGCTCCATGCCAATACCTTGTCAGTTAAACCATGGTTGCAAGAGAGAGGAATGTTGGTACCGTGGTCAGTTAATTGTCTGATTTGTCCAAAGCTTGAGACAATCGAACACATCTTCTTAGACTGCAGGGATGCAATATTTCACTGGGACGGCTTGAAGAGAACGCTGAAAAAAGAGCTGCCTATATGACCCCCTACGGTATCCGCTAAATCCCAGTTTAAAAAGAAAACGAAGTTCCCTATGACATGATTATGACGCTGAGCCTACACAGCATATGGAAAACACGAATGACCGTACGAAATCCTGGTGTGGACGCCAAACCAGCCAGAATATATTTTATTGAAAGTGTTTCGCAAATAAGAGCCGTTTATAAATCTCAGGCTGAACCACCAGACTGGTTAACTGTATTAAATACACTGGTAACCTTATAGCGTTTTTAACACCTGCATTTCGAGAACTAGATGTAATGCCTATTTAACACTTTGTTTTGTTCTTTCCTTGGTATGGTGAATGTGTATCTGTCATAATCCGGCAATAATTAAAAAATGTGTACTGGTTATCACGTGCGCTTTACACGCGCAAGGCCCCCGGTTCGATCCCGGGCTGGAACAGTGCATTACACTTTCGTTTTCTTTGCGATCGCGTAAACGCAGAACAAAAGGGGGCGACAAATCGCCCAATCCGTGCTCGGTTCCCGTGGTGTAGTGGTTATCACGTGCGCTTTACACGCGCATGGCCCCCGGTTCGATCCCGGGCGGGAACAGTGCATTACACTTTTGTTTTCTTTGCGATCGCGTAAACGCAGAACAAAAGGGGGCGACAAATCGCCCAATCCGTGCTCGGTTCCCGTGGTGTAGTGGTTATCACGTGCGCTTTACACGCGCAAGGCCCCCGGTTCGATCCCGGGCGGGAACAGTGCATTAGACTTGTTTTCTTTGCGATCGCGTAAACGCAGAACAAAAGGGGGCGACAAATCGCCCAATCCGTGCTCGGTTCCCGTGGTGTAGTGGTTATCACGTGCGCTTTACACGCGCAAGGCCCCCGGTTCGATCCCGGGCGGGAACAGTGCATTAGACTTTTGTTTTCTTTGCGATCGCGTAAACGCAGAACAAAAGGGGGCGACAAATCGCCCAATCCGTGCTCGGTTCCCGTGGTGTAGTGGTTATCACGTGCGCTTTACACGCGCATGGCCCCCGGTTCGATCCCGGGCGGGAACAGTGCATTACACTTTTGTTTTCTTTGCGATCGCGTAAACGCAGAACAAAAGGGGGCGACAAATCGCCCAATCCGTGCTCGGTTCCCGTGGTGTAGTGGTTATCACGTGCGCTTTACACGCGCAAGGCCCCCGGTTCGATCCCGGGCGGGAACAGTGCATTAGACTTTTGTTTTCTTTGCGATCGCGTAAACGCAGAACAAAAGGGGGCGACAAATCGCCCAATCCGTGCTCGGTTCCCGTGGTGTAGTGGTTATCACGTGCGCTTTACACGCGCAAGGCCCCCGGTTCGATCCCGGGCTGGAACAGTGCATTACACTTTCGTTTTCTTTGCGATCGCGTAAACGCAGAACAAAAGGGGGCGACAACTCGCCCAATCCGTGCTCGGTTCCCGTGGTGTAGTGGTTATCACGTGCGCTTTACACGCGCAAGGCCCCCGGTTCGATCCCGGGCTGGAACAGTGCATTACACTTTCGTTTTCTTTGCGATCGCGTAAACGCAGAACAAAAGGGGGCGACAAATCGCCCAATCCGTGCTCGGTTCCCGTGGTGTAGTGGTTATCACGTGCGCTTTACACGCGCAAGGCCCCCGGTTCGATCCCGGGCGGGAACAGTGCATTACACTTTTGTTTTCTTTGCGATCGCGTAAACGCAGAACAAAAGGGGGCGACAAATCGCCCGATCCGTACTCGGTTCCCGTGGTGTCATTCTACTTCCGGCCACCGAGCGTGACGGACGCTGAATCATGAGCTCCGTTGGAGCGGCATTGCGGCCCTTGCTAGCCGCGGTAACAGGAACCAAGAAGAAGATTATCCTTTCGTTTTGCCACAACTGCCAACAGGACGCATCGTCACCAATACGGTATTTCTGCATGGCGACGTGCGAGCACGGCCTTACAGAGTCGAAGATTTCAGGGACGCTCTTGCTCTGGCCGGTATGCTGCCGGAAGTTGTTGCACTCGGTGCCTATCAGATTAACCACGTCTGGGCGGTTACCATGTCCAATGCAGACGCTACCAAGAAGCTACTAGCCTTGAAGGAAATGACAGTTAAGGGGCGTCGCTGCGTCGTAGTGGACCCACGGGATCGGCAAGTGAAGTTACGCCTTCATTGGCTTATTCACGGTGTAGCTGATGATGACGTGCGTATAGCGCTTGCCGCTTTTGGAAAGGTGGTAGACGTGCAGCGTGGGCGTTGGCGCGTTCCGGGAGTCCACGACAAGAACTCGACCATCCGGACGGTGCTGTTGAAGTTGAAAACTGGGTTGAAGTTGGAGGACCTACCCCACCAGGTACGGGTCGCTGGAGAACTTGCACTAGTGGTTGCTCCGGGTCGCCCAATGCAGTGCCTTCGCTGTCAGTGCTCTGGACATGTCCGGCGAGACTGCAAAGTACCCCGGTGCACGATATGTCGGCGATATGGACACGAAGACGGTCAGTGCTCGCGGTCCTACGCCAAAGCTACTGGGCAAGGTATGAACCAGTACACCGAGAAGCATGTGATGGATGTGACCGAAGCCGAGGAGGCAGCGAAAGGAAGCGGGGACCTGGAAGCCCATAAGGAGCAGACCAGCGAAAAGACACCGGAAGGCAAGCAAAGCAAGTCGACAACGGAGGCTACAGCCAAGCCGCCAGCAGCAGAGACCGGTCTCACAACATCACCTGCGCCCGCGGACGACGACACAATGGAAAGCAGTCAAACAGAAGGCTTCGACGCTGAGTCAACTAAGACGGGTATGCCAAACAGCCAGGCCTCCAATCCCAGAATTAGCCCGACCGTCAAACGACCGCTTGAAGGAACTGCCGACCAGCAGCCGCCCACGGGGAGACGCCCCAGCCTTAAACCACGGCCAAATGTCAAAACGGAGAGGAAGGCCACTCCCGAGCTGCCGAAGCAGCACCAAGACACTGGGCAACCGGGCGGATCCGAAGGCGTCTAGCGGTACGCTAGACGTGCGAGGTAAGCGTCATGCTTCGGGTCCTACAACCTCGATTGAAAAAACATGGCACGCAATCTGTCGTTTAGTTTGGCAACTTTCAATGTTCGAGGCCTGGCCGCAAAGAAAAAGCAGAACCAAGTGTATAGATTGTTGGCGGACCACGACCTCGACATTTTGGCCGTGCAAGACACAAAAGTTGAAGGGGAGGAGCATACCCGAAGCATGATGCTTCGCTTTACGTCTCGTTATTATGTGGCAGTGAGTCATGCGGTGGGCAAGTCAGCGGGATGCCTACTATTTTTGAAAAAAGTTAACGGGCCTTGTTGTAGATCATGTTCATTCATGCTAAAGTGGCAGATTGATCGTTGTTGATTTTCATTACAGTGAGGTTAACTGGAGAGTAATATGTGTTTACGCGCCGAACGGTACAGATGAGAGGCACAGATTTTTTCTTGGCACTGCGCAGTATCTGAGTAAAGACAAACATGTTCTTATGCTGGGAGATTTTAACTGCGTTTTGAACACTCGAGACCGAAGCAACGAGCACGGGCATAAAGATAGAAGCAGCCAGCTATTGTCACGGTTAATTGCAGAACATGATGTAGATGATGTAGCAGAATGCCTTGAAGGAGCGAGAGAAGTGCAGTTTACGCATTTTCAAGGACTGAGTCACGCTCGCCTTGACCGTATTTATGCGTCGATCGAGATATTACCATTGTGCACCCAGTATCATGTAGAACCCGTGTCGTTCTCGGACCACTGTCTAGTTAAATGTCTGATGGGAAGCAAGGAAAACCAAAACACATTTTCATGGGATTTGTGGAAAATAAACGTAAAGCTCCTGAGCGACGAATGCTTTATTCAAGCTGTGAAAGAGGCGATAGACGACATGAAAACAGAACGGATGCCCAGTGTTGGCGCACAATGGGACTTATTAAAGCAACATGTCAAAATGAAAGCCATAGGGCGATCTAGCTGCCTTAAGTATGAGGAAAAAGTCCAAGAAAGAAATTTAAGAACGATGCTCGAAAGGCTCGTTAAGCTTGAGTGTCGAGAGCCGGGCAAGTTTAAAGATGACATCCGTAGCATAAAACAGAAACTCGAAGTGATGGACGAAGAACGCTATCGGGGAGCGCTCGTGCGGGCCAGAGCCGAGGCTTGGGCTGCCGGGGAGACGCCCACAAAGCGAGCGCTGGGAATCGAAAAGGCCCATGCTCGCCGCAAGCACATCGACGTGATAGAGGAAAACGGTGTTGAGATAACCGATACAGAGAGCATAGGCCAAGCGTTTTTTCGGTTCTATGAAAGGCTGTTTGCCCATAAATCAGTAGATGTGGAAGGTTTTAAAACAACATTCTTAGAACGCATGCCGCGGCTGTCAGAAGAAAGAAAAGCAGTTCTCGAAGCACAGATATCAATAGCAGAAATAAAAAAGGCGATAGATGATCTTAACCCTGGCAAGTCGCCCGGGCCGGATGGTCTGTGCGCGGCTTTTTACAAAGCATTCAAACATGACCTTTCCTCTGAGTTGAAAGATGTCTTTGATGAGGCACTTGAGTTGGGAACGTTGCCTCTGTCATTCTCCCAAGCACATACTGTGCTCATTCCAAAAACAGAGCAAAAGGATAAGCTAAGACTTGTGACCTCATACAGACCAATTTCATTAACTAACTGTGATTATAAAATATTTATGAAAATATTGGCTGGCAGACTTCAGACAGTTATAACGCAGATTGTAGGATCCCATCAAACCTGTGGTATTAAGGGTTGCTCTATTTTTACTAATATTCATTCTATGAGGTGTGTGCTTGAGTGTTGTGATGCCTATCGGTCGGCTGTACGTCGCAATCCTTCAGCTTGACCTAGAAAAGGCATTCGATTGTGTACCTCATGCCATTTTGTTTGCCATACTTGAACATGTTAATTTAGGCTCAATCATCACAGACGGTATATCCATAGCGTATCGAAACTGCAAAACGCGACTCATAGTCAACAACAGATTGGGGGGCCCAGTTGAGGTCCAGCGGAGTGTGCGTTAAGGGTGCCCAGCGAGTCCGCTCTTATTTTGTATTTATATTGAAACGTTATGTCTAACAATTATTGAAAATGACCGGGTTCATGGTTTCCGATTACATGCGTCGGAGGTAAAGCTCTTGGCGTATGCTGATGATATAGCTGTGTGTTGTACGGAAAAAGAGAGTCTTCTGGAGGCTGTTGCGGTAGTAAGAAGGTTTGGGGAAGTGACGGGAAGCCTTGTGAATTGGGGAAAGTGCCTGGGGTTCTGGCATGGCGAGTGGCCGTCAGCCCCCAACAGATTTGCTAACGTGAAATGGGTTGAAACACCAGTAAAGTACCTCGGCGTTCCACTTGAAAATTATAAGAAAACTGATGATTTATGGTTAGCAAACGTGAAAGAAACACGACAAAAGGCGGAGAGGTGGAAAGGTGCTCATCTCTATTTTCGCCAGAGCGACAGTGTGCAATTTATTTTTTGTTAGTAAAGTATGGTATATTATGCAAGTGTTGTATTGTTCGCGAGTGTATGTGCAGAAGTTGCATCGAGTTTTTGCTGTCTTTATTTGGGCGTCCAGCTGGGAACGCTGCAGCCGTGCGAATCTTTTTCGGCGAGTGAAAGATGGGTGCTTGGGTCTGGCACACCTTTTCGTGCGACAGCTTGTAAATAGATTTTTTTTTCTTTCGTGACGTCAACGACCCGTTCTTAAGAGCGGTGTGTCAAGTGAGACTTTGTAATGCGTTACCAGTGTTTGTTATCAGCAGTCAAATAATGCCTGGTACTCTATTCGGTTTTTTTAAAGAGATAGTAGCGAGTTTGTGTAGCGAGTTTAAAGAGATAGTAGCGAGTGTCCGCTTTTTGTCAGTACGGTTCTCGAATGACTATCTGTTCAGTGTAAAAAGAAAGAAATTGTACAGTGACCAGTGTGATGTTATTTTTCCAGTGCCTATGTACAGATCCATATACAGTAGAGGTCAAGGTGACAATGTATTAAAACGCGTAAAAAGAATGGATGTGCAGCCAGGAGTGAAATCTTTTTTCTTCAAGCTTCACACGGGCACTCTGACAGTGAGAAAGTTTTTGGAAGAACGCGGTTTTTACATGCCGTGGGGTTCCAACTGTCTGATTTGCAAAAAACCAGAAACAGTAGACCATGTGTTCCTGCATTGTTGGGCGGGGGTGTTCTTTTGGGATGTCCTCCAAAGAACCATAAAGAAAGATTTCCCGTTGGATCCGTACGGCATCAGATTTCTGCCATTAGATAATGAGGACGGCGTCCCATTTGACCTCATCATGCTCACAGGCCTCTACTGCTCTACTGTATATGGCGAGCCCGAATGGAGGGCTTCTATTGTGACCCAGACGCACGGCCTGCGCGCCTGCATTTCCGTGAACACATGTCACGCTTTATTGAAGGAAAAAAAGGAGAATTTGTTGTACCTGAGTGGCTACCGAGGATTGAAGCGTTGGCATTCCTCAAAGAATTTTAATAGACAAAGTCAGCCAAGTTGTGCTCGCCGCTTTATTACAGAATGTTTCATTTTCTACATGAAGCGTGGAATATTTTATTTATTTATTTTGTTTGTTTTGGTTGTGTTGCTCATAAGATGTACGAGTATGTGAAAGCGTTGAGAACTGGCAATAAAGAAAAAAAAATGGTTCCCGTGGTGCAGTGGTTATCACGTGCGCTTTACACGCGCAAAGCCCCCGGTTCGATCCCGGGCGGGAACAGTGCATTGCACTTTTGTTTTCTTTGCGATCGCGTAAACGCAGAACAAAAGGGGGCGACAAATCGCCCGATCAGTGCTCGGTACCAGTGGTGTAGTGGTTATCACGTGCGCTATACACGCGCAAGGCCCCCGGTTCGATCCCGGGCGGGAACAGTGCATTGCACTCTTGTTTTCTTTGCGATCGCGTAAACGCAGAACAAAAGGGGGCGACAAATCGCCCAATCCGTGCTCGGTTCCCGTGGTGTAGTGGTTATCACGTGCGCTTTACACGCGCAAGGCCCCCGGTTCGATCCCGAGCGGGAACAGTGCATTGCACTTTTGTTTTCTTTGCGATCGCGTAAACGCACAACAAAAGGGGGCGACAAATCGCCCAATCCGTGCTCGGTTCCCGTGGTGTAGTGGTTATCACGTGCGCTTTACACGCGCAAGGCCCCCGGTTCGATCCCGGGCGGGAACAGTGCATTACACTTTTGTTTTCTTTGCGATCGCGTGAACGCAGAACAAAAGGGGGCGACAAATCGCCCAATCCGTGCTCGGTTCCCGTGGTGTAGTGGTTATCACGTGCGCTTTACACGCGCAAGGCCCCCGGTTCGATACCGGGCGGGAACAGTGCATTACACTTTTGTTTTCTTTGCGATCGCGTGAACGCAGAACAAAAGGGGGCGACAAATCGCCCAATCCGTGCTCGGTTCCCGTGGTGTAGTGGTTATCACGTGCGCTTTACACGCGCAAGGCCCCCGGTTCGATCCCGGGCGGGAACAGTGCATTACACTTTTGTTTTCTTTGCGATCGCGTAAACGCAGAAGAAAAGGGGGCGACAAATCGCCTAATCCGTGCTCGGATCCCGTGGTGTAGTGGTTATCACGTGCGCTGTACACGCGCAAGGCCCCCGGTTCGATCCCGGGCGGGAACAGTGCATTGCACTCTTCTTTTCTTTGCGATCGCGTAAACGCAGAACAAAAGGGGGCGACAAATCGCCCAATCCGTGCTCGGTTCCCGTGGTGTAGTGGTTATCACGTGCGCTTTACACGCGCAAGGCCCCCGGTTCGATCCCGAGCGGGAACAGTGCATTGCACTTTTGTTTTCTTTGCGATCGCGTAAACGCAGAACAAAAGGGGGCGACAAATCGCCCAATCCGTGCTCGGTTCCCGTGGTGTAGTGGTTATCACGTGCGCTTTACACGCGCAAGGCCCCCGGTTCGATCCCGGGCGGGAACAGTGCATTACACTTTTGTTTTCTTTGCGATCGCGTGAACGCAGAACAAAAGGGGGCGACAAATCGCCCAATCCGTGCTCGGTTCCCGTGGTGTAGTGGTTATCACGTGCGCTTTACACGCGCAAGGCCCCCGGTTCGATCCCGGGCGGGAACAGTGCATTACACTTTTGTTTTCTTTGCGATCGCGTAAACGCAGAACAAAAGGGGGCGACAAATCGCCTAATCCGTGCTCGGATCCCGTGGTGTAGTGGTTATCACGTGCGCTTTACACGCGCAAGGCCCCCGGTTCGATCCCGGGCGGGAACAGTGCATTACACTTTTGTTTTCTTCGCGATCGCGTAAACGCAGAACAAAAGGGGGCGACAAATCGCCCAATCCGTGCTCGGTTCCCGTGGTGTAGTGGTTATCACGTGCGCTTTACACGCGCAAGGCCCCCGGTTCGATCCCGGGCGGGAACAGTGCATTACACTTTTGTTTTCTTTGCGATCGCATAAACGCAGAACAAAAGGGGGCGACAGATCGCCCACTCCGTGCTCGGTTCCCGTGGTGTAGTGGTTATCACGTGCGCTTTACACGCGCAAGGCCCCCGGTTCGATCCCGGGCGGGAACAATGCATTACACTTTTGTTTTCTTTGCGATCGCGTAAACGCAGAACAAAAGGGGGCGACAAATCGCCTGATCCGTGCTCGGATCCCGTGGTGTAGTGGTTATCACGTGCGCTTTACACGCGCAAGGTCCGCGGTTCGATCCCGGGCGGGAACAGTGCATTACACTTTTGTTTTCTTCGCGATCGCGTAAACGCAGAACAAAAGGGGGCGACAAATCGCCCAATCTGTGCTCGGTTCCCGTGGTGTAGTGGTTATTACGTGCGCTTTACACGCGCAAGGCCCGCGGTTCGATCCCGTGCGGAAACAGTGCCTTACACTTTTGTTTTCTTTGCGATCGCGGAAACGCAGAACAAAAGGGGGCGACAAATCGCCCAATCCGTGCTCGGTTCCCGTGGTGTAGTGGTTATCACGTGCGCTTTACACGCGCAAGGCCCCCGGTTCGATCCCGGGCGGGAACAGTGCATTACAGTTTTGTTTTCTTTGCGATCGCGTAAACGGAGAACAAAAGGGGGCGACAAATCGCCCAATCAGTGCTCGGTTCCCGTGGTGTAGTGGTTATTACGTGCGCTTTACACGCGCAAGGCCCGCGGTTCGATCCCGTGCGGAAACAGTGCCTTACACTTTTGTTTTCTTTGCGATCGCGGAAACGCAGAACAAAAGGGGGCGACAAATCGCCCAATCCGTGCTCGGTTCCCGTGGTGTAGTGGTTATCACGTGCGCTTTACACGCGCAAGGCCCCTGGTTCGATCCCGGGCGGGAACAGTGCATTACACTTTTGTTTTCTTTGCGATCGCGTAAACGCAGAACAAAAGGGGGCGACAAATCGCCCAATCAGTGCTCGGTTCCCGTGGTGTGATTCCACTTCCGGGAGCCGAGGCGAACGGACGTGCTATCATGTGCTCCGAAGGAGCGGTATCAGCGGCCCATCTTGGCCTCGGAAACAGGGATGTTGATGAAGACAACCAGGATTACCAAGTGATGCTGCCCCAACTGCCGAAAGGTTGGATTGTTTTTAATAAAGCTTTTTTTCATGGCGATATCCGTGCTCGGCCGTACAGAGTTGAGGACTACCGTGACGCCCTGGCCAGCTTGAAAGTGCTCTCCGAGGTTGTCGCCTTGGGAGCCATCCAAATGAACCACGTGTGGGCCGTAAGATTGAAGAGCTCGGAAGCCGTCAGCAAACTGCTAACAGCTGCAACAATTACTGTCAAGGGTCGGCGATGCCTGGTGGTTGATCCCAACAACCAAGACTTACGCCTTAAAATGCACTGGGTCCTCCACAACGTCAGCGATGAAGATGTACGCGAGGCCTTAGCGCCGTACGGCTAAGTTACGGAAGTTTCACGAGAGCGCTGGTGCGCACAGGGCGTGACAGACAAGGGCTCCACTACACGTCAGGTGAACCTCAAGTTGAAGCCTGGTATTAAAAGTGATGATATCCCGCACCAGCTGCGTGTCGCCGGAGAGCCTGCTTTATTAGTGGTGCCTGGAAGGCCACCGCTTTGTTTGCGCTGCCAGGGAAAAGGCCACGTTCGCAGAGAGTGCCGGGTGCCACGATGGTCGCGCTGCAAACGTTTCGGTCATGACGAAAGTCAGTGTGCGCCTACATACGCGAACGTCACAGGGCCCACAAAGAATGCTGTCACTTCTGAGCTCGTCATGGACGAGGCAGAAGCTGAGGATGCGGCGGCAGTAGAAAGCGCGAAGTTGGAACCACAACCAACGCCCCCGGCCACGGTCCCCGCCCCCTTGCAGCGGGCCGTTACTTCGTTGCCTAGCGAGCAGCAGCCACCGCAAGAAAGGCAGCCTGACCTGTCAAAGGACGCGCTGCACCGGTCGAAAGAAGCTAAGGAAGGCTCAGCAGCAACGACGGATCCCAACGCGCCGATCGCAATGGAGACCGACGTGACTACATCGTCGAATAAGCGGGCGCACATCGAGACGGTGAAAGTCGACGACCCGGGTGGTGGCCTGAATGCCGAGGAGCCGCCTGCGAAAGCGGCACCGGTACGACGCTCACCATTCAGGCCGAAGCCCATCGTTCCCCTGGATAAACGTGAGGCGGACAAGGAGCCGAAGTAGGCGCTGGGGTCTGCACTTCTCGGGTGCCTGTACAACATGTCGCGTAAGACTTTTAAGCGCACGGATGGCAATGAATTGTCGCGCCGGCAACCGTCCGTCGAAGAAGCTGAAGATGTGCCAGACATAACACTGCAAGGAATGGCCGACTGTAATAAAACGAATGCTGTGCGGTCATGTACAGAGGTGAGCGCTGTGCGACCCATTTGCTCCTCACGTAATATGCATGGTGAAACTGAAAAGCCAATGAAAGTAGCCACACTGAATGTCAGGGGCTTAGCGGCCCGGAGAAGGCAGTACCAAGTGAGCCGCCTGTTTTCTGAAAATGACTTAGATCTAGTCGCAGTGCAAGAAACTAAAATCGAAAGTGAGGATCAGACGGCCCGCATGGTGGAAACCTTTCGAACGCGCTACAATGTTTGTATTTGTCATGCTGTGGGCACATCTGGTGGTTGCGCGATATTCATTCGTAATAACATAGGCATCTCGGATGTGAGCATTGTTGTATCGGAAGCAGGACGCTTGCTTATTATAGACTTTTTATTTTCTGGTCTGCCTTGGAGAGTGATCTGTGTTTATGCACCGAATAACGAGACTGAGCGCGTAGCCTTCTTCGAAAGAATCGAGTGTTATTTGCAGTGTTCGAAACGTATTGTTATGCTTAGTGATTTCAATTGTGTGCTGATGGCAGAGGACAGAGCTAAAGTTGTACCTAGCCGCGACAAAAGTGCGAAGGTACTGGATGCACTAATCCACGAGAATGATTTGGATGACCTGGGCTGGCTGCTTTCGAATAGAAATCGGCCCGTGTTCACGCACTTCCAGCGTGGAAGCAGGGCGCGGCTCGATAGAGTGTACGCCACGGTTGACTTTGTGAGCATGTGCACTAAGTATGAAGTAAAGCATGTCTCTTTTAGTGATCACAGTCTTGTAATGGTCACACTTGGTGGCAAGAAAAAGAAAACGAAATTCAACTGGCAGTTATGGAAGCTTAATGTTAAGCTACTGGGTGACGATATATTTAACGAAAAAGTAAAGAAAAAAATAGAAAGCATGGCCGGCATTGCAGCAAAGTCACGTGCGGCTGAATGGGACCAATTCAAGAACGAAGTCAAACTGATAGCTATCGAAAGGGGAACACTACTCAGTCATAAAGAAAGGGAAAAAACCGAGGAATTGCAATGCCAGCTTGATTTTATGATCAGCATGGAAGCCTCAAATCCCAGGATATACGGTAACGATATACGTGAAGTTAAGGGGAAGCTCGAGGCTATGGACGTCGAAAAGTATCGTTCAGCAGTAATAAGGGCGCGAGCCGAGAAGATCTGGATGGGCGAAACTCCTAATAAGCGCGCATTGTGTGACGAAAGGAGATACGCAACACAAAATGAAATCCGAGAAATTACGTATCTGAACAATATTACCAGCGACATTAAAGAAATTGAACGTGCATTTGTCGAGCGCTATGAGAACTTAATAGGTGTAAAAAGAAGCGGGAGCATTCCGCTGGGTCGGGATGCCCTTAATTTAATGCCAAGGTTAGATGGTGATACTCGAGCGCTTTTGGAGAAACCCATTAGCGCAGACGAAATAAAACAGGCGATAACTGAACTAACGCTGGGGAAGACACCTGGGCCAGACGGCCTCGGTGCCGCATTCTACAAAGCTTATGCCGATGAACTGGCGCCCATTTTACATGCGGTCATAACAGAAGCATACGAAACGAAAGAAATGCCGCTCTCTTTCTGTGCTGCTCACGTGGTGCTGATTCCTAAAACTGACGACCATGCTACGCTGCTATCTGTCGGTGCGTACCGTCCGATAACGCTCACGAACACCGACTACAAAGTTTATACGAAAGTGTTGGCAAAACGACTGCAGAGCGTCATCAAATTTCTTGTCGGACCACACCAAACATGTGGCATAAAAGGTCATGTGCATGTAGCCCGTAGTATTCTCGAGTGCTGTGACATTTTTGGCGGGCGGGTCGCCATGTTGCAGCTAGACTTAGCAAAGGCATTCGATCGTGTGTCGCATGAAGCTATTTTTTGTATCCTTGAACATGTTAACATAGGCACAGTCATACTCGATGGCCTAAAAATGATATACAATGACTGCATGGTAAACATCGTGCTGAATAAGACACTAACAGACAAGATTAAACTCAGATCATCAGTGAGGCAAGTTTGTCCATTGTCACCGCTGCTCTTTGCAATTTATTTAGAGCCTTTCTGTTTATCTCTAATAAGCAATGGAAAAATCAATGGTTATAAACTTGAATCGTCGCAAGTTAAAGTGCTTGCATATGCTGATGACGTCGCAATCTTTTGTACAGATCGCCAAAGTGTACTAGAGGCGATAAGCGAAGCTAAAAGATATTGCAGGCAAACCGGCTGCGAGATCAATTGGGACAAAAGCATCGGCTTTTGGCACGGAAGCTGGGACATCACGCCGTCTGCCTTTGCAAATTTGCAATGGACCGTGTCTCCTCCGAAGTATTTGGGGGTGCCGCTTGAGCACTACGAGAGTACCGCGCAATACTGGGAGGATGAGACGTCGCGTGCAAAAGAGAAAACCGGAGGATGGAAAGGTCGTGAGTTATCAATGTTTGCAAAGGCAACTGTTTGTAACTTATTTTTAATTGCCAAAGTGTGGTATGTCCTCCAATTTTTGTCGATGACCCGTGTGAATGTACGGAAAATGCGCAGAGTATTTGCTGTTTATGTCTGGGGTTCCAATTGGGAAAGGGTCAGCCGAACCAACTTGTGTCGTCCTGTTCGAGATGGTGGTCTTGGATTGTCGCATTTATTCTTACGTCAGATTGTTCCTCGTTTTGTATTCTTACGAGACCAAAGTGATTCATTCTTGCGTACGATGATCCAGGTCCGTTTGAAAAGCGTTCTGCCAGAATTTATTGTGTCTAGTGCACTACCTGTAAACTATCGGCTTAAAGGCTACTTGCGGGAGGTAGTCGACTCCCTCCGAATACTAAAAGCTCAATTTTCCCTTCAGTACCTCAGCACAGTAACAAGAAATAAACTTTACAAGGATTTAGTTGAAGTTATGATGCCAGTGCCTTTGTACCGAATGAAATACTATGCAGGCCCAGGACATGATGTTTTGAAGAGTCAAAAAGATGCCTGTGAGAGCAAGCGTAAAGTCATTCTTCTTTAAATTGCATACATCTACCCTTCCGGTCAAAACATGGATAGCCGACAAAGGAACTGTGCGCTATGTAAGAAGCCGGAGACAATTGAGCACGCGTTCATTGAGTGCTGGGATGCAATATTTTGTTTGGACGTCTTGCAAAGAACTCTTAAAAAGGAACTGCCGATAACAGCACAGGGTATACGTTTCTTGCCGGTAGACAACGATCTGGGCTTACCGTACGATATTATAATGCTCCTGGGCCTCCATAGTCTTTGGAAGACACGGATGGCGGTGACACACGCTGATGTGAATGTGCGCTCAGCACGGGAAAATTTTATTGAGAGCATTATTTTCATACGTGAGATATATCGTGTACAGGCCGATCCGCCTGACTGGTTGGGTATTCGTGATGATTTGGTAAATTTCAAGAAATTTTAGCTTGTCACCTTGGTCCAAGTAGACCAACGTGTTTTTATATATGTATATCATGTGAATAAAGAAAAAAAAAGTTCCCGTGGTGTAGTGGTTATCACGTGCGCTTTACACGCGCAAGGGCCCCGGTTCGATCCCGGGCGGGAACAGTGCATTACACTTTTGTTTTCTTTGCGATCGCGTAAACGCAGAACAAAAGGGGGTGACAAATCGCGCAATCCGTGCTCGGTTCCCGTGGTGTAGTGGTTATCACGTGCGCTTTACAGGCGCAAGGTCCCCGGTTGGATCCCGGGCGGGAACAGTGCATTACACTTTTGTTTTCTTTGCGATCGCGTAAACGCAGAACAAAAGGGGGTGACAAATCGCCCAATCCGTGCTCGGTTCCCGTGGTGTCATTCTACTTCCTGCCAGCGACCGTGACGGACGTCGAATCATGAGCTCCAGTGGGGCGGCGACAGCGGCCTTTGTTGGCCGCGGAAACAGGTGGAACAGCGATGACGACGCAGGCTATCAGATTATTTTGCCTCCACTGCCAAAGGGGCGCGTCGTGGTAAACACCGTGTTTTTGCACGGCGACGTGCGAGCTAGACCCTACAAAATAGAAGATTTCCGGGACGCTCTTGGCCCAACAGGATTGCTGCCGGAAGTGCTTACCCTGGGGGCCTACCAGATTAACCACGTCTGGGCTGTGACCATGAACACCGCGGACGCCACGAAAAGGATGCTGGAAGTCAAGGAACTGAAGGTAAAGGGGCGGCGCTGCATCGTGGTCGACCCTCAGGACCAGCAGGTGCGGCTACGTCTTCATTGGTTAATACATGGTGTGGCCGATGAAGATGTAAGAACGGCATTGGCGGCTTTCGGTAAAGCCGTACAAGTCACCCGAGAGCGATGGCGCGTTCAGGGTATCAACGACAAGGGGACGACTACCCGGTCCGTCTTGCTCAAGCTCAACAGCGGCGTGAAGGTGGAAGATCTCCCGCACCAAATTAGGGTCGCCGGTGAGCTGGCCCTAGTCGTCGTTCCTGGCAGGCCAATGCAGTGCTTGCGCTGTCAAGGCACTGGTCATGTAGGACGAGACTGCAAGGTTCCCCGGTGCTCGCAATGCCGTCGGTTTGGACACGCCGAGGACCAGTGCGTACGTACATACGCCTCTATGACTGGCCCAGCCGAAGGCAATGACACAGCAAGGTTAGTAATGGATGCGGCCGAGGCCGAAGACGCGGCGAAAGGGGCAGGAGACCAGGCAACCCCATGTGCTGTAGGCGGTGTGCTTGCACCTGATGCGGGCGCACAGACACCACCGGACAAGGAAAACTCTACGGAAGGTGTGGCAAAAAAGCCAGCAGAAGAGACCAAGGAAGAAAGCAAGAGCAGCCTAACGGAAGCTAGCGAGCAAATGAAGACAGCTGAGGACCAGGCGGCGCAGAACGACCCTATGAGCAGCAATGTCGGAGCCTCGGTCAAACGGCCTCTTGAGAAGGCTGCAGACAGCAGCGCAGCGAACCAAGGAAGTGGGGAAGACGGGCCGCCTTCGAAGACGCCAACGGGCAGGCGCAGCAGCTACAAGCCACGACCGAACACCGCTAACGCAGACAAGAAGTCCAAGAAGAAGCCGCCACTGCTCTCCAGTGGTACCGGCCCACCGGGTGGCTCCGGGGGCGTCTAGCTGTGTGCTAGGCGCTAAAGGTAAACACCATGCTCCGGGCCAAATCTTTTCACTAGACCTATAATCATGGCTCCCAACCCGTCGCTTAGATTGGCCACCCTAAACGTTCGAGGTCTGGCCGCCAAGCGAAAGCAGAGCCAAGTGTGTAGGCTGCTGGTGGACTATGACCTTGACGTGTTAGCCGTGCAAGAGACAAAAGTAGATGGTGATGAAGAGACCCGCAGCATGGTGCAGCGGTTTACGCCACGGTACTACGCGGTAGTGAGCCACGCCTTAGGGACGTCGGCGGGCTGCGTGCTGTTTGTTAGAAAATTACCCGGTATAACGGTGCAAGGTTTTTATTCATGTCCATCTGGTAGATTAGTTTTCTGTGATTTTGCTTTGCATGGAATTGAATGGCGGGTGGTATGTATTTATGCACCAAATGCGTTGGAGGAACGGGCTTTGTTTTTTTTCATGTTAAAAGAGTATATATCTTCTGAAAAGCAGATGGTGCTATTAGGTGATTTTAATTGTGTTCTCAATGCCCGAGATCGGTCTAATGGAGGATTAAGGAGCGATAAAAGTAGGGATGTTTTGAACGAGATAATTACTGAATGCGAATTAGCGGATGTGGCGGAATGTTCGATAGGGACGCGAGATGAAAATAATACCTCCAACTTTATCATGCACATTCAAGAGCTAGGTGATCAAGTAACAGCAGACGCACTTTCAAGGAAACAGCCATGCGCGCTTAGATCGTATTTACTTGTCGCTTCAAGCAATACCAATGTGTAATAGTTAGTGTATATCCTATTTCCTTCACTGATCATTGTCGGGTTAAATGTGACATAGGAAGGAAGAAAAAAGGTGGCAGCTTCTCTTGGGAGCTGTGGAAAATGAATTCAAACTTAACTACTGACGAAAGCTTCGGAAAATATATATCGGACTGCATCAAAAAAAATTCGAATGAGCGGCGAGGGTGAATTAAAAGATCGATGGGAAGACTTTAAACAGTGCATTAAAATGAAAGCCATCGATCGTTCCGTCGCAATAATGCATGAAACAAAAAAGAAAGAGAAGGAACTGCGAATAATTTTGGCAAAGCTGACAGAACTGGAGTGCCAAGAACCGGGAGCATACAAAAGCGACATATGGAATATTAAACAGAAACTTAAACTGCATGATGAGGAACGCTATCGCAGAGCGATAGTTCGTGCTCGAGCCGAATCCTTTGCGATAGGGGAGGCGCCCACAAAAAGGGCGCTCGGACTGGAAAAACCGCACGCTCGACGTAATCATATTGATGTGATCGAGGTGGGCGGTAACGAAGCTACAGATTATGATAGTATCGCACGTGCGTTTTTTGAACACTACGAAAATCTGTTCGCATTTTGGCAGGTGGACCTAGAACTGTTTAAGACGAACTTCTTGAAAAGAATGCCTCAACTGACTGAAGAAAGAAAAGTTGCATTAGAAACGCCGATAACTGTTTTTGAAGTGGAACGCGCAATTGACAATTTGAATCCTGGCAAGTCACCGGGCCCTGATGGGCTTTGCGCTCTGTGGTGCGAGCGGTTTAAAAAGGAATTGTCAGCAGTACTTGTAGCAATTTTTAACGAAGCGTACGATGGTAAGGCGTTACCGCCATCTTTCGGTCAATCACACACGGTGTTGATTCCGAAGACAGAGGATGTAGATAAGTTGAAAAGCGTAACATCAAACAGACCAACAGCACTCACAAATGTGGACTATAAGATACTAATGAAAGTCTTAGCAGCTAGACTTCAGTCGGTTGTTAAAGACATAGTCGGCCCACACCAAACGTGTGGAATTAAGGGTCGCACTATAGCGACGAATGTTCACAAGATGCGCTCAGTTCTTGAATGTTGTGACTCCCTTGAAGCGTGTGTGGCCATACTTCAGTTGGATCTGGAGAAGGCATTTGATTGCGTAGCGCATGCTATTTTGTTTGTAATGTTGGAACACATTAATGTCGGATCCGTCATCACAGATGGTGTAGCTCTGGCGTATCGGAACTGCTCTACCAGACTAATTATTAACAAATAATTGGGGGCCCCCATTAAAGTGCAGCGTTCCGTGCGTCAGGGCTGTCCCATCAGTCCACTTTTGTTTTGTATATATATTGAAACCTTATGTTTGTCAATAATTGAAAATAATTCTATCCGTGGTTTTCGTTTACAATCTTCAGAGGTAAAACTGCTCGCATATGCCGATGATGTGGCGGTATGTTGTATTGACTACGAAGGCATTGAAGAAACCATTCGAAGTGTTAAATTTTTCAGCGACGTTACAGGAAGCCGAGTAAACTGGGGAAAGTGTCTGGGGTTTTGCACGGCGTGTGGCCGTTCACCCCGGGCATTTTTGCCAATGTTGTATGGCAGAAAACGCCTGTGAAGTACCTTGGTGTGCCACTTGAGTTCTACAAAAATAATAATGACTACTGGCAGCAACAAGCAGAACTCTTTCGTGAAAAGGCGAATGCATGGAGGGCGAATTATCTCTCCATGTGTGCGAGGGCAACCGTGTGTAACACGTTTTTTGTGGCTAAACTATGGTATGTGATACAAGTGATGCACTGTTCTAGGGTAAATGTGCAGAAACTTCATAGGGTTTTCGCGACCTTTGTGTGGGGATCGACGTGGGAAAGGTGCAGTCGCACGAATTTGTTCAGGAGTGTAAAGTGTGGGGGACTTGTACTGGCACACCTTTTACTCAAACAATTAGTTAATAGATTTTTCTTTTTTCGCGAGGTCAGCGACCCATTTCTGCAAACGGTGTGCCAGGCCAGATTAGGGCGACTGCTACCTGAATATGTTATTAGCACGCAAGTCCTGACGGGGACGGCACAAGGTTATTTTCGGGAAGTAGTAGCGAGTGTGCGATTTTTGAGTGTGCGTTTTTCTAATGATTATTTATATTCTGTTAAAAAGAGGAAACTGTATAAAGACTTATGTGATATAGTGTTGCCAATCCCGTTGTACAGGGTGATATACAGTGCAGGCCTGGGTCAGAACGTACTCAAACGGGTTAAAAGAATGCAAGTAGCACCAAGTGCAAAAACTTTCTTTTTCAAACTGCATACCGGAACTCTCCCTGTAAGAACCTTCTTAGAGGAGCGTGGTTTTTATATGCCATGGGGGTCTCACTGCATTATTTGCAAAAAGCCGGAAACGATCGACCACGTTTTCCTTCACTGTTGGGAAGCGGTTTTCTTCTGGGATGTGTTGCAAGGACAATCAAAAAAGAATTCCCACTAGACACGCATGGAATTAGGTACCTTGCGATAGACAACGAAGAAGGTGTACCTTTCGATCTAATGCTGACAGGCCTGCACAGTATATGGCGCTCAAGAATGACTGGATTCTACTGAACCGGATGCAAGACCAGCAAGGCTGTACTTTCGAGAGAGCATTGCTGGGTTAGTAGAAGTGGAAAAAACAAAAAAAATGTCTTTCTCCCTGGGTAGCCAGGGTAGAACCCTTAGTCACACTAAGGGAATTTTAAGTGACAACGTCAGTCAGAACACGACTGATGGCTTTTCGCTCAATGTGTTGACAAATTATATTGTAACCCCGTCTTGACTTTTCATGTGTTGTAAGTGTATTGTTGTTGCAAAACCGGTAATAAAAAAAAAGTTCGCGTGGTGTAGGGATTCCACTTCCGGCCACCGCAGTGAATGGTCGCGGAATGTTTTGCCCCGAAGGGGCGGTTACAGCGGCCCAGCAGGGCCGCGGTCTCAGGTTGAACGACACACCGAAGGATGACTACCAGGTTATTTTGCCGCAATTACCTACAGGATCCACAGTTACACGACCGTTTTTTTGCACGGAGACGTGAAGGCGAGGCCCTACCCTATTGCAAAACCCAGTGCCACTGGGACCCAGTGCGCCGGATTATGGGCCCAGTGAAGCGCGCTGGATGTTGGGGCGCTGGGAAGGCGCAGCGTGCTGGGAGGCACTGGCTACTCGCTCGAAAAACAGCTCTAGCGCGTTAAATATGCGGCGCCTGGACGCCGTATATATTTATTTGAATACAGAAAGCAACAAAGCGCGTTTTAGTGCAATAACAAAAAACAGAAAAAAAACTGCTCCGAGCAGGAGGATTCGAACGTCCGACATAAAAATCCCAAGCCTGGCACTTTACCGCTACGCCACGCCAGCAGACGGAAACATTTGGATAATTTGCCATGTCAAAGCCGAGAAGCAGTTTGTTTCGCAGAGCTACGTCTCGTACAGGCATGGTTGATGCGTAATAGCCCAGCAACTAAAATTCACGCCTGTACCAGAAAGAAAAAGTTGCTGTCCGTATTCAGCAGTATGCTTGGAAGTGCCACAACATCGATTTTCACTTGCGATTGCTATTTTAACTTCGAAAAAAAGTCCTAAATGAACCGACGACCCGGATGGTGTATGGGCTGTTACTGCAGATTTTGATAGCCGTTTCTTGTTCTTCACGCAAAGGATATGCAACGTTTCCTTAGTTCAGTGATGCCTTTCAGTCAACACGCCTGTGTAGTCATATATCTCCGTCAGAGAAGCGCAGGCTAGTGCTGGGATTCTACGGCGATAGCACATATACCTGTGTTTATGACGCGTCACATCAGCGGTCATCGCTTCTTGTGCTGGCACTGTAGACATGAAAAAATTATTTATTTAAGAACACCGATGCGAAAGCTGAAATATAGAGTGAGTTATCCGTGTTAGATTTCTTGATTTCTGAGCCTAGACGCGCCGATAGCGTGAGGACGGACTCGGCGGATGCGCTAGGCCTAAGCTTCGGTGGGGACCGATCTCGGCGCGGGTAGCTGGCGAAAGCTAAAATGTGTGTATTTGAGCCTCAGAGCTTTTTTTAGTACAATAGTGAAAGTTTAAGCGCACGAATCACCTCAGCTTTGTTATCGGTGCCATAATATCAGTCAGCGATAGGCTTCGAACTCGGGGTCCGTTCGCGCGCGTCTGAACGACTTCGGCATTTCATGTCCACTCCACGACACTGCGACAACGGCGACAACTCTGTCATACGCTACGTACGAACTACTAAAAAACGCGGCGTCCTCTGCGTTTACGTGGTTTCGTTCAAGAATTTAGCTATCCACGCAGTCTAAAGTGAAAATGAAAAAAAAAAAAAACGAAAGTGATTTTCAGTTTCAAATGTGCATGAATAAACAGGGCAGCTCACGCACCTTTATTCCAAGCTGCGACACGAAATGGGGTTTTATAACCCCAAGATATAGCGTTATTTACGACAAGAGACTAGTATCAAGCGATGAAATTGTATAAAGCACTTAATATTCAGCAGCGCTCGCCCTTGCGTACTGAAACCAGCGCGGCACAAACACAACCAGCGCAGTTTCCAGTGCGAACCAGCGAACTGCAGCGAGAACCAGTGCCTGTACAGCACAAACCAGTGCGCCCCAGCGTCCTGGCAGTGGAACCAGCGTCTCTTCCAGTGTGACCCAGCTCTTATCCAGCGTTCTCACTGGTGTCCCAGTGAGTCCCAGCGAGTGCCAGCGTACCCAGTGCGACCCAGCGCCAAAAAGCGCGCTGGTTTCACACTGGAAGACGCTGGTTTTTGCAATAGTGTACCGAGTCGAGCATTTCCGTGAGGCACTTCACTATCTGCAGCTGATGCCAGAAGTGGAGGCCCTCGGTGCCTATCAGATGAACCACATCTGGGCCATTACTTTCAAGGACGAAAAGGGCAAACAAAAGATTTTGTCTGCTCCAACCTTCAGCGTAAAGGACCACCGATGCATGGTAATAGACCCTCGAAATCAAGACGTCAGGATGAAGCTGTATTGGCTTCTACATACGACTCCGGACGACGAAGTCAGAGGTGCCCTGGCGCCTTTTGGGAAGGTCAGCGAAATTTCGAGGGAAAAGTGGCGCGTTGCAGGCTGCAACGACAAAGGCTCCCACACGCGCCTGGTGTCCCTACGGCTGAAGGTAGGCGTTACTGTGGAAGACCTGCCTCATCAACTTCGCGTCGGGGAAGACCATGCGCTCGTGCACGTCCCAGGCAGACCCCCGCTCTGCCTCCGGTGCCATGGCACCGGTCACATACGGCGCGAGTGCGGAGTTCCGCGTTGCAAGCTCTGTCGTCGCTATGGCCACGACGAGAGTCAATGCGCGCGTAGCTACGCCAGTGTGACCGGAACTGGGCGGAGCGACTCCGTCGATGAGCACCTCATGGACCAAGTCGACGCGGAGGAGACCGTCAGTGGAGGCGAGAAGCCGACAACGTCGGGTGCCACGCCTTCTGTCCCATGCGAAAACAAGGGACCTATGAAAGCTGCGGTCAGTCAAAATGGAAAGAACGACGAGCCTCAGAATACTTCAGAGGCCGTGGAAACTCCTAGCAACTGTGCTGCCGTTAACGAGTCGGAAGAGAGGGGTACCTGAATGGAGGGCATCAACTCGGAAGGAGGAAAAACCAACCCTGGCGTCGCTGTCTCAAAGAGGCCACGGGAAAATACCATCGAAGACGACAACCGAGAGAAGGTCAGCGCCGGTGAACCGCCCCCAAAGGCAGGGTCCCTCCGTAGGGCTCCCCTGAAAGTGAAGCCCAACGTGCCTCCAGACAGGAGGACTACACCGACAGGGCCTCCGCGTTAGCGGAGGGCGCTGTCCGAGGGATGACTTCACCGCTGGACTGGAGCGGGACGCGCAGCACGAAACGTCGCCATGCCTACCGACAAGGAAAACGCCCCGGCTTCGCCATGCTTGACGAAGCACTCAGAATTAGTGCGATATAGCAGTGTAAGTGTGCGTCCTGTAAATTCGGCACAATCACCCAGCGGTCCGCTCGACCTTTCGCTTTCTATGAATTCAACGTCCTTATCGGTATTAAGAATAGGCACGCTGAATGTGCGCGGTCGCAACTCCGGAAAGTCGCACATGGCATACTGTTCGCAGTGCTAGAACAAGTTAACGTAGGCAGCGTAATAAGTGAAGGCGTGAAAATGGCATATAAAAACTGTACTATTAGGCTTATCATTAACAAAAAGCTTAGCGAAGGAATCCCAGTAAGGTCTAGTGTGCGCCAAGGATGCCCAGCCTCAAGCCTGCTATTCGCCATATATCTTGAACCGTTCTGTTTAAAAATTCTGAACAACAAAACGATATGCGGCTACCGCTTCTTAACGCACGAAATTAAAATCCTCTCATACGCAGACGACATCGCAATCTTTTGCCGAACTCAAAAAGCATCGAAAGTGACATTAAGGAAGCAAAAACATTTTGCAGCCTAACTGGAAGCGCCATTAGTTGGCAAAAATGCCTAGGATTCTGGCACGGTGAATGGGACGAGAGGCCAACACAATTCGAAGGTATAAGGTTTACTGATACGCCGGGCAAATACCTTGGCATTCCTTTGGAACACTATCGCGGAAACAAAGGCCAATGGGCGGGTGAAATCGACCGGGTTAAATCCCGAACAACAAAATGGGGGGACGCGATTTCTCAATCTTTACACGTGCAATTGTGCGTAATATGTTCATCGTAACAAAAGTTTTCTATATGTTGCAAGTGCTTTGCATGGCAAGGATGTCTGTGCAAAAGTTACACAGACTGTATCTGGGGGTCGAACTGGGAGCATACTAGTTGTTTGAACTTATTTCAGTTAGTTAAAAACGGAGGGCTAGGCTTATCGCATTTATTTCTTAAACAAGTTGTTACACGGTTCTTTTTCTTGAGGCAACAGAGCTATGCTTTCCTGCAGAGTATTTGCCAAGTGTTTTTGAGCCAGGCATTACCCGAATACATAGTGTCATCGTACTCTACTTATCATGTTCTATTGAAAGGGTTTATGAAAGAAGTCGTTGATGCTTTTCGTTTTTTGAAAAGCCACTTTTCGATTGAATATCTCTCGGCTGTAACAAAGAAAAAATTGTACAGAGACTTGCTTGATGTGATGTGTCCTGTGCCTATCTATCGTTCAGTATATGTACTAGGACGAGAACGTAATGTTTTGAGTCGAGTTAAGAAGATGCCAGTTAGAGCGTTGACCAAGACGTTTTTCTTCTTTCTTCACACCGGCACGCTCCCTGTAAAACCCTGGCTTAAAGAAAAAGGTATTTTTGTCCCTTGGAGTACTAACTCTACAATATGCAATAAGTCCGAAACCATCGAGCACGTATTTTTAGATTGTTCCGATTCTCTTTTTCTGTGGGACATTTTAAAAAGGACACTCAAAAAGCAACTTCCACTTACACCTCACGGGATTCGATTTCTGCCGCTTGATCAGACAGGGGACGTGCCGTGTGATCTCCTGATGTTGTTGACAATGCACAGTGTATGTAAGACACGAGAATGATAAATCACAACCGTCAAAAGTGTACTTCAGAGAGGCTATTATGTACGTCCGCGACGTCTACAGGACACTTTCCGATTCTCCAGAATGGCTACATGTCTTTGATCAGTTGCTAACACAAGAGCCGTACTAACCTAACAACACGAGACGCAGTACGAGTCTCTTTTTAATACCACTTAAGTGTATGTATGTCGAATTCTAACAAGAATTCCTGTCCATTGTAGGAGGAGAAATCTGGCAATAAAGAAAAAAAAAAGAGGGAGAGAAATATACCTCTCCGTGCTCCGTTCCCGTGGTGTGGGATTCTACTTCCGGCCGTGATAGCAAGCGGTGTTAAGAATGGCCTTACGGGGTGGCAACGTGCCAGCTTTCAGCCCGCTGCACGTTTTCCAAGCCCACCAGTCGGGGCGCCCTTCCGAGAACTGCGGACGGCCGGCAGCCACGTGGGCGCGATCAACTCCGGAAATTGGTACTTGGCGGAGCCATCCGGGACAAAGTAGTTCTACGAAGCCCTCTGACGTCGGCACTGAAAGCTGGGCGGTACCGAGAACTGCGGATGACCGGCGGCCACGTGGCGCGCGGTCAGCTCAGGCATGCGGTACTCCGCCGCGCCACCCGAGACGGAGCACAGTTCTACGAAGCCCTCGGTCGTTGACTCCGGAGCCTTAGTGCGGGGCGGCGGCAAGTTTACAATGCTTGGACGAACCTTCCCGACCATTCCTGCTCCGTCCCCGCCGAACGATGACGTCGAACTATGACGTCAAGCGGAGAGCTTATAAGCAGCGTTTGCCGGCTGCTAGGGTGTGCTCGTGTCGTGATCGTTGTCGGGAGCTGAGTGCTCCTTGTCATGCTAGAAATGTACTAGTGAGCTGTGTGCTCGTAAACTGTTTGCTGTATGTTAGTTTTGCGGGCTCCATATGGGAGTCGCGCTAGTCTGCCAAAGTATGTCCTCTTTTAAATGTAAATCTTGCAATTAAAGCCTGCTCGCCTAGTTCCTGCCAAGGTCCTCGCTACGACTACAACCGCTCCAAATCTTACAACTGAATGGCAGCGGAGGGATCGGCCTGCGGCTCGTAAATCGGCCTACGACTCGGAGACAGCAACGGCAGCTGACGGACGTTGGCACATGGTGACCGACCGGCATCCTGATCAAGTTGGAGGCGACTTGAGATTGACCACCTCTTGCAACTGACTGGATACGGCGGGGAAGGACTGGTGATATGGTGCTGCTTCAGTGGGTAAGCGTTTGGTTTTGGCTGTAAGATTTACCAGGCTTCAATTTCACTGTGTTTTTGGATTTGATTCGCTGGGATCTTTTACTTGTATTTTGATTTGCGTGGGTATCGCAACAAGTATTGTGTGACAGCAGAGCCAAAGCTTAAAGTAGCGACCATGGTCCTAACGTGTTTGACGAGAGCTGACCTGTTGTGGTTGTGTGAGGAGATCGAGGTAAACATGGATGAGGACTTGAAGGAATCAGAGATTCGTAAAACCATTCTAGAAAGTAACAATGATTTGAAATTCATAGAACAAATGGGCAAACGAATTCTAAGTAAAAGACAGGAACCACTGGTGCGTGAGCGTCGTGAACGTAAGAGTGAGCGTAAGCGTGAAGAACGCGAGAATGAACGGAAGCGTGAGCTTCAAGAACTTACTCTTAAGTGTGAGCGTCACGAACGTGAGAATGAACGCGAACGTGAGTATCAGGAACGTAAGCGTGAGCGGGAGCAAAAGTATGAGAGAAAGAAGGCAGCACTGATCAAAGAGATACAGTATTGTGATCAGTTATTGGCACAGAGACAACAGCGGCTTGAGAAATCTGTAGGCTGGACGCAGCGGAAGTGGCAGGAAGTAAATAGCAAATTTTGTTCAAAAGCCGAGGAAAGTAGTAGTACCTGTGAGAGTAGCAGCACGTTCACAAGTGAATTCGAAGTGCTAGCAGCTAACGAAGCCTTAGTGGCAGCAGAGGCCGTTAAAGGCCAGAGTGAGAGCGACGAGGTGCTGTGCCAACAGATGACTATAGAGACAGCTAGGCCAGCTGCGAACAAGCTGGCACAGTTACCGCGCGTGTGCGTCGCATCTCATGGTAGCGAGGTCGTTAGCGAGGTACAGAATACTACGGACTTGACAGACGCGAGCACCCATGTCGAGTCAGATCTGCGTGCAGAAGTAATGTGACAGCTGGACGATGCAGTTGAGAGTAGTTCTCGGGGTGGCGAGCTCCGTAGCTCACGAGAGAACAACTGCATTGTTCAGGGATCGGTGCGGCTCTCCGCCAGTCTAGATAGCCTAGATAGGGATGATTCAGTTGTTAATCATTCGGACTGTGCGCGTGAGACAGCGATCGATACCGACGGGCTGTGTGCAGATGCACAGCGTGAGCTGGGCAATGTAGTAGAGGGCAGTTCGCAAGAGTGCGAGTTGTCTAACTCGAGTAAAGCCTGCTGCATTGTGCCAGAGTCGGTTGGGCTGTCCGCCAGTCGAGGCAAAGTGAGAGTAGATTTAAATGTAAATCACTCAGACTGTGCGGGTAAGAGACCGATCCGGGCCGACGAAATGTGTACCGGCCAGCACGAGGCACGAGAAGGCGACATGAAAGCGAGTGCAAAGAGAAAGCGCCGAAATAAGAAGCGCGGTAAAGACCGAAAGACGGTAACTAATGTAGCGCCGCCAAAGATGGCGAAAAACCCAAAAGGGCAGGGCGCGAGGGAAAAGGTGCGGTCGTCACTGACGATGTTGACGCATCGAAAACGTTCGAGCCACAGGTCAAAGGGGGACCGAGAAGCTTGTTCTGCACGGACGCGGACAAAGGGCACGGGGCAGTCAAATTCCTCGTCGTTCCGTCGTTCTCTTCGAAGCTCAGCGTGCAGTACAAAGAAGCGCAAGGTGGCAAGACGAGACCAGGTGGGGAGTAGCGACGCGGTCAGTCGAGGTCATGTTGAAAGCGGGGCGCGAGGACGCAAATTGGCAGGAGAGCGTAACGTCTTGGGGGAGCTGATAGTGAGTCAGCCCTTTTGTTGTTCCTCCATAGCCAAAGTAGCTTTTAAACCGCGACCACCTCGGGCTCGGCTGAAAGTATGAGTCAGTCATAAGCAATCGGGAACGGGAGGCCAGGAGAGCTTCCGTAGTAGGAAAACGTGTTGTTTTGTTTTATTTTTGAACATTTGCAAATTTTCGCGATTTGAGACTAGGATTTCTTTCAATATGTAAGGTATGAGCTCTGTTTATGTTTTGTTTGGGAAGCTCGAGATTTGAAAGATGCGTTTAAAGTAAACCTGTAGTCTCGCGAGGTGTTCATTAATAAGTATATAGGCTTTCTTTTTGTGTATGCGTGAGTAACCTGAAGGTCAAGGTTATCGTTGAGAGGCCTATCGTAACGCGCGTGTGTGTTATTTAACCTTCTTTCTTTTTAAGTGTTTTTGAATTTTCTAAGGTTAAGCGCGTAGATTTTCAATAATTGCGTGATTTGCACTGAGAAGAGCTCTTAGGTCCATTAACGCGTGTCCTATGGGGACGGAAGGAAGCAGAACGTTGATGACTGGGTTGCTCGTGTGTGTCGAAGGCAGCCGTATTCTGACTTCTCTAGTACGCGTACGAAGAGCTAGTTAGTAAAAGACACATTTGTTCAAAGGTTCCTCTGTGTTGCGTAAGTTACGCAAATTTGGTTGTTTATTTAAGGAACGTGTCCTGTGTGGACTAAAGGAACAAATGTGAGTCAGCGTGATGAAAACTTTGTATGATGCAAGCACGTGTTCGGGATAGGGACCACAAAGCTAGCGCGATTGTGATTGCGTACCTGTGGAGTTGGCCAGACTGTTCAGTGGCAACAGTACGTAAGATAAGTACGCCACTGTGATAGGGTAAGAACAGGCTGTTCGTGAAGTTAGGCTGCTTATGTTATGTTTGGGTATTGGTGTTTGAGAGCCTTCGGTTTAATTTTGCGTAAACCTTTACTCTTGTGCAGCACGAGTCAGGTTTGGTCGAACTGAAAGGGGAACGTGAACGCTCGCTTTGGCGGCACGAAATTTTGGGGCGAAATTTGGGATTCCCAGTTGAGTGACTTGCATTGAAATTGTGATGGGAGGCCTGGTGGGTTAGCAGCTGATTCCGGGCGTTTGAACGCTGAGCGGTATTGTGTTGCCGGGTCGACTCTTCTGTGCCAGTTGTTGTAAGATGTTTGAAGGCATTCCGAGTACGCAGGGGTTGCAGAGAGCGAGGCCGTCATCTTGCTCGCCAGCCATTCTCTTCCTGCCCAGCGGTTGGCAGCACTGGCCAGGCGAGATTTTCCGGGCCATGGAGGAGCTGTTAAGAATGGCCGTACGGGGTGGCAACGTGCCAGCTCTCAGCCCGCTGCACGTGTTCCAAGCCCACCAGTCGGGGCGCCCTTCCGAGAACTGCGGACGGCCGGCAGCCACGTGGGCGCGATCAACTCCGGAAATTGGTACTTGGCGGAGCCATCCGGGACAAAGTAGTTCTGCGAAGCCCTCTGACGTCGGCACTGAAAGCTGGGCGGTACCGAGAACTGCGGATGACCGGCGGCCACGTGGCGCGCGGTCAGCTCAGGCATGCGGTACTCCGCCGCGCCACCCGAGACGGAGCACAGTTCTACGAAGCCCTCGGTCGTTGACTCCGGAGCCTTAATGCGGGGCGGCGGCAAGTTTACAATGCTTGGACGAACCTTCCCGACCATTCCTGCTCCGTCCCCGCCGAACGATGACGTCGAACTATGACGTCAAGCGGAGAGCTTATAAGCAGCGTTTGCCGGCTGCTAGGGTGTGCTCGTGTCGTTATCGTTGTCGGGAGCTGAGTGCTCCTTGTCATGCTAGAAATGTACTAGTGAGCTGTGTGCTCGTAAACTGTTTGCTGTATGTTAGTTTTGCGGGCTCCATATGGGAGTCGCGCTAGTCTGCCAAAGTATGTCCTGTTTTAAATGTAAATCTTGCAATTAAATCCTGCTCGCCTAGCCCTGTCGTCCCAAGTTCATCTCTACAGCTACGACTGACAAATCTTACAACGGACGCGTGTGGAATGTGCTCCACCGGAGCGGTATCAGCGGCCCAGTCGGGCCGCGGAAACAGGTTTTTTGCTGATGAAGCCCTGGACTATCAAGTTATTCTGCCGTCGCTGCCAACAGGTGCGTCTGTAGCGAATACTGTTTTTCTTCACGGGGATTTGAAAGCCAGGCCTTACCGTGTAGAAGACTTTCGGGACACGTTGGTTCATCTCGGAGTGCTTCCTGAAGTGATAGCTTGGGGGCGTTCCAGATGAACCATGTTTGGGCCGTCACTTTTAAAAGTGCAGAAACTACGAAGAAGATGGTAGAAATTGGGGAAGTTCTGGTCAAGGAGAAACGGTGCCTTGTGGTTGACCCCGAAAATCAAGAAGTGCGCATCAAGCTTTACTGGGTGCTACATAATGTTCCGGACGAAGAAGTGCGCTCTGCTCTAGCACCGTACGGGAAAGCAAGCGATATCTACAAGGAGCGCTGGCGAGTGCACGGAATAGCTGACAAAGGCTCGTCTACGCGTACGGTTGGTCTAAAGCTCAAGCCTGGTGTAACTCTAGAAGATTTACCACATCAGTTGCGGGTTGCAGGAATCATGGCTCTACTCGTTGCGCCGGGACGCCCACCGCTATGCTTGAGGTGCCATGCCACAGGCCATATCAGGCGCGACTGCCGGGTACCGCATTGTGCCAAATGTCGGCGATATGGCCACGATGAAAGCGTCTGCGTGCGAACCTGCGCAAACGTGGCCGGAGTCAAAGCAAGCGATGAACTGTCGACGGAACATCTAATGGACGAGGCAGACGCGGCCGAAACTACCCCCGAGGCAGACAGCTCGCGAACTATTGGTGCAGCAAACGTGTCACATGTGAAGCAAAAGGCTGCAGTCATTATTGCGGAAGACACAGCCATCGCTTCAACAGGGGTTGTAGAGACACTGGCGATGGGCGCTCCAACGAGCCAACACATTGCACCTGGCGCGAGTGTCGAGCAAAGCCCTGAGACTACAGACGTCATTATGGCAAGTACCAGCGGCACTGCACCAAAACGACTCCATGAGGACGGCAAAGAAGGGCACAAGACCGACCAGAATGCAACGGATGAGCCGCCTGTGAAAACGACACCCCATCGAAGGACTACATTTAAACCCGCACCGAAAATACCGCTCGAGCCACGGCCCGAGCGGAAACCGCCGGCCCCGCCGGCGATGTGACAAGGTGTCGAGCCTTCTTTTTTTCCAACCGGACACTATCAGCGGAAGGGACCGGAAAGACAGTGCGTTGACGTCGTCACGGCGAAGTCTAAATTCTAATCAAAAGGGCTGGAACGACTGGGATTTTCTATAAAAATGTGAGTGTTTTGCCGTCTTGTGATAAGCAAGGGATAGTATGCGGTTTGTGTTTATAAAAGAAATGGCTGTTACTCTCCAAACGCCTCTTTATGTAGGCACTCTTAACGTGCGGGGCCTGTCGACACGGAGAAAACAATACCAGCTGAGTCGACTTTTTATGGAAAATGAATTGGACGTGATTGCCGTACAGGAAACGAAGATCGAAAGTCAGGAAGGAACAAACCGCATGGTTGAACCTTTTAGGGCGTACTACAATGTATGCGTTGCGCATGCAGTTGGTACAGCGGGTGGTTGTGCGCTGTTCTTGAAGCACTCCACAGGCATATCTGTTGATAGTGTGTACGCGCGTGACACCGGACGACTTATTGTATGTGACATAACGTTACAAGCCCAGAAGTTCCGAATAGCTTGTTTACATGCCCAAAATGCACCAAGTGAGCGCAGATTGTTTTTTGAAAGTGTTGAACATTATCTGAATTGTGACAGGGCAATTATAATGATGGGGGACTTTAATTGCGTATCCAGAGTAGAAGACAGGACAAGAGATGCACCGATACGAGATGCGAGTGTGTCGGTACTAAATGCGCTGACTGAAGGTCACCTGTTAGAAGATGTAGGATGCTTCCTGTCAAATGGCACATTGCCTCGGTTTACCCACTACCAGGGGGACAGCCACGCTAGATTAGATCGTATTTATGTTTCGGCAGATTTGGCACCCGTCTGCAATAAGTATGACATTAAAAAACGTTTCCTTTAGCGACCATAGTTTGGTTGTGTGTGCGCTAGGTCCGAGGAAACCGGCGAAATTTAACTGGCAGCTGTGGAAATGCAATGTTAAACTCCTCAATGATGAGGTATATATGAAGGAAACAAAAGGAAAAATTGGAGACCTACTGGCAAATGAACCGGAGTGTTATGCCGAGGCATGGGAACATTTTAAGGAAAACGCAAAAATCTCAGCCATCGAAAGAGCCGGGGCATTGCGGAGGAAGCAAAACAAAGAAGAAACTGAGCTCCAAAGCCAGCTTGATTTTTATTTGAATGCAGAAGCTACAGCCCCGGGTAACTTTGCCAGAGTAATAAAAGAAATTAAAAGCAAACTAGAAATTATTAATACAGAAAAGTACAGGGGCGCAGTTCTACGAGCGCGTGCGGAAAAAATGTATATGGGTGAAACCCCGACAAAACGCGCTCTATCAGATGAAAAAAAGCTATGCGTCGCGCAACGAAAAAAAAAAGCGATAATGTACAGAGATGAAGTTGTGCAAGACGAGGAACTGATACGTCGCGCATTTGTTGATTATTATCGGGATTTAGTTGGCCACGAACCACAGGTTGTGGAAGGTTTTCAAAGCGATTTCTTGAGACACATGCCAAAACTTGAAGCAGAAGTTAAAACTAATCTCGAAGCACCAATCAGCGCTGCAGAAATTCAGGGGGCAGTCGATGAATTGAGTGCAGGGAAATCGCCAGGTCCTGATGGTTTTGGCTCAGAATTCTACAAGGCTTTTAAAACGGAGATAGCAGTTGTCCTGCATAACGTGATAAAGGAGGCATACAGAACAAAGAAGTTGCCTCCTTCTTTCAGGCAGAGCCATGTTGTACTTTTTCCAAAAACAGAGGATCCAGCTGCCTTGCTCTCGGTATGAGCTTATCGACCGATAACTCTAACGAACACGGACTACAAGATCTTCGCTAATGTTTTGGGTAGGAGACTGCAAAGTGTTATAACCAGGCTTGTGGGGCCGCATCAGACTTGCGGCATAAAATGAAGGTCCATTGTAACAAACATACACGTGGCTAGAACCGTCCTGGAGTGCTGTGATGCGTACTGCGGTAAGGTCGCCATGGTGCAACTGGATTTAGAGAAGGCATTCGACAGAGTTGTGCATAAAGTCTTTTTCAACATTCTAGAACACATCAATGTCGGGAAGGTCCTATCAGAAGGTATAGAAATGTGTTACGCAGACATTTCTAGCAGGATTAAAATTAATAAATCATTAACTGCCAGTTTACAGATAAAGTCCTCTGTTAGGCAAGGATGCCCTTTGTCTCCTTTACTGTTCGCGCTGTACCTGGAGCCTTTCTGTTTGAAAATCATGTCATCGAGTGCAATAAAAGGTTTTAGGTTGAGCAAAAGCGAGGTTAAGCTACTTACGTACGCTGACGATATTGCAGTTTTCTGTTCTGACCAAGAAAGTGTCAGGAATATCATCAGTGTGGCGAAGAGTTTTTGTAAAGTGACCGGAAGCGTTATCAACTGGAGCAAGTCTTTGGGCTTTTGGCATGGGGATTAGGACGATACCCCGGACGTCTTTGAAAGCATGCAGTGGACGGTTTCGCCAACGAAATACCTCGGGGTGCCTTTAAATCACTACAAAGACACTAGTGATTATTGGAGAAATGAAGCGGAACAAATAAAAGAAAAATCGAACAAATTTTGAGGGAGAGGCTTATCTATATTTGCAAGGTCAACAGTATGTAACCTTTTTGTTGTAGCCAAGATTTGGTACGTTCGGCAAGTACTGTGTGCGACGAGAGCAAGCATTCAAAGACTCCACAGGGTGCTAGCAGTGTATATATGGGGATCAACTTGGGAACGTACAAGCCGTACAAATTTATTCCGGTCAGTGAAAAGTGGCGGTCTGGGCTTGGCGCATTTGTTTCTAAAACAGGTAGTGTCCAGATTTCTCTTTATGCGGGAGCAAAGCAATGCTTTCCTACGTAATGTGATTCAAATGCGATTGTGTGACGTTATGCCAGCGTTTATTGTGTCGTCTGATCGGGTGGATGGGCCGAAAGTACGAGGCTTCCTGCGAGAAGTCGTCTGGTCTTAGGAGTTCCTCGCAGTACGGTTCTCATTACAGTATCTAAGCAATGTCACACGAAAGAAACTGCACAAAGATGTTGTTGATGTATGTATGCCAGAACCACAGTATCGCACGAACCATGTTGTCAACAGGAGCAGGCAAAGACGTACTGACAAGGGTGAAGCGGATGCCAGTACGGTCCGCGGTGAAAACGTTCTTCTTTTACTCGCACACCGGAACTCTGCCCGTTCAACCGTGGTTAGAGCAGGAGGGTATCTTCGTGCCTTGGACGATAAACTGCTTATTGTGCAAGCAACCAGAAACTAACGACCATATTTTTCTTCATTGCGTAGATGCCACCTTCTTATGGGACATGCTGCAACGTACTTTTAAAAAAGAGTTACCGATTACCCCATATGGCATCCGCTTCCTCCCAACCAATAATGATGAAGGGGTTCCGTATGACATGTTTATGGCTTTATGTCTTCACAGCATCTGGAAAACAAGAATGGCAGTGTATCATGCAGATATGAACGCCCAGCCAGCCAGAGAGTACTTCAAAGAAAGCATTGCGTTTATTCGTGAGATGTATAAAGCACAGATTCATCCACCAGCATGGATGCCTGTATTAGATGCTCTTGTCAACCTGAAGCGGTTCTAAATACCCACGCTTGCCCAAAGCGGGCAAGCGGTTTTGATTACTTTATGTAGTGTGAATTTGTGATTGTATCGCTTTGTTTCCATCCTGAGAAAGGTAATAAATAAATAAAAAAAAAAGTTCCCGTGGTGTAGTGGTTATCACGTGCGCTTCACACGCGCAAGGCCCTCGGTTCGATCCCGGGCGGGAACAGTGCGTTACACTTTTGTTTTCTTTGCTATCGCGAATACGCAGAAGAAAAGAGGGAGAGAAATATACCTCTCCGGGCTCCGTTCCCGTGGTGTAGTGGTTATCACGTGCGCTTCACACGCGCAAGGCCACCGGTTCGATCCCGGGCGGGAACAGTGCGTTACACTTTCCTTTTCTTTGCTATCGCGAATACGTAGAAGAAAAGAGGGAGAGAAATATACCTCTCCGTGCTCCGTTCCCGTGGTGTAGTGGTTATCACGTGCGCTTCACACGCGCAAGGCCCCCGGTTCGATCCCGGGCGGGAACAGTGCGTTACACTTTTGTTTTCTTTGCGATCGCGAATACGCAGAAGAAAAGAGGGAGAGAAATATACCTCTCCGTGCTCCGTTCCCGTGGTGTAGTGGTTATCACGTGCGCTTCACACGCGCAAGGCCACCGGTTCGATCCCGGGCGGGAACAGTGCGTTACACTTTCCTTTTCTTTGCTATCGCGAATACGTAGAAGAAAAGAGGGAGAAAAATATACCTCTCCGTGCTCCGTTCCCGTGGTGTAGTGGTTATCACGTGCGCTTCACACGCGCAAGGCCCCCGGTTCGATCCCGGGCGGGAACAGTGCGTTACACTTTTTTCTTTGCTATCGCGAATACGCAGAAGAAAAGATGGAGAGAAATATACGTCGCCGTGCTCCGTTCCCGTGGTGTAGTGGTTATCACGTGCGCTTCACACGCGCAAGGCCCCCGGTTCGATCCCGGGCGGGAACAGTGCGTTACACTTTCCTTTTCTTTGCTATCGCGAATACGTAGAAGAAAAGAGGGAGAGAAATATACCTCTCCGTGCTCCGTTCCCGTGGTGTAGTGGTTATCACGTGCGCTTCACATGCGCAAGGCCCCCGGTTCGATCCCGGGCGGGAACAGTGCGTTACACTTTTGTTTTCTTTGCTATCGCGAATACGCTGAAGAAAAGAGGGAGAGAAATATACCTGTCCGTGCTCCGTTCCCGTGGTGTAGTGGTTATCACGTGCGCTTCACACGCACATGGCCCCCGGTTCGATTCCGGGCGGGAACAGTGCATTACACTTTCGTTTTCTTTGCTATCGCGAATACGCAGAAGAAAAGAGGGAGAGAAATACACCTCTCCGTGCTCCGCTCCCGTGGTGTAGTCATTCTACTTCCGGCCACCGAGCGTGACGGACGGCGAATCATGAGCTCCAGCGGAGCGGCGATTGCGGCCTTCGGCGGCCGCGGAAACAGTCCTGATGAAGTTCAAGATAGCGAGTACCAGATTACCTGCCGCGGCACCAGTACCAGTACCTGCCGCGGCACGGGACACGTACGGCGAGAATGCAAGATACCAAGGTGTTCGAAATGTAGACGCTTCGGCCACGTTGAGGAGGAGTGCGTACGGACGTACGCAGTTGCTACAGGAACTGCGATGGCCGTAGATTCGGCGGACCACATCATGGATGTTGACGAAGCGGAAGCAGCTGCAAAAGGAGCCGGGCAATGCGAGAAGCCTGCAGTGACTGCAAAGACTTCGGTGACTGAGGAAGAAGGAAAAGAAGTGACAACCAAAGAAAGCAAAGAAACGGCAATGATACGCTGCGAAGGAAAAGAAGACGGGAGGGCGACTGGTGCCGACGGAGCACCAGAACCGGACGTGTCTGAACCAGGGAACAGCCAGGAGCCCCTCTACAAGAGCGGCGGCCGAGCGTTGAGTGTCACCGGCACAGCGAAACGCACGCACACCGAACGCGGCAACAAAAAGCACCAGGCGGCGGCCGCTAGCAGCGAGGAGCCACTGACAAAATCGACACAAGGGAGACGACCACTCTTCAAAACAAAGCCAAATGTGAGGACGTAAACGAGAGTCGCCGAAAAGCAGGCCTTGCAGCTAGGCCTACCTGGCCAAAAAGGTGACCCCGGCACCAACAAAAGCGTCTAGCGACGTGCTGGACGCGAAAGTTAAGCACCATGCTCTCGGCCTCTTATCACCGCAGCAAATGGCTTCCGCTCTCAGGCTTAAAGTTGCCAGTCTAAATGTACGAGGCTTAGCCACAAAGGAAAAGCAGTCATGTGCTGCGCCTTCTAACTGACGAAGATATCGATATGCTTGGACTACAAGAAACAAAGGTCGAAGGGGAAGAAGAGACTGAGAGCATGGTGCAGCGTTTCACGTCTAGGTTTTACGCCATTGTCAGTCACGCAGTTGGTACTTCTGCCGGCTGTGTCATGCTTGTCAAAAAACTGCCTGGTCTGGTTATTCAGTCGCATGTTTCACTTCCTTCAGGACGAGGGCTTGTCTGCGGTTTCGTTTTCTGTGCTACTGAGTGGCGCGCTGTCTGTATATATGCACCCACCGCAGTTGACGAGAGGACTGTCTTTTTGAATTTATTAAGCAACACCTAAACACGGAAAGGCAGCTCATTCTGTTGGGTGACTTCAATTGTGTTCTGAGCGCCGATGACAAAACTAGTACGCGTACTTTCAGGGATAGTAGTACTGCCGTTCTTATTCGATTAATTGATGAATTTGCTTTAGAGGACGTGGGAGAATGCCTGGTGAGCAGGTGTCCAGTTAAGTACTCTCATTTCCAAGGTACCAGCCACGCCCGACTCGACAGGATTCACGTGACTGCATGTTTGGTCCCAAAGTGTCATGGCTATGACGTAGTGCCCGCGCCCTTCTCGGATCACTGCATGGTTCAATGTTTTATTGGTGCAAAAAAGCGAAGCAGCTGTTTTCAGTGGGATCTTTGGAAGTTAAACAACAAACTGCTCAATGATCAAGAATTCGCTAAGGGAGCGGAGGAAGAAATTAGTAAAGTCACTGGAAGGGGAATACATGAATTGGGCCAGGAATGGGAACTGTGCAAGCAGCAGATCAAAACAAAAGGAATTGAAAGGGCGAGCTGCATACGGTACCATGAAAAACTAAATGAAACGCAGTTAAAGTCTATGCTAGAAAAATTATTAGCTCTGGAGTGCAAGGCACCGGGATTATACATGGACGACGTTAGGAAAATAAAACAAAAGCTAGAAATTAATGAAGAAGAACGCTATCGTGGAGCGCTTGTGCGCGCGAGAGCTGAACATCTAGCCGTGGCGGAGACGCCCACAAAACGGGCGCTAGGGATGGAAAACGCGCACGCAAGAAGGAACCATGTCACTGAGGTACAATGGGCGGGTCGCACCGCAACAGATAATAGAGAAATCGGGCAAGCTTTCTTTGAGTATTACCAGGCATTGTTCGATTTGCGTAATGTCGACCTGGACCGGTTTAAAGAATCGTATCTGCGGCCGATGCCACGACTAGACGAGGAACAAAAAGCAAGACTGGACACGGCCATTAGCGAGCAGGAAGTAGAGCGTGCAATAGATAATTTAAACCCTGGTAAATCGCCTGGGCCTGATGGCTTGAGTGCAGCGTTCTACAAAACTTTCAAGCAACAACTAGCTCCATTGCTGACTGCGGTATTCAATGAGGCATATGAAATAAATGTTTTACCTGTGTCGTTTGGAACGTCACACACTGTACTTATTCCGAAAACCGACAAAGCAGATAAACTTAAGCAGGTATCGTCATACCGACCTATCGCTCTGACAAACGTAGACTACAAAATCTACATGAAGGTTCTTGCTAGCAGATTACAGAGTGTTATAGGCGAAATAGTTGGCCCCCTACAAACATGTGGGATCAAAGGCCGTTCCATCGTTTACAACATTCACAAGGCGAGGTGTGTACTGGAATGCTGTGACGCCACATATGCACGTGTCGCACTACTACAAATGATTTGGAAAAGGCATTTGATTGCGTGTCACATTGTATTTTGTTTTGCATCCTGGACTACATCAATATAGGTTCGGTCATCCGGGAGGGAGTGAGCTTGGCGTACCGAAACTGCACTACGAGGCTACTTGTTAATAAGTTGCTGGGGGCCCGCATACACGTACGACGTTCGGTGCGCCAAGGCTGCCCCCCTCAGCCCTCTGTTGTTTGATATATATATTGAGGCACTGTGTCTGAACATAATACAAAGCGATGAAATTCATGGATTTTGACTACAAGCAACCAAAGTGAAATTGGTTGCGTATGCAGACGATGTTGCAGTTCTTTGCAGGGACAAGGAAAGTGTTAGTAAAACAGTTGAAAGCGTGCAGTGCTTCAGTGAGCTAACCGGAAGTCGGGTGAATTGGGATAAGTGCCTGGGATTTTGGCACGGAGGATGGCCTTCAACCCCAGACACTTTTGCCAACGTGGCTTGGGTAACAACGCCTCCGAAGTACTTGGGGGTGCCGCTGCAATTTTATAGAGGCACTGATCCGTACTGGCGAGCGCAGCTGCAAGAGACGCGAGAAAAAGCGGACAAATGGATAAACGCTCATCTATCTGTCTTCGCATGAGCTACGGTGTGCAATCTTTTTTTTTATTAGTAAGTTGTGGTATGCAATGCAAGTGCTACATTGTCCCCGAGTAAACGTGCAGAAGCTGCACCGTGTATTTGCTGTCTTTGTTTGGGCGTCCACATGGGAGAGGTGCAGCCGACCGAACTTGTTTCGGCAGGTGAAGGCCGGTGGTTTAGGACTGGGACATTTGTTTGTGCGACAGATTGTAAACAGGTTTCTATTTTTCCGTGATGTTAGAGACCCATTCCTGCGCACCGTGTGTCAACAAAGACTCGGGGATGTTTTGCCCGAGTATGTTGTTACAACGCAATGTATTTCAAGAAGTGTTTGTGGTTTCTTTAGAGAAATTGTTCAAAGTGTCAAATTTATAAGTGTACGTTTTTCGATGCAGTATTTGAGTAGCGTTAAAAGGAAAACATTGTATAGGGATGTTTGTGACGCGCTGTTTCCAGTGCCCTTGTACAGGACCATACACTCTGGAGGCCCAGGAGGCAATGTTTTAAAAAGAGTTAAAAAAATGCAGGTGTCGCCGGGAGCCAAATCTTTCTTTTTCAAGTTACACACTGGAACTTTAGCTGTTAAGTCCTTTCTAGAGGAAATGGGTTTATTTCTACCGTGGGGTTCCCACTGCCTTATATGCAAGCAGCTTGAGACAATCGACCACGTTTTTCTTCATTGCTGGCAAGGGGTTTTTTTCTGGGACGTGCTCCAAAGAACCATTAAAAAAGAATTATCGCTAGACTCTCACGGGATCCGCTACCTGCCAACCGATAATGAGGATGGCGTTCCCTTCGACCAGATTATGCTGATGGGCCTCCACAGTATATGGCGCTCCCGAATGGCTGGCTATTTTTGTGATCCGGACGCGCGACCAACACGTATGTATTTTCGCGAAGGCGTACACAGATTCCTGGAGACTTTGAAAGCGCAAACAGATGTTCCTGAGTGGCTTTCAAGGCTGGAGCCTTTGGTAGAGCTCCGGGAATTTTAAAGATGACAACGCCAGGCCTCCATGGCAGTTTGGCCACTTGTGCCTTCTGGCGCACTATATAGTTTGTGTACATTTGTCGCATACTGTGTCGAAGACCGGCAATAAGGAAAAAAAATGTTCCCGTGGTGTAGTGGTTATCACGTGCGCTTCACACGCGCAAAGCCCCCGGTTCGATCCCGGGCGAGAACAGTGCGTTACACTTTTGTTTTCTTTGCGATCGCGAATACGCAGAAGAAAAGAGGGAGAGAAATATACCTGTCCGTGCTCCGTTCCCGTGGTGTAGTGGTTATCACGTGCGCTTCACACGCGCAAGGCCCCCCGGTTCGATCCCGGGCGGGAACAGTGCGTTACACTTTTGTTTTCTTTGCTATCGCGAATACGCAGAAGAAAAGAGGGAGAGAAATATACCTGTCCGTGCTCCGTTCCCGTGGTGTAGTGGTTATCACGTGCGCTTCACACGCGCAAGGGCCCCGGTTCGATCCCGGGCGGGAACAGTGCATTACACTTTTGTATTCTTTGCGATCGCGAATACGCAGAAGAAAAGAGGGAGAGAAATATACCTGTCCGTGCTCCGTTCCCGTGGTGTATAGGATGTGTGTCCAAAAATTGCACAGGATATTCGCAATGTTTGTTTGGGGATCGGGATGGGAACGTACAAGCAGGCTAAACTTCTTTCATTCCGTGAATAACGGAGGTCTTGGTTTGTGTAATTTGTTTTTAAGTCAAGTAGTCTCAAGGCTTATTTTCCTACGCGACCAAAGGAATGCATTTCTACAAACTGTTATACACGTCCAACTACACAATGCCTTATCTGAGTTCATTGTTACATCATGTGGAACACAAGTAGTGGTGAAAGGATATATGCGCGAAGTGGTAAGCGCTTTTCGTTTGCTCAAAGCCCATTTCTCACTTGAATATTTGTCTGTTGTCGGCCGGAAGAAATTGTATAAAGACCTCGTGGATATTTTGTGCCCCGTGCCTATATACCGCTCAACCTACACTCTAGGGCCTGAACGCAATGTCTTGAAACGTGTAAAAAGAATGTCTATCAGGCCGACTACCAAATCTTTCTTCTTTCTTGTGCACAGTGGCACGCTTCCCGTAAAACCATGGCTAAGAGAGAAGGGTTTGTTTGTACCATGGAGTATCGATTGCGGTATATACCATAAACCGGAAACTATAGACCATATATTTCTAGATTGTTGGGACTCAGTGTTCTTGTGGGACATCCTACAAAGAACCATCAAAAAAGAATTCCCTCTGACACCATTCGGTATTCGCTTTCTGCCTTTTGAAGAGACGGGAGACGTGCCGTGCGACACAATAATGTTGCTCTGCATGCACAGTGTCTGGAAGACAAGAATAGATGTAAGGCATGAAGCTCTCCAACCTCGTTCTGCTCAGGAATATTTCGTGGAAAACATCCTGCACCTACGTGACATACATAAGGCCAAAGGGGAGCCACCAGCGTGGCTACCCATATTAGACAAATTAGCCACAGTTCGGTTCCCCTAACCAAGCTGCTTTACCCAATATGCAGCCGGTGTTTTTACCAAAGTACAGCTACCTCTTTCTGTTTTTAACTCTAACGCGTGGAATGTTCTACTGAGAGCAAACGTGTTACCTTTTTTGTACGTGCGTTGAGTGTAAAACAGGTAATAAAGAAAAAAAAATCCGTTCCCGTGGTGTAGTGGTTATCACGTGCGCTTCACACGCGCAAGGCCCCCGGTTCGATCCCGGGCGGGAACAGTGCATTACACTTTTGTTTTCTTTGCTATCGCGAATACGCAGAAGAAAAGAGGGAGAGAAATACACCTGTCCGTGCTCCGTTCCCGTGGTGTATCATTCTACTTCCGACCACCGAGCGTGACGGACGGCGAATCATGAGCTCCAGTGGAGCGGCGACAGCGGCCTTTGTTGGCCGCGGAAACAGGTGGAACAGCGATGACGACGCAGGCTATCAGATTATTTTGCCTCCACTGCCAAAGGGGCGCGTCGCGCTAAACACCGTGTTTTTGCACGGCGACGTGCGAGCTAGACCCTACAAAGTAGAAGATTTCGGGGACGCTCTTGGCCCAACAGGATTGCTGCCGGAAGTGCTTGCCGTCGGGGCCTACCAGATTAACCACGTGACTATGAACACCGCGGACGCCACGAAAAGGATGCTGGAAGTGAAGGAGCTGAAGGTAAAGGGGCGGCGCTGCATCGTGGTCGCCCTCAGGATCAGCAGGTGCGGCTGCGTCTTCATTGGTTAATACATGGTGTGGCCGATGAAGATGTAAGAACGGCATTGGCGGCTTTCGGTAAAGCCGTACAACTCACCCGAGAGCGATGGCGCGTTCAGGGTATCAACGACAAGGGGACGACTACCCGGTCCGTCTTGCTCAAGCTCAACAGCGGCGTGAAGGTGGAAGATCTCCCGCACCAAATTAGGTTCGCCGGTGAGCTGGCCCTAGTCGTCGTTCCTGGCAGGCCAATGCAGTGCTTGCGCTGTCAAGGCACTGGTCATGTACGACGAGACTGCAAGGTTCCCCGGTGCTCGCAATGCCGTCGGTTTGGACGCGCCGAGGACCAGTGCGTACGTACATACGCCTCTATGACTGGGCCAGCCGAAGGCAATGACACAGCAAGGTTGGTAATGGACGCGGCCGAGGCCGAAGACGCGGCGAAAGGGGCAGGAGACCAGGCAACCCCATGTGCTGTAGGCGGTGTGTTTGCACCTGATGCGGGCGCGGGGACACCACCAGACAAGGAAAACTCTACGGAAGGTGTGGCAAAAAAGCCAGCAGAAGAGACCAAGGAAGAAAGCAAGAGCAGCCTAACGGAAGCTAGCGAGCAAATGAAGACAGCTGAGGACCAGTCGGCGCAGAACGACCCTATGAGCAGCAATGTCGGAGCCTCGGTCAAACGGCCTCTTGAGAAGGCTGCAGACAGCAGCGCAGCGAACCAAGGAAGTGGGGAAGACGGGCCGCCTTCGAAGACGCCAACGGGCAGGCGCAGCAGCTACAAGCCACGACCGAACACCGCTAACGCAGACAAGAAGTCCGAGAAGAAGCCGCCACCGCTCTCCAGTGGTACCGGTCCACCGGGCGGCTGCGGGGGCGTCTAGCTGTGTGCTAGGCGCTAAAGGTAAACACCATGCTCCGGGCCAAAACTTTTCACTAGACCTATAATCATGGCTCCCAACCCGTCGCTTAGATTGGCCACGCTAAACGTTCGAGGTCTGGCCGCCAAGCGAAAGCAGAGCCAAGTGTGTAGGCTGCTGGTGGACTATGACCTTGACGTGTTAGCCGTGCAAGAGACAAAAGTAGATGGTGATGAAAAGACCCGCAGTATGGTTCAGCGCTTTACGCCACGCTACTACGCGGTAGTGAGCCACGCCTTAGGGACGTCGGCGGGCTGCGTGCTGTTTGTTAGAAAATTACCCGGTATAACGGTGCAAGGTTTTTATTCATGTCCAACTGGTAGATTAGTTTTCTGTGATTTTGCTTTGCATGGAATTGAATGGCGGGTGGTATGTATTTATGCACCAAATGCGTTGGAGGAACGGGCTTTGTTTTTTTCCATGTTAAAAGAGTATATATCTTCTGAAAAGCAGATGGTGCTGTTAGGTGATTTTAATTGTGTTCTGAATGCCCGAGATCGGTCTAATAGAGGTTTAGGGAGCGATAAAAGTAGGGATGTTTTGAACGAGATAATTACTGAATGCGAATTAGCGGATGTGGCGGAATGTATGATAGGGACCCGAGATGTGCGTTTCACGCACTTTCAAGGAAACAGCCATGCGCGCTTAGATCGTATTTACTTGTCGCTTCAAGCAATACCAATGTGTAATAGTTACAGTGTATATCCTATTTCCTTCACTGATCATTGTCTGGTTAAATGTGACTTAGGAAGGAAGGAAAAAGGCGGCAGCTTCTCTTGGGAGCTGTGGAAAATGAATTCAAACTTAATTACTGACGAAAGTTTCGGAGAATATGTATCGGACTGCATCAAAAAAATTCTAATGAGCGGCGAGGGTGAATTAAAAGATCGATGGGAAGTGTTTACACAGTGCATTAAAATGAAAGCCATCGATGGTTCCGTCGCAATAATGCATGAAACAAAAAAGAAAGAGAAGGAACTGCGAATAATCTTGGAAAACCTGACAGAACTGGAGTGCCAAGAACCGGGAGCATACAAAAGCGACATACGGAATATTAAACAGAAACTTGAACTGCATGATGAGGAACGCTATCGCGGAGAGATAGTTCGTGCTCGAGCCGAATCCTTTGCGATAGGGGAGGCGCCCACAAAAAGGGCGCTCGGACTGGAAAAATCGCACGCTCGACGTAATTATATTGACGTGATCGAGGTGGGTGGTAACGAAGTTACAGATAATGATAGTATCGCACGTGCGTTTTTTGAACACTACGAAAATCTGTTCGCATTTAGGCAGGTGGACCTAGAACGGTTTAAGACGAACTTCTTGAAAAGAATGCCTCAACTGACTGAAGAAAGAAAAATTGCATTAGAAACGCCGATAACTGTTTTTGAAGTGGAACGCGCAATTGACGGTTTGAATCCTGGCAAGTCACCGGGTCCTGATGGGCTTTGCGCTCTGTGGCACAAGCGGTTTAAAAAGGAATTGTCAGCAGTACTTGTAGCAATTTTTAACGAAGCGTACGATGGTAAGGCGTTACCGCCATCTTTCGGTCAATCACACACGGTGTTGATTCCGAAGACAGAGGATGTAGATAAGTTGAAAAGTGTAACATCATACAGACCAATAGCACTCACAAATGTAGACTATAAGATACTAATGAAAGTCTTAGCAGCTAGACTTCAGTCGGTTTTTAAAGACATAGTCGGCCCACACCAAACGTGTGGAATTAAGGGTCGCACTATTGCGACGAATGTTCACAAGATGCGCTCAGTTCTTGAATGTTGTGACTCCCTTGAAGCGTGTGTGGCCATACTTCAATTGGATCTGGAGAAGGCATTTGATTGCGTAGCGCATGCTATTTTGTTTGCAGTGTTGGAACACATTAATGTCGGATCCGTCATCACGGATGGTGTAGCTCTGGCGTATCGGAACTGCTCTATCAGACTAATCATTAACAAATAATTGGGGGCCCCCATTAAAGTGCAGCGTTCCGTGCGTCAGGGCTGTCCCATCAGTCCACTTTTGTTTTGTATATATATTGAAACATTAAGTTTGTCAATAATTGAAAATAATTCTATCCGTGGTTTTCGTTTACAATCTTGAGAGGTAACACTGCTCGCATATGCCGATGATGTGGCGGTATGTTGTATTGACTACGAAGGCACTGAAGAAACCATTCGAAGTGTTAAATTTTTCAGCGACGTTACAGGAAGCCGAGTAAACTGGGGAAAGTGTCTGGGATTTTGGCACGGCGTGTGGCCGTTCACCCCGGGCGTTTTTGCCAATGTTGTATGGCAGAAAACGCCTGTGAAGTACCTTGGTGTGCCACTTGAGTTCTACAAAAATAATAATGACTACTGGCAGGAACAAGCAGAACTCCTACACGAAAAGGCGAATGCTTGGAGGGCGAATTATCTCTCTATGTTTGCGAGGGCAACCGTGTGTAACATGTTTTTTGTGGCTAAGCTATGGTATGTGATACAAGTGATGCACTGTTCTAGGGTAAATGTGCAGAAACTTCATAGGGTTTTTGCGACCTTTGTGTGGGGATCGACGTGGGAAAGGTGCAGTCGCACAAATTTGTTCAGGAGTGTGAAGTGTGGGGGACTTGGACTGGCACACCTTTTTGTCAAACAATTAGTTAATAGATTTTTCTTTTTTCGCTAGGTCAGCGACCCATTTCTGCAAACGGTGTGCCAGGCCAGATTAGGGCGACTGCTACCTGAATATGTTATTAGCACGCAAGTCCTGACGGGGACGGCACAAGGTTATTTTCGGGAAGTAGTAGCGAGTGTGCGATTTTTAAGTGTGCGTTTTTCTAATGATTATTTATATTCTGTTAAAAAGAGGAAACTGTATAAAGACTTATGTGATATAGTGATGCCAATCCCGTTGTACAGGGTGATATACAGTGCAGGCCTGGGTCAGAACGTACTCAAACGGGTTAAAAGAATGCAAGTAGCACCAAGCGCAAAAATTTCTTTTTCAAACTGCATACCGGAACTCTCCCTGTAAGAACCTTTTTAGAGGAGCGTGGGTTTTATATGCCATGGGGGTCTCACTGCATTATTTGCAAAAAGCCGGAAACGATCGACCACGTTTTCCTTCACTGTTGGGAAGCGGTGTTCTTCTGGGATGTGTTGCAAGGACAATCAAAAAAGAATTCCCACTAGACAGGCATGGAATTAGGTACCTTGCGATAGACAACGAAGAAGGTGTTCCTTTCGATCTAATCATGCTGACAGGCCTGCACAGTATGTGGCGCTCAAGAATGACTGGCTTCTACTGTGAACCGGATGCAAGACCAGCAAGGCTGTACTTTAGAGAGAGCATTGCTCGGTTAGTAGAAGTGGAAAAAAACAAAAGAATGTCTTTCTCCCTGTGCAGCCAGGGTAGAAACCTTAGTCACACTAAAGGAATTTTAAGTGACAACGTCAGTCAGAAGACGACTGATGGCTTTTCGCTCAATGTGTTGACAAATTGTATTGTAACCCCGTCTTGACTTTTCATGTGTTGTAAGTGTATTGTCGTTGCAAAACCGGTAATAAAGAAAAAAAAAATGGTGTAGCGGTTATCACGTGCGCCTCACACGCGCAAGGCCCCCGGTGCGATGCCGGGCGGGAACAATGTACTTCCTTTTTTTTCTATTTAAATCGCATACATGCAGAACAAAACCGGGAGCGAAATAGCCTGAGGCGTGCTCGGTTCCCGTGGTGTAGCGGTTATCACGTGCGCCTCACACGCGCAAGGCCCCCGGTTCGGTCCCGGGCAGGAACAGTGTACTGCATTTTTTTTTTCTATTTAAATCGCATACATGCAGAAGAAAACCGGGAGCGAAATAGCCTGAGGCGTGCTCGGTTCCCGTGGTGTAGCGGTTATCACGTGCGCCTCACACGCGCAAGGCCCCCGGTTCGATCCCGGGCGGGAACAGTGTACTTCATTTTTTTTTCTATTTAAATCGCATACACGCAGAACAAAACCGGGAGCGAAATAGCCTGAGGCGTGCTCGGTTCCCGTGGTGTAGCGGTTATCACGTGCGCCTCACACGCGCAAGGCCCCCGGTTCGATCCCGGGCGGGAACAGTGTACTTCATTTTTTTTTCTATTTAAATCGCATACATGCAGAAGAAAACCGGGAGCGAAATACCCTGAGGCGTGCTCGGTTCCCGTGGTGTAGCGGTTATCACGTGCGCCTCACACGCGCAAGGCCCCCGGTTCGGTCCCGGGCAGGAACAGTGTACTGCATTTTTTTTTCTATTTAAATCGCATACATGCAGAAGAAAACCGGGAGCGAAATACCCTGAGGCGTGCTCGGTTCCCGTGGTGTAGCGGTTATCACGTGCGCCTCACACGCGCAAGGCCCCCGGTTCGATCCCGGGCGGGAGCACTGTACTTCCTTTTTTTTCTATTTAAATCGCATACATGCAGAACAAAACCGGGAGCGACATAGCCTGAGGCGTGCTCGGTTCCCGTGGTGTAGTGGTTATCACGTGCGCCTCACACGCGCAAGGCCCCCGGTTCGGTCCCGGGCGGGAACAATGTACTTCCTTTTTTTTTCTATTTAAATCGCATACATGCAGAACAAAACAGGGAGCGAAATAGCCTGAGGCGTGCTCGGTTCCCGTGGTGTGCAAAACGGGATTCCGCTTCCGCCACCGTTGTGTGCGGACGTGGGTAACATGGGCTCCCAAGGAGCGGATTCAGCGGCCCTTTCAAGCCGCGGAAACAGGTCTTTTGCTTCAGTCGACCAGGACTACCAAGTTGTATTGCCTCAACTGCCAACAGGTCAGGTTGTTACGGATACCATTTTTCTTCATGCGGATTTGCGAGCGCGCCCATACCGAGTGGAAGATTTTCGCGATGCCTTGGAAAATCTTGGAGCACTTCCGGACGTTATCGCTTTGGGGGCGTACAGGATGAATCACGTTTGGGCCGTGACATTCAAGAGCGCTGAAGCAACGAAGAAAATGTTGTCAAAAGGGGAATTCCGAGTGAAGAGTCGCCGGTGCCTGGTAGGTAACCCCAACGACCAAGGTTTACGAATGAAACTGCACTGGCTTCTTTACGGGGTCAGCGACGATGAAGTAAGTGCGGCCTTGGCTCCGTATGGAAAGGTTACGGAAGTAACGAAGGAAAAATGGCGCGTAAGTGGTATCACGGAAAGAGCATCGACAACCCGCCTAGTGGCCATGAAACTTGGAGCCGCAGTCACTATCGACGACCTACCCCACCAGTTGCTTGTAGGAAGCGAACTCGCCCTAGTTGTTGTGCCCAACCGAGCACCATTATGCCTCCGTTGCAACACCACTGGCCACATTCGACGTGACTGCCGTGTGCCTCGCTGTTCCCAGTGTAGGCGCTTCGGCCACACGGACCTAGACTGCGTGACCACATATGCAAGCATCCCCGGAAAAGGAACGAAGGACGCGGATGCAGAGCTCATGATGGATGAAGCACACGCCGAAGAAGCCGCTGGTGGGCGAAAGCAGGCCGGCACAAAGAGCGCAAATCAAAAAGTTTCCCCTACCGACGCGTGGAAAGGTGTTTTTGCTGATAACACCACACCCCAGACAAACGGAGTCCCTGTGACGGGGGAAACACAAGAGGCGGACAAAGTCAAACCCGTAGAAGTAGCGTTGGGTGCGGAAGCACAAGCGGACGCACAGCCAATGGAACTTGAGCCAGGTGCTTCTACCAGGAGACCGCGCGACGATGCAGGCAGCGAAATGGGCAAGCCCAGTGCAAGTAGCGGAGAAGAACCGCCCACCAAGACAGTCGTGAAGACCGGCCTTCAATTGGGCAGACGACCCAGCTTCAAACCGAAACCCAGCCTCCCTCCTGACCGGAAAACTGAGGGAAATAAGCCCTCGTAACAACGAGGGTCAACGCATAGAGCAGCGATTCCACCACTTACGAACACCGAGCACCTACCATGGCATCAAGTCCCCTAGCAACAGAGCCACAGCGGCATCGACCCGAGAACTGCTGGCTGGACGCGACGTTGCCCGTCGCCGGAAAGAATCGACCGAGTGGCAACATAAAAGATCGAGGTAAACTCCAAGCGGTCCACCTGTTTCAGATTAACCATGACACTTAACCTTAAGAAGCCCCTTCGTCTAGGCACTTTAAACGTTCGCGGTTTGGCGAGCAGGAGGCGCCAGTACCAATTAAGCCGGCTTTTTGAAGAAAATGATTTAGATATTGTCGCCGTGCAAGAGACAAAGGTGGAAGGCCAGGAACAGACGGACCGCATGGTGCAACCATTTAGAGCAATGTATAACGTCTGCGTGTGTCATGCGGTTGGAACTTCTGGAGGATGCGCACTCTTTATTCGTAACAGTGCTCGTATTGTAGAGGAACAAGTTATTGTATGTGGAACTGGCCGATTTGTCATACTTGATTGTTCTTTTTCTGGCTTTAAGTGGCGCATTTTGTGCGTGTATGCTCCAAATGATGAATGTGCACGTAGAATTTTTTTTCAACAGCTAGAAGAATACCTGAAGTGCGAGCGATACCTTATATTGATGGGGGATTTCAACTGTGTGTGCAGAGCACAAGACCGAGCTAATGAAATGAAACGAAGGGATACGAGCGCACAGTTTTTAAACATACTTGTGAATGATTATGAATTAGAAGATGTCGGTATTCTGTTATCGACAGGCAAAGCTTCCGTTTATACGCACTATCAAGGTGAAAGTCATGCGCGATTAGACCGAGCTTATATTGCAATGCAGCTCGTGCCATTGTGTCAAAGTTACGAGATTAAAGATGTATCCTTTTCTGATCATAGTCTAGTGACGTTTGATTTAGGGCAAAAACGAAAAGAAACGAAATTTAATTGGGATATTTGGAAGTTTCATACCAAACTGCTAGATGATGAAAGCTTTATGAGAGATATAAGTGAAATGATTAATTCCTCTATGACAGCGCAAACTAATCACTGTATTGAAACATGGGAAACTCTCAAAACTGATGTTAAGAGAAAAGCGATAGAAAAAGCTACTGCGCTGCGCCGCAAGGAAAAACAAGAAGAAAAAGAATTAACAAGCGAACTAGAATTGCTCATGTCTACAGAATGTCAGAACGCTGGATCTTGCATGAAGCAGATAAAGGAAACAAAAAGTAAGCTCGAACTTATCGACCAAGAACGATACAAGGGAGCCATGGTACGAGCGCGAGCGGAACGATTGTGGAATGGGGAAACGCCTACTAAACGGGCGCTAAGTGACGAGAAGAGATATGCGACAAAAAAAGAAATACAAGCAATAATATATCAGAACGAGGAAACTTCCGAACCCACAATGATAGAGCGAGCATTCGTAGATTATTATCGTGAACTGCTTGGGAACAAGAAAAAAATAATAGAAGGGTTTGAGCGAGATTTTCTTCATCTTATGCCACGTCTAGAAGATGACATTAAAGCAAGCCTGGAATTTCCAATCACATTGCGAGAAATTGAAGACGCTATAGATGGACTTGGTGCAGGAAAGGCTCCCGGGCCTGATGGTTTAGGTGCGCCCTTTTACAAGGCTTTCAAATGTCAGCTCAGCCAATTATTGCATAATGTCTTCAAGGAAATGTATGCAATACAGCGAATGCCGCCATCGTTCCGAACGGCTCATACAGTGCTAATCCCTAAGTGCGAGGATCCGGTTAAACTGATGTCAGTAAAGTCTTATCGACTAATAAGCCTCACGAACTGTGATTACAAAATATTCACGAAAGTGTTAGCAAAGAGACTTCAAAGTGTTGTAACGCGACTAGTGGGACCGCATCAAACATGTGGAATCAAGGGCAGGACAATTTCGACCAATACACATGTAGCTCGCTGTGTTCTTGAGTGCTGTGATGCTCTCTCATGTCGGGTTGCAGTGTTGCAACTAGATTTGGAGAAAGCGTTTGACAATGTGTCATATGAAATACTATTTTCAATATTAGAATATGTTAATGTCGGCGGACTGATATTAGAAGGAGTAAAAATGGCCTACTCAGAGTGCAGCACACGCATCATTATAAACAAGAAGTTAAGTAAACCAATCCAGCTTCTCTCCAGTGTGAGGCAGGGATGTGCAATTTCCTCATTACTTTTTGATATTTACTTGGAACCTTTCTGCTTGAGTTTAATTAATAGTCAAAGTGTACGCTGTTTTATGCTTGAAACGGGGGAAAGTCAAGGTCCTCGCATACGCTGATGACATTGCTGTCTTTTGCAAAGATGCCGAAAGTATCAAAGAGGTGGTTAGGTTGACTGGCGAGTTTTGCAAGGAATCTGGCTGCAAGATCAATTGGGAGAAGACCGTAGGTTTCTGGCATGGAGAGTGGAGCGAGAAGCCTGAATTATTTGCTGGCATCCAATGGACAGCAATGCCAACAACGTACTTAGGTGTCCCATTACAATCTTATGAAGACACCGAACTCTATTGGAACGAGGAAACAGAACGCTTGAAAGAGAAGAAGCAGGGATGGCAAGGTCGAAACTTGTCAATGTTTGCCCGTGCAACTACTTGCAATCTATTCTTAGTTGCCAATTGATGGTATGTTATGCAAGTATTGTTTATGTCGCGTACTAACTTACAAAAAATTAATAGAGTCTTTGCAGTGTTTATTTGGGGAGGAAGGTGGGAACGAACGAGTCGAACTAACCTGTTTTTGTCCGCCAGAAAAGGTGGTCTTGGTCTGTCACACCTGTTTATCAGACAGATTGTGTCGCGTTTTATATTTTTAAGAGATCAATGTGACCCATTTCTGCGTACAGTTATGCAAGTTTGTTTACACAATGCACTACCTGAATTCATCGTCTCTACAAATAAGACTGCGATGCACCGTATAAAAGGTTATTGGCGCGAGGTTGTTGTAGCCTTTCGCATGCTTAAAGTAAGGTTTTCCATAGAATACTTGAGTACAGTAAAAAAGAAAAAGCTCTACAAGGATTTGCTGGATGTTATGTTACCTCTGCCAGTGTACAGAAGCATATACACTGGAGGCTGTGGACAAGACGTCTTTAAACGGGTTAAAGGAATGCCGATACGACCGCATGTAAAATCCTTTTTCTTCAAGCTCCATACAAACACTCTACCTGTAAAAACGTGGCTACAAGATAAAGGAATGGTTGTACCGTGGACAGTCAACTGCATACTGTGCCAAAAACCAGAGACAATAGAACATGTATTTATTGAATGCTGGGATCCCATATTTCAGTGGATCATCCTTCAGCGAACTATCAAAAAGGACTTACCTATTACACCACATGGAATCCGATACTTACCAGTTGAGAATCACGACGACATTCCCTACGACATGATAATGATACTCAGCCTCCATAGTATATGGAAAACCCGAATGTCGGTAAGACATGCCGACACTAACGCTCGGCCTGTAAAGGAAAATTTTATTGAACATGTCGCGTATATGCGAGAGCTGTTCCGAGCCCAGCCAGAAACACCTGATTGGGTTACACTGTTTGATGAGTTGATCAATTTCAAAAGTTATTGAGATTCTTCTGTTGTTTCTGTATGATGTAAACAGGCAATAAAGAAAAAAAAAATCGGTTCCCGTGGTGTAGCGGTTATTACGTGCGCCTCACACTCGCAAGGCCCCCGGTTCGATCCCGTGCGGGAACAATGTACTTCATTTTTTTTCTATTTAAATCGCATACATGCAGAACAAAACCGGGAGCGAAATAGCCTGAGGCGCGCTCGGTTCCCGTGGTGTAGCGGTTATCACGTGCGCCTGACACGCGCAACGCCCACGGTGCGTTGCCGAGCGGGAACAATGCACTTCATTTTTTTTCTATTTAAATCGCATACATGCAGAACAAAACCGGGAGCGAAATAGCCTGAGGCGTGCTCGGTTTGCGTGGTGTAGCGGTTATCACGTGCGCCTCACACGCGCAAGGCCCCCGGTTCGATCCCGGGCGGGAACAATGTACTTCCTTTTTTTTCTATTTAAATCACTACATGCAGAACAAAACCGGGAGCGAAATAGCCTGAGGCGCGCTCGGTTCCCGTGGTGTAGCGGTTATCACGTGCGCCTGACACGCGCAACGCCCACGGTGCGTTGCCGAGCGGGAACAATGCACTTCATTTTTTTTCTATTTAAATCGCATACATGCAGAACAAAACCGGGAGCGAAATAGCCTGAGGCGTGCTCGGTTTGCGTGGTGTAGCGGTTATCACGTGCGCCTCACACGCGCAAGGCCCCCGGTTCGATCCCGGGCGGGAACAATGTACTTCCTTTTTTTTCTATTTAAATCACTACATGCAGAACAAAACCGGGAGCGACATAGCCTGAGGCGTGCTCGGTTCCCGTGGTGTAGCGGTTATCACGTGCGCCTCACACGCGCAAGGCCCCCGGTTCGATCCCGGGCGGGAACAATGTACTTCCTTTTTTTTCTATTTAAATCGCATACATGCAGAACAAAACCGGGAGCGACATAGCCTGAGGCGTGCTCGGTTCCCGTGGTGTAGCGGTTATCACGTGCGCCTCACACGCGCAAGGCCCCCGGTTCGGTCCCGGGCGGGAACAATGTACTTCCTTTTTTTTCTATTTAAATCGCCTACAAGCAGAACAAAACCGGGAGCGCAATAGCCTGAGGCGTGCTCGGTTCCCGTGGTGTAGCGGTTATCACGTGCGCCTCACACGCGCAAGGCACCCGGTTCGATCCCGGGCGGGAACAATGTACTTCCTTTTTTTTCTATTTAAATCGCTACATGCAGAACAAAACCGGGAGCGAAATAGCCTGAGGCGTGCTCGGTTCCCGTGGTGTAGCGGTTATCACGTGCGCCTCACACGCGCAAGGCCCCCGGTTCGATCCCGGGCGGGAACAATGTACTTCCTTTTTTTTCTATTTAAATCGCCTACAAGCAGAACAAAACCGGGAGCGCAATAGGCTGAGGCGTGCTCGGTTCCCGTGGTGTAGCGGTTATCACGTGCGCCTCACACGCGCAAGGCCCCCGGTTCGATCCCGGGCGGGAACACTGTACTTCCTTTTTTTTCTATTTAAATCGCATACATGCAGAACAAAACCGGGAGCGACATAGCCTGAGGCGTGCTCGGTTCCCGTGGTGTAGCGGTTATCACGTGCGCCTCACACGCGTAAGGCCCCCGGTTCGATCCCGGGCGGGAGCAATGTACTTCCTTTTTTTTCTATTTAAATCGCATACATGCAGAACAAAACCGGGAGCGAAATAGCCTGAGGCGTGCTCGGTTCCCGTGGTGTAATTCTACTTCCGGCTACCGTACGGTACGGTCGCAGAATGTCTTGCTCCGTTGGGGCGGTTGAAGCGGCCCAGCAGGGCCGTGGAATCAGGTTTACGGAGTCGACTACACAGGAATACCAGCTTGTTTTGCCTCATCTGCCTTCAGGTATGACGGTTTCTAAGACAGTGTTTTTGCACGGAGACTTAAAAGCAAGACCGTATCGCGTAGAACATTTTCGCGATGTGCTTGTCAGAGTACAGCTTATGCCGGAAGTGCTGGCCCTTGGGGCCTATCAAATGAATCATGATTGGGCGATAACCTTCAAGGATGAAGACGCAAAGAAAAAGATACTTTCCCTCGAGGCGTTCAGCGTCAAGGAGCACCGGTGCGTTGTTATTGACCCGTGCAAACAGGATGTGCGGATGAAGCTTCACTGGCTCCTGCACACCACGCCCGACGACGAAGTTCGAACGGCTTTGGCACCTTTTGGCAAAGTTATTGAAATTTCCAAAGAGAAGTGGCGTGTCTCGGGCTGTTACGAGAAGGTCTCGCACACACGTTTGGTGTCCTTGCGCCTGAAGTCCGGTTTGACGGTCGAAGACCTGCCACGCCAGTTGCGCATAGGCGAATACAACGCACTTGTATTCGTATCTGGTAGAGCGCCGCTCTACCTCCGGTGCCACGGCACCGGTCACATACGGCGCGAGTGCCGGGTACCGCGCTGCGGTGCCTGCCGTCGCTATGGCCACGAGGAGAGCCAGTGTGTACGCAGCTATGCCAATGTAACCGGAACAGGTGGAAGCGACATTGTGCAAGAGCACCTTATGGACCAGGCCGACGCCGAAGAAGCTTCTGTGGGAAGTGGGCATCAGGCGAGCAGGCAAGAGAACCCGCCTGTAGCGTCTTCTGAAAAGGACGAAGAAGTAAGAACGGAGGATGAAAAACGACAACCGGCCCACCCAAGCACACCCGAAAGTACTCCCGAGATGGAAACAAATCTCGGAGGTGGCGAATCGGCTTCGCAGAATGACTCGGAGAACGAGGCACTCCCGAAAAGTGAAAAAGGAAGTCAACCTGCAACAGCCGTTACTAATGTTGAATTCCAATGGCGGAGTCGGAGCAGCCGACGGACTCCGCGAGCGAGCACTCGACTCTGGCGCAGAGCAACGCCTCCAGATCCGCGAATGGAACACAACCTGCGCCGCCGGAGTAAGGCGGAAGCGGAAGTTCTATCACCGAGTTACCCAGGATACCTTGCGTGTTGTCATTTTCTTCCGCTGTTTGCTCCCAGCACCACCGCACCGGTCACTTGTCTCTTCGGCGCCGTTCACCTGTTGTTTTTTTAAAAGTGCGGAATGGATATCTCGCCAAGCGTGCAGCAGCTTTTGCTTCCTCGCGAGTCGTGACCGGTGGCGCCCCCAGCGGACAAACGTGGTAAAGGAAATACGTCACGCAGGGTTCCGGTCCACTCCGCCGATTTTGGCGGAGCAGCTTTTTCTGCTCCACGGAGTGACTCCCGCTCTGAATCCCCTCCGACTCTCTCATTGGAACACCTTACTCCCACCCTCACTCTGCCATTGGAACAAACTTGCTCCGAAACGAGCAGAAAAACTTGCTCCGACTCCGCCATTGGAATTCAACATAAGAGACCTCATGAGAAGGTGGCTAGCGACAAGGATTGCTCCGACCCAATGAGCGCTGTGGGACCACCACCGCTGAAGTCAACGACCACTCGTAGGAGCAGCTTCAAGCCCAAGCCGACGGTCCCACCAGACCGGTTGCAAGGGCCGCGAGTGCCTCCGCGTTAGCGGGGGTACTTTTTTGCCTTCTTGTTGAACTGTATGTACGAGGACAATCATGTTGAGACTTTGGTTGAGTTTAGTGTCTTCAAGGTAGAAGCCGGGCTAATTACCCGTGTGGACGAATCCGCCTGCTGTGCACACTGACCGGTGATATAAGTCTCCCTCGCCTGTTTTTGCGTAGCGTATTAGGTATTGTGAAAAAAAAAAATAAGACAATGGACCCAAATCTTTCTGCACTTCGTATTGCAACGTTGAATGTACGGGGATTGACAGCAAGACGACGGCAAGTGCAAGTTAGTCGCCTAATGCTCGATAATGACATAGATATTTTGGCTATTCAGGAGACAAAAATCGAGAGTCGGGAAGCAACAGACCGGATGGTCGAGACCTTTAAAGCAAGATGTAACGTTTGTGTGTGTCATGCTGCTGGCAAGTCCGGAGGATGTGCCCTTTTTTTGCGCAATAGTATCGGAATATTAGAGGAAGCAGTCCTCATCAGTGAAAATGGTCGGCTAGTCCTGTGTGATTTTTCTTTTAATGAAGCTGAGTGGCGTCTTTTGTGCCTCTACGCCCCGAATAGAGAGAGGGAGCGCAAGGTTTTCTTCGAGTATGTTGAACCGTTTTTGTCTTGTGAAAGGAAAGTTGTGCTTCTTGGTGATTTTAACTGTGTGTGCTTGCCTGAGGACACAGTCAAAAATGTACCTATTAGAGATTTGAGCGCTGATCTATTGAACACAATTACACAAGAAAAATATATGTTTGATGGGGGGGATGTACTCCGTGGTAATTGTGTGCAGTATACGCATTTCCAAGGTGCGAGTCATGCCAGGTTAGATCGCGCATACATTTCAGCAGGCCTTATGCCATTATGCTTCAAATACATGGTAAAGCATGTAAGCTTCAGCGACCATAGCCTGGTCATGTTTGAAATAGGCACGAAACGAAAAACTTCACAGTTTAATTGGAATCTTTGGAAGCTTAACGAAAGGTTGCTACATGATGAAACATTTATGCGGGCAGTGACAGAAAGAATTGAAGCTGTTAACTCTGATAAGTCTGACAGGATTGGTGCGTTGTGGGAACAATTTAAAATCGATGTTAAAATTACTGCAATTGATAGAGCATGCGCACTGCGGCACAAATATAAACAAGAAGAAAAAGAACTGCGAAATACTCTGGACTATCTTTTAAATGCTGAAACCACAATACCTGGGCTGTTCGCAAAAGAGATTAAAGAAGTTAAAAGAAAGATGGAAGCCGTGGAAGCTGAAAAATATAGAGGGGCCGTGATAAGAGCGCGGGCTGAACGGCTCTGGCTGGGGGAAACCCCAACCAAGCGTGCACTGGGAGACGAAAGATGCTACGGCGCAAAGAACGAAATCAAAAGAATTTGCTATCGTGATGAAGTCACGACTGATCAAAATGTGATCCAGAAAGCATCTGTTGAAAGATACACGGGTTTGCTGAGGTGTAAGACACCTGTACACGAAGGCTTCTTTACAGAATTTATGCCACTAATGCCGAGGTTGGACGACGATGCGAAAAATACACTGGAAGCTCCCATTAGTGTTAATGAAATCGAAACAGTAATAAAAGAGTTAAGTGTAGGAAAGTCGCCTGGGCCTGATGGCCTTGGCGCGTCATTCTACAAAGCCTTTAAACAGGAATTGGCTGAAATACTCTACCATGTTATTAATGAAGCGTATGACAGACGTGGAATGCCTCCATCTTTTAAAACAAGCTATATTGTACTAATACCTAAAACAGATGACCCCTCGAAATTACTTTCAGTGGAAGCATATCGGCCGATAAGTCTTGCGAATGTTGATTACAGGATATTCATGAAAGTGTTAGCTAAAAGACTGCAAAGTGTAATAACATTGGTAGTTGGTAAACACCAAACATGTGGCATAAAGGGGAGGACAATTTTTACGAATGTTCATACAGCTCGAAGTGTACTGGAGCGCTGTGATATGGTATGCGGGCACGTGACGATGGTACAGCTGGACCTTGAGAAAGCCTTTGATAGTGTAGCGCACGAGGTGATCTTTAGATTACTGGATTATACTAACGTTGGCAAGGTGGTCCTAGATGGGGTAAAAATGGCTTACACTGATTGTACTACCAATCTAATAATTAATAAGACATTAAGTGATCGAATATCAGTTGTAACTGGTGTGAAACAGGGAGATCCGATTTCAGCATTATTATTTGCAATGTTCTTGGAACCTTTTTGTCTTAAAGTGCAGAACAACCAGAATATACGAGGTTTCCGTTTCTTCACGCATGAAATTAAAATCTTGTCTTACGCAGATGACATTGCAATTTTTTGTGGAGACAAAACAAGCATTAAAGAAGCAGTAAAAGATGCCAAAGAATCTTGTAGCTTTACTGGCAGTGCCATAAACTGGCAGAAGTGTTTAGGTTTCTGGCACGGAGAATGGGAACAAAAGCCAGAATGCTATGAAAGCATTAAGTTCACAACTGTGCCATCCAGCTACCTTAGTGTTCCGCTTCAGTATTATAAAGATGCAACGAGCCAGTGGGCAGAGCCAACTGAAAAAATGAAAGCGCAGACATCAAAGTGGGGCGGACGAAGTATGTCTATTTTCACCCGTACGACGGTGTCTAACTTGTTTTTGGTAGCGAAAGTGTTTTATATGTTACAAGTGTTGTGTATGTCAAGGATTTGTGTGCAGAAATTGCACAGAATATTTGCTGTTTTTTTTTGTGGGCATCTGGTTGGGAAAGGATGAGTCGTGTAAACTTATTTCATGCGGTAGGGAATGGAGGTGTAGGTTTATCTCATTTGTTCTTGAAACAGGTCGTGTCGAGATTTGTGTTTTTTCGCGACCAAAGTGACGCGTTCTTGCGCACTGTTATTCAACTGCGATTGTGTGATGCATTGCCTGATTTTATTGTTACGTCACACACGCTTCGTAATGTAGCTGTGAAAGGATTTATGCGTGAAGTTGTGGATAGTGTCCGTTTTCTGAGAGCGCATTTTTCAGTAGATTATCTGTCAGATGTTTCCAGAAAGAAGCTTTACAAGGACCTTATTTAAGTCATGTGCCCTACACCGATTTATCGTTCAGCATATCATTTAGGACAAGAGCGGAATGTGCTGAAACGTGTAAAAGGTTTTCCGGTGAAGGCTTCTACAAAAACTTTCTTCTTTATGTTACACTGCGGCACACTACCTGTCAAACCTTGGCTCCAGGAAAAAGGTATCTTTGTGCCTGGGAGCGTCAACTGCATCATTTGTAAAAAGCCAGAGACAATAGAGCATATTTTCTTGAATTGCTGGGATTCCATATTCTTATGGGACATCCTACAGAGAACTCTAAAAAAAAATTTGCCATTAACGCCTTTCGGGATAAGGTTTTTGCCTGTTGAGCAAACAGAGATGGTGCCGTACGACCTAATAATGATGTTGTGCATGCACAGTCTCTGGAGGACGCGAATGGCGGTCAGAAATGCAGACCAAGTTGCACGACCAGGAAAAGAGTATTTTGTTGAAAATATTCTATATGTACGTGACGCATATAGGTCTTTATGCGAACCCCCAGAATGGCTATGGATCTTTGACCACCTCACGACAACAAAATACCTTTAACCAAGCTGTATAATGTGTAATACAGCCGGTGTTTTTATCGCCTCATTTTATTGTGAATGTGGTTTTCCTTTGATTTCAAAATTGTGAATTGAGTCATTCCATGTTTTTTTCGTATTGTATCGCTAACAGGCAATAAATAAAAAAAAAGGTTCCCGTGGTGTAGCGGTTATCACGTGCGCCTCACACGCGCAAGGCCCCCGGTTCGATCCCGGGCGGGAACAATGCACTTCCTTTTTTTTCTATTTAAATAGCATACATGCAGAACAAAACGGGGAGCAAAATAGCCTGAGGCGTGCTCGGCAAGGTCGATCTAAATAGGTCGCGAAGCTTCGGGCGAATAGCGGTTCAGTACAAATTGTCACCGACATCATCAAGGGGGCTAATGGGAGCAGCGATTGAAGCGCGACTATGTTTGGAGGGAGCAAACATTGGGAAAGAAAAAAAGTGTTTTTTAATTCAAGCGAGACACAGATTCATTTAACGAAAATAATATTCCTGGTCACTTTTACATACCCGTAACGAGTTTAATGCACCTTTATTTAATTTTATTATTATTAATAAATGCTTTTCTTTTCAGCGCCCATCGTTACAGAGGGCGTTGACGCCACTATCACTCGCAATGCAATGCACGTCTTGAAATGAGCAGAAAGGCGCGCTCGTAAAGTTCACCTGTTGAAATACGCCCCCCTCACACGTTGTTCTTTTTTGCTTGTCGAAGTTTGTCTGAATTTGGGGACGCGGGTAGCTTCATCGCTTCTGAACCTGTTCAGTGAAAAGTAGAGTTACGACCGCAAGATAACTGTGTAGTTGTCTTCGTGCGACTGCGCTGGCCGGCGGGCTTGGCATCCTACGATAGGATCAGCACTCTGCACCTAAAGCTTTCGTCGGCCTCCAAAGAAGGTATGTTCTGCGTAGGGGTGCGATTTGGACAACCGCACGGCTGACCTTTTCCTGCATCGCTTTCCGCGCTGAAAGCTCGAAACGCCCATCAAGTCGAATGGCGGGGCATTTGATTATATAGCGCCAAAGGCAGGCCAACAAAACAAATTTCGCGCCTTCGAAAACAAAAGACGTCACTTCTGCTTTTAACGGACATGGCGTCACATTATTTTTTCTTCTGCCGGAAGTGTTCCCACCACATACAGATGGCGCTAAGCCCCATGAACCGTCGATGGACCGCCATGTTTTGAACGTATAGGCTCCTATGGAAGCTTCGCTACCAGGTATATTTACCTTGTGCTCGGTTCCCGTGGTCATTCTGCTTCCGGCAGCCGAGCTGAGCGGTCAGCAGAATCATGGGCTCCAGTGGAGCAGCGACAGCGGCCACTTTTGGCCGTGGAAACAGGCTTACCGACGAAGACAAGGAGTACCCGTTTATTTTGCCGCAACTGCCGTAAGGACGAGTAACGATCAACACCGTGTTTTTACACGGGGATGTATGTGCGAGACCCTAGAAGGTCGGAGACTTCGGGGACGCCCTATTGCCGACGGGCCTGCTACCTGACGTGGTATGCATAGGGGCGTACCAGATTAACCACGTCTGGGCGGTGACTCTCAATGATGCGACTGCCACAAAACGCCTGCTGGCCATGAAGGAAATGCAAGTGAAGGGACCACGGTGCGTCATTGTTGACCCACAAGACCAGCAGGTGAAGCTTAGGCTTCACTGGCTGCTGCATGGCGTTTCCGATGAGGACATCCGCACGGCGTTCGCAACATTTGGCAAGGTGGAAGAGGTGAGCCGAGAGCGGTGGCGCGTCCAAGGCATGGGAGACAAGACCTCTACTACCCGAACCGTGCTCCTGAAGTTGAAGAGCGGCATAAAATTGGAAGACCTGCCCCATCAGGTGCGCGTCGGCGGAGAGCTAGCATTGGTGGTCGTTCCCGGGAGGCCTATGCAGTGTCTGCGCTGCCAATGCACGGGACATGTCCGCCGAGATTGTAAAGTTCCCCGCTGTTCAAGGTGCAGGCGCTTCGGCCACGTTGACGCTGACTGCGTCAAATCGTGCGCAGCTGTGACAGGACCAGCAGCGAGTGACGTTGCTGCAGAGCAGGTTATGGACGTGGTCGAGAAGGAGAACGCCGCCAAGGGAACCGGAGACCTTGTTCCGACAGCGACAGTCAATGGAACATCAACCGTCGGCGATGAGGGCACGGTGGCTGAGGCTGCCGAGAAAACGAGCAAGACGCTACAGGTCCTGTCTTCAGTGGGTCATGCTTCGGGGGGCGTTAACGACGAGGCACCCGATGACGACACGACAGCAATGCTGCAGGGTGAGGACACCAACGACGGTGAGGAGACTGCAACTCTCGGTGCCCCAGTCAAGCGCCCCCACGACCAGCGAGGGGTCACCGCGAGGGGCCACCGAGGGGCCACCGACGAAGGCGAGGGGCCACCGACGAAGGCGCCTCATGGGAGGCAGATGGGCTACAAGCCAAGACCTAATATTCCGCCTGAAAAAAAGCCTGTTGTCAAAGCGGTGACGGTGACCAACGCCAGCAAGCCGGAAGGTCCCGGAGGCGGCTAGCCGGGGGCTAGTCGTGAAGGGTAAGCACCATGCTCCGAGCCTACTTTTTTCCTTAGTTAAGATGGCTCTCTTACCGTCACTTAGTATCGCCACATTAAACGTGAGAGGGTTGGCGGCTAGTCGTAGACAAAGTCAGGTCCTACTGTTGGTCACTGACCAAGACATAGACGTACAAGCCGTCCAGGAGACCAAGGTTGACGGAGAGGAGGAGACCGGGAGCATGGTGCGGCGTTTCACGACTAGATATTATGCGGTCGTGAGTCACGCGGTAGGGACGTCCGCCGGTTGTGTTCTGTTTGTAAAGAAGTTGCCTGATCTTGTTGTTCAAAGTGTATTTTCATGTCAGTCCGGAAGGATTGTTTTTTGTGATTTTGTTTATCGTGAAATTGAATTTCGAGTCATGTGCATATATGCGCCGAATTCTGTAGAAGAGCGCGCCTTATTTTTTGAGAGCCTTTTTCAGAAAATATTTGCTGCGATAAGTGCATGATTTTGTTGGGGGATTTTAATTGTTTTGAGTGCTCGGGATAGAGCCAATAATGCCGGTATTCGTGATAGAAGCAGCAGTGTGTTGACTAAACTAATTAGTGAAAAGGAACTAGACGATGTTTGCGAGTGTCTGGAGGGGGAGCGGGAAGTAATGTACACGCGATTTCAAGGTAGTAGTCACGCGAGGTTAGACCGCATGTACATGTCGCAAGACGTGACTCCAAAGTGCCATAGTTATTCTGTGGCACCAGTGTCGTTCTCAGATCACTGCTTGGTGAAATGTCACAGGCACGGAGAGGAAGAGAGAAGCTTTTCATTGGGACCTATGGGAAATGAACGCCTTACTACTAAAAGAACAACCATTTGTAGAGGCAGTACATGAGGCCGTAAGGGAGGTTTGTGAGGAAAATAGTCAAACAACATCAGAGAAATGGGAAGGGTTCAAACACAACGTAAAAATGAAAACCTGTGAAAGATCTAGCTGCTTAAAGTTTGAGAAGGAAATGAAAGAAAGGGGCTTGCGAAAGACACTTAAGCAGCTGATAGCGCTTGAGTGCGAAGAGCCAGGGGCATATAAACAAGATGTGCGAACCATTAAAGAAAAAATCGAGCAGGTCGACAAAGAACGATTGCGAACAAGGTGCGATTGTGCGCGCAAGAGCAAATGCATTAGTAGCTGGGGAGACGCCCACTAAAAGGGCGCTTGGACTTGAAAAAGTGCATGGTCGAAGGAATCACGTCGATAAGATTCTATGGAATGGCACAACTGCCGACGACAGTAAGAATATAGGCCGAGTGTTTTAGAGTATTACCAGTCCCTCTTTGCGTTTCAAGAAGCGAATGTAGACGAGCTTAAAAAGGTCTTCCTCGGTCGCATGCCGCGATTGAGTGACGACACAAAAGAACGATTAGAAGAGAAAATAACAGAAAGCGAAGTTGAAAAGGCAATTGGTGATTTGAATCAGGCAAATCATCTGGACCTGACGGCCTGGGCGCTTGTTTATATAAAGCTTTCAAGAAGGAACTGTCGCCGTTGCTAACACAGCTATTTAATGATTCGTATGAGAACAAAGCTTTGCCACCTTCTTTTGGCAAAGCGCATACCATACTCCTCCCTAAGAGGGATCAAGCGGAGAAACATAGGCTAGTGACATCTTACAGGCCGATATCTTCAACCAATGTAGATTATAAAATTTTCATTAAGGTTCTGGCAGCCAGACTTCAAAGTGTAATAAAGGAAATTGTCGCAGGTCACGAAACGTGTGGGATCAAAAGAAGGTCGATTTTTTCGAATATTCACACGATGCGGTGCGTGCTCGAGTGCTGTGACGCCACCTTGGGCGGAGTCGCAGTGCTTCAGCTCGACCTCGAGAAAGCCTTTGATTGTGTCTCACATGATATTTTGTTTGCCATTTTGGATCACGTTAATATTGGTTCCATCATCGCTGAGGGAGTGGCGCTGGCGTACCAGAACTGCACAACACGCTTAATTGTGAATAAATTATTGGGGGCCCCAATTAACATCATGCGTTCTGTGCGTCAGGGCTGCCCTCTCAGTCCTCTTTTGTTTGACATTTACATAGAAACTATGTGCTTGGCAATAACTGAGAATGAGCAAATACGCGGATATAGCTTGGCAGCCACACAAATCAAGCTCTTGGCATATGCAGATGACATCGCGGTGTGTTGTAACAGCAAAGAAAGTGTGACGGAAACAATAAGGGTAGTGAAAAATTTTTATGATGTCACGGGCAGTAGAGTGAAATGGGGGAAGTCCCTCGGTTTGTGGCACGGAGAGTGGTCTTCAGCCCCGGGCAATTTGCAAATGTGAGCGGGATGAAAACCCCGACCAAGTATCTAGGTGTTCCCATCGACAGTTACAAAAATAACGACGAATACTGGATGAACCAAGCTAAAGAAACAAGCCAAAAAGCGGACAGGTCAAAAGGCATCAACTTGTCCATTTTCGCAAAGGCAACTGTGTGTAACATGTTTTTTTTTTTTTTTTTTTTTTTTTTACGGACTTGTGGTACGTCATGCAGACGTTGTACTGTTCAAGGGTAAACGTGCACATTCTGCTTCCGGCTCGCGAGCTGAACGGATCGCGGGATCATGAGCTCCAATGCATGGCTGATGCGGCTGTTAGCCGCGGCAACAGGCTTTCGACGCAGGAAGATAAGGATTTCCAGATTATTTTGCCTCTGCTACCAGACGCATCGTTTTAAATACAGTTTTTTTGCACGGCGACACTCGTGTTCACCCGTTCCGTGTGGAAGATTTCCCGGACGCGCTTCAAGCTGTTGGTATGCTCTCTGGTGTCGTCGCCCTTGGAGCGTACCAGATCAACCATGTATGCGCGGTAACGATGAAGACACCCGAGGCTGCTCAAAAGCTGGCGGCACTAAAGGAGCTCCAAATGAAGGGGCGTCGCTGCCTGGTCATCGACCCCGAGGAACAACAGGTGAAGCTTCGTCTCCACTGGCTTCTGCATGGGGCGGATAACAAAGACGTGAAGACCGCGCTGGCATCCTTTGGCAAAGTGACCGAAGTGACCCGCGAGCGCTGGAGAGTGGATGGCGTTTCCGACAAGGGCTCGACAACCCGAGCAGTGTCGCTGCAGCTCAAAACTGGGATGAAGGTTGACGACCTGCCCCACCAGATACGCGCCGCCGGCGAGCTTGCGCTGGTGGTAGCCCCAGGTCGCCCCATGCAATGCCTGCGCTGCCGGGGCTCTGGCCACGTTCGACGAGAATGTAAGGTTCGTCGTTGTTCCCAGTGCAGGCTTTTCGGACACAACGACGCGGACTGTGTACGTTCTTACGCAGTAGCTGCGGGCTCGGCGCAGAGCGACCCGTCAAGCTCAGAACATATGATGGACGTGACCGAGGCGGAGGAAGCGGCCGAAGGAGCTGGAAACTTCAATGCGGCGGCAGAAACGAGCGGGACGACCTCGCCGACCGAAGCAGGATGGAACAACGTCCCTCCCCTCAAGGAGCCAGCAGCTACACTCGAGACCGTGAGGACGGCCCCGCAAGAAAATGAGAGCCTCCAGCTAGCTACGGAGGCAACTCCGGCAAAGGAAGACAACGCGACCCCATCTATCGCCCGCATCGAATCCGTCTCGGCACCGGTCAAGAGCTCCCTGCAGCAGGAGGAGAAAGTCGACGGAAAGGCCGGCGGTGACTCCGAGGCACCGCCCGCTAAGACGCTATCCGGAAGGCGCTCCATCCTCAAACCTAAGCCGAACCTGGAGGCTGACGGTACGCTCAACGCTAAGCTGACCAAAGACGAACTCGGGCGATGGACACCGGATGGACACGGAGGCGTCTAGCGGTCAGCTAGACGTTAAGGTGAGCACCATGCTCCGGGCCTTCTCCCCTACGGTTTACATCAGTAATGGCTGCCAACCCGTCGCTTAGCCTCGGCACGCTAAACGTTAGAGGTCTGGCTGCCAAAAGGAAACAGAGTCAGGTGTATAGACTGCTAGTGGACCACGACCTCGACGTTTTAGCAGTGCAAGAAACCAAGGTAGACGGCGATGAGGAGACCAGCAGCATGATGCAGAGGTTCACGTATGACTACTATACTGTAGTGAGCCACGCCTTAGGGACTTCCTTTGTGACTTCAGGTAACGACAACACGCAAAGAATATAAAGAAAAGACACTGCCCACGCTCACCAGCAGTTACATAATATGAGCATAGGTAACGCTGCTTGGACATTATTCATAGGCGAATCGTAAATACACACACACAGACGGAAGAAATTTCAACGGTGGCGCTGCTTACCACCCTTAATCGCTTCTACACGACGGGTTGCATTTCTCCGCCTCAACAGTACATAGTGGACAGCGACTGGAAATGGCGGTGTGCGGAGGTGGTATACCTGTTCCATTTGGGAGTTCACTCTGAGAATAAGAAGGAATCGACGATGGACTGCTACGCAAGTAAGTGATTTAAGTGTCCTTTTTCGTTGTTAGTGCACGTCGCGCATGCAAAATGCACCGCGATGGCCGGTGACGGGCTCAATTGTGTTGTGTGAGCATGCCCTGTAACCACATTCCCGCTTGGCCATGAAGACTGATAAAGCCGCGGCATTGCGAGTCTGTGTTAAAGGGTGTAGCGTTTGTTGTGCTGATTTCATATAGCGTACATTGAGACGCGTAGGCAACATCAGCGTCGATGACGTCTGTAGCAGTTCGTTGTCGGCTGTATGTGGCAGCTGATTTACTGAAGTTCGCATTTCAGTTTGCACTGCGTTGTGCTGTATTCTTGGCATTCCAAAATAAGGTGAAGTTACTGTTACCCTTAGCAATCTCTCATGACGCGGTCTAACACTATGTTAGCCGTATTCGGTGACGCATTGCATCACAGCGATATTGTATTTTTCCTTAATTAAGCTTAGGACGCCGTGTCCTGGCTTGGTGTGCATAATCTGTGTTCATACCCGTAATTGAAAGATTGCTTCTGGAATTGAAAGTTTGCTTCTGTATGAAGACATCATAGAGTATGTTGGACGCGATGCCCCTACATCACAATCCTACATCCATTAAACCCTCTCTCCCTTTTTGTACTTTCTGATTACGTTCCTGTAGTCTCAAGTTTAGGCAACTTATCATTTGTCCCACGTAACGCTGCCCGCAGGAAAGAGGTATGCTATACAGTATTTCTCTTGAGCATTTGACGAAACCCTTTCTCTGCACAATGTTGCATGATTTTGATTGTCTGCTGACAGGGATGATTTTGGCGCATAACTTAGCTTGCGGGGCGCGGAAAAAATGACCAAGACTCCAGTCTACTGACCTATTTCTTTAGTTACATCTATGTGATACTGTTCGCAGGAATCTAGCAGTCATCCCATACATTCACGCTATATTGCATAAACTAAAGAAAATAGGCCAAAGGGCGGGAGTTGCGGTCGTTTTTCCTGCACCCCACAAGTTACCCCAGTAATGCGCCAAAGCCAGCCCTGTGAGCAGACAATCAATTTCATGCAACATTGCTCACAGAAAAGGTTTCGTCGAATGCTCAGGGGGAGTAGTGTATAGCATACCTCTTTCCTGTGGGCAGCGTTACGTGGGACAAACGGTAAGGTGCCTAAACATGAGACTACAGGAACTTAATACGAAATTACAAAAAGGGAGAGAGGGTGTCCTTGGAATCCATTACTCCCAATGCAAATGTCATCCACTCTGAAAAAACAGAAATAATAGCAAGCAACGCACAAGAAAGCACTAGGCCCATCATTGAGGGGGCAGATATCGCAGATGGCAACTGCGTTAGCAAACTATCCCTAGCATTGACGTTAAAGAATTTGCATACCTGGGGTCTGTATGTGGGAGGCCGCTTTAGGCCTTGGGGCGGCCTTGGTGCGCTCTTATAACTGATTATGATCAAGTGCGCAAGAGTATATATACATGCCTTTTCGTAATAAACACCAGGTGGAAGTTCGCACCTGTTCTTGTCACCTTTTTAGTGTCCCGAGTCCACTCTTGCGCTAGTCACTTTAGCATGGAGTACCAACTAGCCCGGTCTCGCCCCCTGCTCTAGTGTCTAGTCATGCAAGTTCTTTTTTTTTTCAGTAAAGCAGAATAAACACCGGTTTCTTCAGATTCAAGTGGCTTGTTGTTTCTCGGACACAAGTCTGTATGTATGCTGTGTACATGTCGTGTGTAGAACCCAAGTGCAACATGACAACACTGACACGAAGAATAAGCGGTGTAGAAAACAATGACACTAGGAGGAAACATGCAAACACAGCACGTTCTATGGGCTATGATTTCTGCCCAGTTTCCAGCTATATCTTAAATGATGTTGCAAGTTATCCACTTTGTAATGTACGACTTGGGTGGTTCATTGCCCAGAATAACTTATTCCAATGAACGAAACTATTTAGCTGAAGAACACGAGATTACCATTTACAAAATATAGAAATATTGCAAACAGCATTTGCACCTGTCAATACGAAGCAACATAAAGTTGAGCAAGTTGATATGCATTCATGGTATGGAAATGCAAGCATAGAAAACATGGACACAAAAAGAATGAAAAGAATTGTGTTTCCATTTTTCTTTTCGTTATTTTTGTGTCTTTTATGTGCATACCTTTCCTTAGCATGGTCTGTCCACTTTTCAAGCCCCTGTTCATTACCAAAGGACGGTCATGTACTGTAATCACAAGTACGGGGCTCAATTTACAGCATTTCCGTTTTAAGGAACTCACTGTTTTTCTTATTTGCAAAATACGGTCAATTCTGTGATCACAACTACGGAGCTCACCGTTCTCCATTTAACGGAAATACTTTTTACGGCCTGTCCGTTCTACGGAAACACCGTTTTTCATTTACGGAAAAGTGTCCGGCAACGTTTTACCTGCCACTTTGACCGTAAACTGAAGATTTTTTTTACACTGTACGTTAAACGTAAGCGCATTTGTGGGACGTTACGGTGCGCGTTCTTTCAAGTCTTTTAGTTTACCGCACAGAAACACCAACGTAAAGAAGACGTTATAAAACAAGGCGCCGTCTGGTGCCACGTGCCAAACGTATCCAAGCCAAGACGATCCACCAGCAACCGTCCTGCTTTTGCTATGGGGACGCGTCTCGTTAGGCCTACGGGCGCCAGAGTCGCGAACGATATCAGAAAATGGATGCGCTATGCGCTCGTAACTAACCTTTCAGGTGAGTTTAGAGAAAGCGAAAGCTCATTGCAATAGTTTCTGACGATAAACGCGAGTGAGAGCGTAGCCATCACGAGAATTTACGCTGAACGGGAACCATGGGTGCCGCCATGTTCGACAATGCTATTGCTTAGCGTCCGTAAACATTACGAACGTTAAACTCGCAAAATAACGTACGTTATCACAGCGCACGTAAGCCACAGAAACCCAATAACGTTCGGAGCTTGCGCAGTGAGGCCGACGTTAGTTCTTTACGTACGTAATGCATTTACGTCGGGTTGCAAACGCTAAACTAATACCCCTGTCACACGGGAAGATATAATGTCATTCGAATCGAATGGTATTCGATGTATCGAATGCCATTCGGTCTTTTGCGGTGCTACACAGTAAAATATGATGACATTCGCAAATCATAGCAATGACGATCTGGAACAAAATTTTCTTTCGGGTCCGCAACCGCTGCAGCTGTAGCCATGGCACTGCACGTCAAAGACCGACGAACCACCACGAGAGTACACAACACCCCTGCTGCCGTTGCTAAACAAACACGTCCAATATGACCGACCGCCGCGACAGACTCCTGATGCAAAGAGTAATAGCGCTTGAGCACAGCCCGTGGTGAAAATATCCTCGCGGCAAAAATAATTATTCCTTTTTATAGGTCTAAAAATATATCTTCATACTTTGCTGATGCACGCATTATTTTTTCGCGGTACGAGTCACTGTTGCCTATCTGGGGTCAAGAGTATACATTCGCTTCGAAATCGAATGCCAATGAGTTCCCCTAACTCATTTGATGGCAAATGTCATTCCATTCGAATGTCATTAAGTTGTCCCGTGTAAATCTCGATTAGTGGGATTATATGCGAATGCCATTCGATTTGAATGACATTGAACCTACCCGTGGGACAGAGGTATAAAACTATCTAATGTAGCAACGAACGTGCGCTGCCGAAAGCTTGCCTGGTCACAGAAACGATACACGATTGAATGAAAGTGCAGATTTAGCGCATCATTGTCATCAAGACATTGCGCTGCCGCCGACGGAAGCAAGATAACGAAGGGGAACCGCTTGGCAGCTTCTTACGGGGCCGTACCACCCAAGGGCGGAAATACTGGCGTCACATGCGCTTTATCTTTTTTTTTGTCGGTTTCGCTTTCAGAATGAGATAATGCTACAAATGCAGTGTTATTCGTTCTTGTCTCGTGGATTTAAATACCGGTTTTAATGGTCTCCACATCGTGCTTATTTCCAAGAGTATTAAAATTAAATTATGGGGTTTTACGTGCCAAAACCACTTTCTGATTATGAGGCACGCCGTAGTGGAGGACTCCGGAAATTTCGACCACCTGGGGTTCTTTAACGTGCACCTAAATCTAAGTGCATGGGTGTTTTCGCATTTCGCCCCCATCGAAATGCGGCCGCCATGGCCGGGATTCGATCCCGCGACCTCGTGCTCAGCAGCCTAACACCATAGCCACTGAGCAACCACGGCGGGTCTTCCAAGAGTATAGTGTAAGCAGGAAAATGTTCGCTCACACCAGCAAACACACAAACACCCTCGCAAGGGCACATACACGCCCTCTCTCCCCCTCGAACTAACACACACTCTATTCCTCACACGCACGCGCACACGCTCTCTACAGATATGCATGCGCACACAAACACGCACACTTTTGCCCGCAGGCATGCATGCTGAAATACGAACACACACGGTCACACACGTGCACATTCACACGTCGCCATGTATGCACCGCAAGCACGCAAGCGCACACACATGCATTAACCAGCGTACACAAGCTCCCGCACGCCCAGATGCAGGCATGCGCACACGCCGCGAACGCTCACACACGCATACATGCTCTCGCGCGCAAGCATATGCAAATACGGAGGCACTAGCAAGCGCACCCTCTCTCTTCCTCGCTCCACACACACACGCACTCCCTCTCTCTGCCTCACCCCTACACACGGTCTTTCCCCCTCGCACACACACAATCTGTCTCTCTCCCTCGCACACAAACGCACTCTCCCTCACAGGCATGTACTCTCTCTCCCTATCCGTCGTACACGCGCGTGCGCGCACACACGCACACACGCACAATGAGCACGCACAGATATCCATGCGCACAAAACACGCACACATTTGTTCGCACTCGTGCATGCTGATACTTGAAAGCGCACGTAGGCACGCGTACACGTTCCCACGCGCCCACGGATGCACCTCAAGCGCGCGCCCATGCACACGCAGGCATGCACGCACGCTGCGGACGCTCACACACGCATACACGCACTCGCGCACATGCAAACGCAAATACCGAGGCTCACACCTGAACACGCATACACAGAGCGCGCAAGCGCATACAACTTACAACAATTCCCAGGCACGCTCACGACATGCATACGCATAATCACTCTATACCATCTTGGCTCCTTCTCAAAAACCTCCGCATCCTAACAGACTTCATAACACTCCCTCTACCATTACAGTCTCAATGCCAACTGTAATTAATCGCTTTATGGTTTAAATTCGGCGCTTCTTCAAGTTAATGTGCCCTCTGCCCGGAGGGTGCAAAACGATTTCCTCCTGTCGTGGGACTTCACTGCCCCTGTTTGACCTGCTTTAACTGTTTTAACGCACCACCATTCTTCTAATTAAGTGCCAAAATGCATATGGTGTTAAAAGGGACTACGCTCTTGCTGTATTCGGTTGAAAGCTTTTGACCCTCGGCCGATATTCTGAAATATAACTCTGAAAAACAATTTCTAGTGGATTTACACTTGTGCATTGCCATGAAGTTCCCAAGCAGAATGCATAGAGAAAGAAATTTCAACAAGAGGGGACACTCCCATTGGCGGCGAGGAGTTACGGAGTCACCATCTATCGGAAGCGCCTCGCTGGCGTAATATGAGGGATCACGCGGCGCGCTCCTCATAGGTTTTGCTGTCAGCGCTCACTGAAAACACCACGCGGGAGCTCTCCCGGACATTTCTGTAAGTACTTTCGAAACGAGAGAAGTTTTTTACTGTCTAAATAATAATCTTCGGCAAACTGAAAGCACAGAATCGTTTTAGACGCTATCTCTTTACCGAATACGTACAGTGAACGCCACTGCACGCGGTCGCCGCAATGGAGTCTCCCGAACAGGCTTCTTGCGTGAAAGGTAGGTGAACGCTGAGAGCAAACTATCTGAAATATGTTCTTATAGTGTTTATATAACTAAATAGAGCGTAATAGAATGAAGCCTCCATGCAGCGATCGCACAGATTCGCAGTGACCGACTGCGCGTCTGCAAGCTTGTCCGCGCACTGTTTCGCTTTCGCCGCATTCGCGTTTTCGCACCGTGCCATGAGCTTTAGGCCACGGAATATAAGCATTTGACAGTATATAAGCAACCATTGTTGCGTGGGCGCTATCAGAGCTGTTCAAAAATAATTTAATTGTAGAGACTTCGACGCCTACGGGGACTGTGATGTGCCGTCGCGACGATTCAAGCTTTTTTCTCTCCTAAATTCTTGGACTTTTCAATATTATTTCTCGAGTAGAGTCGCACTGTATATTTATCGGTGTTCTCAGCGTGCGATTTCACACTGTTTCTTTTTTGTAATCCAGTGCATTAATTCCTAACACAAACATGACTATATGACATGCCTTTTTTAATGAGCGTCTTACCGCTTCCTTTCGTTCCAGTGAACTTGCCAGTATCTAGCATCAACAAGTTCATAGACCAAACCATAATTGCATTAGCCCGGCCGCGGGCGAGGGCGAGCGTCTCAGTGCGCGTTTTTCGAACATCGCAGACCCAGCACCGTAGAAGAAATCTTCCTCGCGTCTGTGCTTGCTGCATACCCGAGTTGTAGCCGATGACTGTTTGCCGGTTTTGTTCCGCGAGCCAACCTTCACTCAGCTTCTTGTCCTGCGGCTACGTGTGAATAAGGCTGACACCGGGCTCTGTTGCGTACGTCCGGCACTGCGGCACCGCGCAACAGCCTACCATGTTTCGCGCCTTCAAAGGCAGCCACTACCTAATGTAGTGGTTTCAAGCGTTGTAAAGTAGACACTCGAAGCGAGAAAATCTCGCCACTAAATGAGGACCGCAGCGTACGAGGGAATTTAAACTCTCGTTTTCAGCTTGCTTCTTCGCTCTCGAAGCAGCCGACGCGGCCGCTATGTCCACCGGATCCCTCATAGCACGTCACGCCGATGGTGGCGCCAGCTTTTCTAGTGGTGGAGCTCGAGGCCAATAGAGCTCAGCGGCCGAATTGACTGTAGTGCACCAAGCGGATGGTATTAACATTTTCCGGTTTCGGTTTTGTGCGCGCGTTTTGAACGCCATTTGGTACATGCCACGCCAGCTCCGCTGATCGGCGCGGAATTTATGATTTTTTTTTCGCTTCTACTACTGAACCACGTGCGGCCTTGGCGCGGAATGATTTTATTAGTTAGTAAAAATGATTGCGAACGATCTTTACAAGCTCCCACCGAATCTGTGTCACGTGCAATTTCATAAAGAAAGCGCAAGACATCTTCTGAAATGATGAAATGTTTATTTTGCTCAATATAAATGCTCGTTCCAGGCTTCTTGTGCATTGATCCAAAGTTATGGCACCAGGTAAGCAGCAGTCGTTGCCGTACGAAGCTCCACCGGATGCCATCAGCGGAAAAAGTAAGTTACAAGCATGTATCATTTCGGTATATTGGCCTATAACAGGAATATTGCGTGTAGAGGCGAAACGTACGAAAGTGTTGAATGAGTGGCATTACAGATAAATTCACTTTTACATACATTACGTAGCAAATAGACTCCTCCCAAACAATGCCATCAAATCTGAAGAAAACATCAGATTTTCAAGCATCCCTCCCGGCATGATTTCCTGCGCTTTAAGAGCCCAAATAAACGTGTGACTGCGCGTTTCCAAAACAACTTGGCCTCAGTCGACGCGATGGTACACAGAGGTGACAACAACACAGGCTCTCAGCCAGACCATGTTACACGCTCGCAGAATGCCTTCTAGTTGCACTCAAGACAGACTCGTGGGTGCAAAGCCTGTTTTCAGTCGCTCAGAAAACAGAAATGTCAAGTTCTTGAGCTCCTCGGCGTTATTTTTTACGCTTCCTGCCAGCGCAAGCAACACATTCCCGTGTTATCACTCCCAGGAATCGCTCGTCGCGTTTTCGACAAGCATAAGTACCGAAATAAGGTATATGTTGTTGCAGGGCCATAAAAAGCGTCACAAACTTGTCCAACTGAAATTCAGTACACGCAAAACTAACTCACCACGGCCGGCTTACTTTTTTGCTAACAGCTTCAGAACTCCAGGCGCGGCGAGCATGCCTCCAAAGTATCCCAAAAAGTTACGAATTGAATTACAATAACTTTTGAGCTCAGAGAATGCGTCACGAACTTCTTCCAGTAACATTCAGTACACGCGAAAATAACTGCGGCACACAGCCGAGCTGCTTTTTGTTAACTGCGGCATTACGCCGAGCGTGGGCACTTTGTTTGAAAAGTACCCCAAGAAGTAGCGAAATTAGTTACAATAATGTCTGGGGTCAGAGAAAGCGCCAAAACTTGTCCCGGTAAGATTCAGTATACGCGAAACTTAGTCACACTGCCGAGGTGCTTTTCGTCACAAAGCCAGGTGCGGTGAGCGTGCCCAAAAACTACCTAAATAAGTTATAATAATTCTTGGGCTCATAGAAAGCGTCGCAAAGATCTCTCAATACGAGTAAAAACTCAAATTAACTAGGCGTGGACGGCGGAGCTGTTTTTCTATAACTGCGTCACTATATGGGTTCAGTTCTGTGTAGTACGCCTAAATGTGCTTGAAGTGCGTCGCGGACTGCCAAACAAAATTCCTCAAATAGCTTTACTCCACTAGTGCAGCGGTACCGTGTCGAAATGCAGACGGAACACACAAAAAAAAAAATGCCGGGAGCCCGACAAACGGGCTAGATCTAAAAGAGACGGGTCGCCGAGCAGGCGAGCTTCACATGCGCAGCCGGCCTCGCTTGCTTCGATGGCATGTTTGGCAAATGACGCATGCATATGGCGCGTCTGGCGTGCCGCTAGCTTGTTGCTAGTGACGCCAGAAAAATAACTATCGAAGTATAAGTTCATTATATGCAAAACATTTTAGTTTTAGCGGGAAGAAAAAAAAATAAAACGTTGTCTGTAAGTTCATTTCACATTCTTTTTTTCCGATGCTACGTTACTGGCAGGCAACCATATTGAGCGACTTGCTTCAGCAGTTAAACACTCCTGCAACCTGCACCTCGAATTGTTTTTCGTGGCCAAGACACGACAGGCTGGCGTTTCGTTCAGAACCATAGTACCAGAAAGGGATTCGTGGTAGTTAATTGTTTCTTCATTTCTTCAAAACCGCCCTAATGCCTTGATAGTTACTGATCCGTTCGTTTTACCAAACTCTGAAACGTTGGTAACGTACTTAAGCACGTCTAACCCTCGAAGATGCGATTTCTTCAGCATAGATGTACAGAATATGTATTACAACATTCCGCATGGTCCCTTATTATCGAGTGTTAGGCATTGTATAACGGAAGACAACGATGAGATGGAATTTGTCAACAAATGTGGCGTATCAGTTAATACCTTTCTTGAACTATTAACCTTCTACCTTGAATCCACCGTTCTACTGTGCTATTATGTTAGGCACAGACAAAAGTCGGGTTTATGTATAGGCTCAAAGACAGCTCCGGTACTTAGCACGATTTCTTTAGGTAGCATTGACAAAGCCACTGATGTAAACCCTGAAGGCCTTGCGGTAAAGGTGTTCCGTTTTTTGGGCAATTTTTTGGCTATAGTCGAACATGGTGTTTTCAACATAAGTGTCGAAGAGGTCTTGAAAGTGTTCAAGGACAACAACCAAGGACTGGATTTCACCGTTAAGTTGCCAAAGAATGGCAAGCTAGAGTTTTTAGATGTCGCGTTAACTACCACACCGGACCACGTTTGCTGATCCTACAATTCACGATCAGAAGAACCCTTGCTTAGCTACAATTCTGGACACTCAAAAGTTGTAAACAGCGGCATAGCTTTATCCTGCCTGCAAGCGGCCTTAACTATGTCTTGCCCGGAAAAAAATAAAAGAAACTTTTAGCCAACATGTTATCAGGCTAAAGAATGCAGCATATGAAAATCATGTACTACGTAACCAGGGGGGGGGGGGGGGGGGGCTATAAGTTGATTCGTTATGTGCGCAATGGCTATCAGAAAGAGCGTAATAGAAAAGAGCATGACAGCAAAAAAATGTGTCAATACCATATGCACCCAAGATTGCGCATAACTTAAAAACGTATGTAGCAGCTATTGTCTACAAGTAGTTTTTTTCAGCACCTAACAAACTCGGAAGAATATGTAAATAAATATGTAAACTAACTGAAAATAATCAGCATTGCGCCGGCTAATAATTTAAAAGTTGGGCAATGGAACTGCCCGACATGAGCCCCGGAAGCTACACAGTGATGTTGAATTTATTGCGGTTGAGATTGTTCCCAACAGTTACGTAGGCAAAGCAGCAGCACATTTCTCCTCAATTTGTACAGCAGTCCTAAAGTTTGTACAATGCTTCAAATCAATCTTAACCAAGGTCAGTAAACTTGCTAGGGAGGCTCTTTTGCTTGTTGAGGGAGGGGGGGGAGACTTGAATGCACCTCATCAAACGTGAGGATACCCCTTCTCCACCGGCAAGGGGGAGACGCTGTGGACGTACGCTTTGGACCTTAGTCTGTTATTACAGAGCCCGAACATCCAACTAGATGCGGTAACTCCTCGTGCAGGGACTCTACTCCCCATTAAACCTTTGTCAGGCGATCGCGGAGTCCATTTGAGCTATACCAACATTGGTCTGTGCAGTGACCACTACAAAATAACAATCAAACACGACATAGCCGATATAAAGCTAAGGCAATATAAGCTGATTGATTGGGACGAATTCTGTAAATTGAGAACCCCCCAAAGCCTACCCCCAGCTACGGCTGATCCGCCGCTCGAAAGATGGGTAGAGCAACTCGGATCTGGCATCAGGGCGTCAGAGAGCGTCATTGTGATGGACGTCCAAACGGATAAGATGGACTCCAGACTCGCTCACCTCCTCGAGGCCAAGCAATTGACATTAGCACGGTGGAAAGGTGAACGGTTGAACAGGCGACTAAGAAAGAGAATAGCACTATTGAATAAGGAAATTGAGGAACACTGTAGAGTTCTATGCAGACAGCAGTGGGACGAGGTGCGTCTCTCCCTGGATGGCAGACTCCGCAAAAGCGTGGCTGGGGCCTCCTGAGACATCTCCTGGATGAGAACGGCACCAAGACCAAACCCGCTCAAGGGTCGCTACTATGCAAAATTATTGACAAGGCAGCAAAAGAAATGGCAGATGACATGCTATTGTATGACCTAGCTAGTCAGTACCTAACGCTGAAAAGGACACAATCGTTCACCCCGCTTTTGGTGGGATACTCGGGCCCTCCCAGTCACGCACTTGACGGAGATTTCTCGGAGGGTTAAACCCGCCTTGCGATTCAGGAACATAACAGCAGATCTGCCGCTGGGCCCGATGGGATCTCCAACAGAGGTCTTGCAACCTCGAAGATAATTCCGTCAGTTACCTAACCAGGCAAATCAATAGAATCTGGAGTGAGGGCCGCGTTTCGAAAGAATGGAAACACGCGCGTACGGTACTCATTCCTAAGCCGGGCAAACCTCTTGGGCTTGCAAACCTAAGACTGATATTTCCGACGTCATGCCTCGGTAAGGTCACGGAACATGTCGTGCTTAACTGGCTCTTGAACCATGCGGAGGAGAACGAGCCAAGGGTATTGCTTTCGCAATCTTCCAGGCTTAACCAAGCTAAGCCTTCAGCCAATTTTTTTTTCTATATCCATTATCTCAAGCTGATTCTTTATTTTTCTTATTTCTTCATTGAAGGTGCCTGGCTGCGCGCTCTCGACTGTCAACAAACATTCCAACTGACAATGTAGTTCCCTTTCTTTCCTTTTTTCATTCTGATGTAAAATTGAAGGTCTCCTCAAAAGCGCTAATTTTTACTTTTTCCTTAAACCGCTCCCATGCATCAACAAATCTCCCCGACTCAAACAAGTGCAATATTTCTATAAGTGCTTTCACATTGTCTACAAAAACTGTATCGTTAAGTAATTTGTTATTGAGTTTCCAAAACTTCCACGAAAACTTTACCTACTTTTTTTCACGCCTATTGAAAACATTAAGACACTGTGGTCAGTAAACGCTACCGGTTTAACCTCATAACTGTTGCAAAGTGGTACAAGCACATCTGCGTCGTATGCTCTGTCTAAACTGGAGTGGCAATCACGTTGGAAATGCTTATAGACAGTGCCACTTCCATTTTACAGTACATTTCCAACATAATCTAGACCACACTCTTGCGTAATCGCAGATAAAAACAAAGCACTTTGATCCCGCAAAGGCAATCCCTTGCTTCTACCTTCCTTTAGGCATACACAGTTTAAAATCAACGAGCAGTATCACTTTTCTTCAACATCTTAAGTATGGTTCAACACTTGCAAAAAACCTAAGACGATCTTAAATGCTATTTTATGCATATACACAAATGATGCGCCATTTCTGAAGCAGGAACAGAAAATCACAAACGATAAGTCGGCCATTTTCACTAGAATAAAGATATTTGTCCACAAGACCTAAATAACTACGCAAAAATATGGCACATCCTCCAGAGGTGCGAACGGAATGATATACGCAAACGTTGTACAAAGACCTAAAAGGTTCGACAGTGTGATCCATTTGCTCCTGACTTTCGACCTTCGTCTCGTGAACCGCTATCAAATCAAGGTCATACTCGCGGGAGAGACGACTGACCTGATATTGCCTTCGTCTAGACCGTAGGCCACGAACGTTCAATCTGGCAACCCTTAACGTGGTCCTAGTTTGCGAAGTCTGCGTGTCAGTAGGAACGGACCGCATGGTTCCTACCTCACACATAGGCCTGGCGTCGCCGGTGCCAACCCTGGAAGGACTTGCGAGTTACACGCACACGCCGTGCTCCTGCCACAAGTGTCACATAATGCTGAAGCCATCCTAGCCGTGTACTTTTGCGTCTATGGTTTTAAGGCCCTTGATTGAAGCACAAAATTCGTTGCTACGACAGTGGCTTCGCCGGCGGTCGGGTGCCCACTCGGATGTTGGGCATGGGCTTGGTGCTGAGTCGCCTGCCCAAGGCCACCTTCATCGCCGGCTCACCACCTGCCTCCGTGCCTGTTCGGCCGCCGTCACGAGCGACCTCTTCAGTCGGTCACTTTACAGTTGCGCCACTTACGCCCGCACTCAAAGCGCCATGTCTACAGGCTGGCTGTTTGACGCGGTGTAATTTTTTCCCTCATCGTTGTCATTTTCGCCCATCAGAGCATCGTTGCCCGCTTTGGTTGACTCGATACGACGCCCAACATCTTCCGCGCGGCCCACATTCTTTTCTTTCTCCGTCGACGATTTAGAAAGAGCCGTGGACACCCCCCCCCCCCCCCCCCCCCCCCCATTCTGCTGCTCGCTGCTTCCTCTGCGTCAATTTGGTTCATGATGTGCTCCGAGACATGGTCGGCTGTAACAGCACCTGCCACATTGGCATATGTCTGAGTGCAGTTGTTGTGTTCATGACCATAGCGCCTGCACTGACCCCACCGGGGTATGCTACAGTCGCGTCCAATACGCCCCGTTCGGCGACACCGTAAGCACAGTGGCGCTCGGCCTGGCACAACCAGAAGGGTTGTCATACCACCCACTCGAAGCTGATCTGGCAGGTCCTCGATAGTCACTCCGGTTTTCAGTTCCAGTGCTACGGTACGAGTCGAAGTTCCCTTGCCCGTGATACCACGGACGCGCCATCGCTCCTTCAATACTTGTGTCACCTTCCCGTAGGCCGCAAACGCGGTGCGTACATCTTCATCCGGTACATAATGCAAAAGCCAGTGTAGTTTCAGCCAAACGTCCTGCTTGTTTGGGTCAATAACGAGGCATCGCTTCTCCTTGATTTTGACGTCAGCAACGAGGAGAATCTTCTTCATTGCTTCTGATGTACTGAAGGTCACCGCCCAGACGTGGTTCATCTCGAAAGCCCCAAGGTAAGCACCTCGGGCAGCATTCCAAGAGGAACCACCGTGTTGCGGACATCTTTCAGACGATGAGGTGTTGCCCTGATGTCTCCGTGCAGGAAAACAGTATTTGTAACACATGCACCTTTAGGTAAGTGTGGCAAAACGACTTCATAACCCTGGTTTTCTTCGGCAAAATTCCTGTTTCCACGACCCATATGGGCCGCTGTATCCGCTCCATCGCAGCTCATGGTGACAGAACTTTAGCTAGCGTCCGGAAGTGAAATCACACCAAGCAAATCCAGCATGGAGTAGGCTAATTTGCTCCGCCTTTTGTCCGCCGTGTATGCAATGGCAATAAAAACAAAAATAGCTGCACCAGCAGATCGGGCTCAGCCAGCGAGCGAACTGGGTACGAGCCATGCGATGGCAACGGGGCTTTTCAACGTGCCGATCGTCTTTGTCACACAAGCAACGTCTGACAGTTCCTCAAAGAGTCCTGCTAAGCTAGCCTCCCTCGACTGAGTTAGGCTGTTAAAGCTTGACAGGGTCACGGGTTTATTTACCTATAATAAAACCTTCTGCGTGGCCGTGTAACGTTATCGTGCCCTTTCGGCAAGTTTACGACGTCGCTCTACCAACTTTTCTTTGCTGACGATCCGTTTTAGCGGCATTCTTAACCTTCTGTTATCCCGGCCACGGCGGCCGCATTTCGATGGGGGCGAAATGCGAAAACACCCGTGTACTTAGATTTAGGTGCACGTTAAAGAACCCCAGGGGGTCGAAATTTCCGGAGTCCTCCACTACGGCGTGCCTCATAATCAGAAAGTGGTTTTGGCACGTAAAACCCCATAATTATTATTATTATTACCTTCTGTTGCACGTTACCACGATTTTCGACTACTCACTGCAAGATGGTCGAAAAGGGCAGAGCGAAGCGGACCAATCACAGACGCCGGCACCACGCCTTTTGTCCGGTTCATTAATTTCATTTCATTTCATTTCATTTATTTATCCAAGTTTCTTTGTACAGGGTGAATTTGCTGGTCAATCTAAGCACGCAGTGCTTGTAAAATGACCAGGCAGTTGGTGAAACAACATATTAAATTCATATTACCACAATTCATACATTCTCTCGCATATATACACTGAACACCGTCCAATGCAGTAAACAAAAAAAAAATAATAATACCAACAAGCATTTTGAGTTCCTGTTTTTTTTTCATTACGCAATGTTGCCAAGAAAAACATCAAAGTTAAAACAAAGTCAAGACATCAAAGCGATACATAAATACACCAGTCACTTACAGGACTACAACTCAATTCTTTAAACTGCTGAATTCAAAATTATACACAGGTATCGAAGCAAGAACATAAACAAAAGTTGAAAACAAAGCCGGTAAACAATTCCGTATGAGTCAACTGACTTTACCTACTAAATGGGTATTGAGCTTGCACACCATTTTCTGATCGCTTTATTCATTTTTCGTTTCGTGTTTATTGTACATAATTCACCACTCAATTGATTAAATACTGAAGGGACATAGTAGTTCCGGGTTCTTTTTCCATAGTGAGTGCAGACACGTGGTTTCACGTACCTCTCAGTTTGTCGCAATGTCACGTTCTTTTTTACGGCTACCCTGAATTCTTTGCTGAAGTAGTGATTCTTCAAAACTACATAATTAAATAGTTCTTTCACTGGTAGTATACCCAGGGCTTGGTATTTTTCCCTTGTACCTGCGCTATCTAACGCTGTACCGTAGGTTATGCTCTTGACTATTTTACGAATTACGCGATTAATTTCTTGTTTTTTGTTTTCAGAGCAAGTGCCGCATAATGTAATGCCATACATAAGTAAAGACTCAGCTAGCGCCTTAAATACAGTAAGCTTTGCTTTAAGCGGAGCTCTGCCTCGAAGGTGATACATCATGGCAGCAATTGATCTTAGCTTTTTACATATGTGTTTAACGTGACTATTCCAATTAAGACATTGATCGAAATGCACACCTAAATACTTTACAGTTGATTCGAGTGGCAAAGGTAGGCAACGGCATGAATTACAGTCTGATGAATGCAAAAAAATCCTCCTAATAATTATGATAGCTTTTTGGGGATTCTTAAAACAAATTAGCTTTGTTTTTCCTTTATTTATGTAAATATAATTTTCCTGAAACCAATCACATAATTTAACAATATCACTTTGTAGTTGTTGGAACCCTGTATCAATGTTGGCAACATCTATAGTAATCGCAGTGTCGTCCGCATACTGGAAAATTTTAGAATGTAATGGTAGAAGGCTGAGGTCTGTAACATAAATGTTAAAAAGCAGGGGTCCTACTACCCTGAGGTACTCCATAGTTTAGCGACTCCAAACTGCTATATGTTTCTCCTAACCTAACACACTGAAATCTGTCAGCAAAATAACTTGAAAAAAACTTAGTGAAGTGTCCCTGAAAACCCAGATATTGCAACTTTTTTTATCATAATGTTATGGTCTATGGTATCGAAAGCTTTTGTTAGATCTAACATTAAAGCCAGGACTACTCGGTTATTTTCTATCGAACTGTTGATGTAATCGGATAGCTCATCTAGCAAGGAAGTTGTATTTTCATTCTGTGTGAAGCCAAATTGCGCATTATTGTTCAGTGAAAATCGATCGCAGAACGACAGCAGCACGGATGCTACATGCTTTTCCATTTGTGGGCAAGCGCTGAAAGGATAGAAATCGGTCTGTAATTTCCGCAGTCATTCTTTTTTCCGTTTTTGTATATTGGCCTAACAACAGAGATTTTAATTCCTTTCGGTATATCTCCAGTTTGAAATATTCCGTTTAGTATTTTTAATAATACGTCTTTTAGTTTCTTAAGATTACTACGGAGGTCTCGATTACGAATCTTATCAAAACCCGGTGGCTTCCATTCCTTCAAACCCTTGATGATATTCCATAATTCGACTTCAGATATTTCTGGCAGAAAAGCTGTGTTCGCGCATGCGCGTTTAGGTTTGTATTCGGTGTGCCCATCGCGACTTGTTGCTCTTAGTTTTTCCGCCGCATGCAAGAACGTGTCATTGAACTTATCACACATTACTTTCGTGTGTACTGTGGGGAAGTTCTTTTTTATCACGTCTTCAACGCATGCGTGTTTCGATCGGCCCATCAGGTCGTTTACCAATGCCCACGTTTTCTTTACATCATTTTTATTTAACGAGAATTCTCGTGACAGGTATCTTCGTTTCGCAAGTCGCAATTTCGCTGTCACCAGATTCCTTAGTGAACAGTATTCTGCTCTTTTCGTAACGTCGTGCGGTTCTTTCTTGCTTTTCTGCCATGCTTTGTCCTTAAGGTAGCACAATTCTATGATATCTGGCGTGATCCATTTACTGTCAGGCTTTCTCTTCTTCACCTTTACTATTTTAGTGGAACCTTCGTAAATCCTATTGAATGTTTCAATAAGACTACTGTACATGGTTAAGTGATCAAGCGGTAAGAGTGCACTCCAGTTTGTATTTTTAATTTTTGTGTCAACTTGTGCATTATCGATAATAGTTCTTGTAACCAAAGCCTTTCCTTTCGTTATTGGTTGTTCAGACATAATTGCTAACATGACAAAATAATGGTCAGCCAGTTTGTGCTTAACGACTCCGGATGTATACCACTGGTTGGTTAATCGAAGGTTGATGTGGTCAATGCACGATTTGGAAATTTTTGAGCCCAAGTATTCCTCTCTTGTGTACTCATTTATTGCGTTGTATAACCCATGTTCAGCTAGCAAATTAAGGTAATCAGTTACAGTTCTTTGAGACTCTTGGAAGATATCTATATTTATGTCGCCTACTAAAATCGGGTGTTTCTCGTTCATATACTTATTTAGTAAAAGCTGCAGTTCCTCGATATATTTGTGTGTATTCAAGTTTGGCGGCCGATAGGTAATACACAGAGTGTACGTAGTTGAGCAGCTCGGCATTATCAAATTTTACCTCAATACTGTATGACAACCAGCTATCTTTCACAAACACCAAAACACCTCCACCTTTCCTATTTTCCCGACATACGGCATATCGCGAGTAGCCTCTGAGGCAATACAAACTTAACCTTTCCGCTGTAATGTTGATTTCAGACAGCGCAATGACATCCACATCAGGCATTATTTGCAAATACGCACACAAGTGATCCCAATTTTTCTGCAGGCTACGAATGTTCACGTGTAGTAATTTTAGCTCTTCATGCAGTGTTTCTTCCCTTAATGTTACGAGGATATGCTTATCCCATTCGCTGAAGGATTCAAATGACCCCATTAGTTTATTTTTGCAAGATCAGCCACGCTATTGACACTAATTACATTAGAGCCTTCTTCCTTCCTGACCAACACCTTGCTGTTCTTTGTCCAGACAAATTTGTACCCTTTCTCTTTCGCCAGCTGTCGAATCTGCCAAAACAAGTGTCCTTGGATTTTGGTCAGATTATCATTCAGGAATATTTTCTCAGCCCTGAAATTTTCTCAGCCCTTCTTTTTGGATATCCAAAGATCTTTGGTTGCTTGGTCGGTGAATCTGACAATAATTGGAGTGATTTTGCCTTTACGCGGCTTCAACCTGTGCGCTGCTTCCAAGGAATGTCGTTCTGGTGCCGGAATGTCAAGTTTATTGCTAAGGTTCACCAAGACCTGGAATAGGTCTTCCTTTGGTGATTCGGGAATGCCATGAATCTCAATATTTTTCCGGCGCGAGTACAGCTCTGCAATTTCGATGCTATCTCTTATGCGAGCAACTTCAGCATCCTTTTCAGTCAGCCGTTTCTCAAGTTCCTCGGTTTTTGCCTTTAGTTTACAGATCTCAGTTTCCTGGGAGCCGATTTTAGCAAGAAGTTCATCATACTTTTTTGACAGCAGTTCCATGAAGCTCTCAATTGATTTCGTCGTTACGTTTTGCTTGTCAACGTTCTTATCGACACTATCTAATTTGCACAAAACTTTGGCTAATTTCTGATCCAAGCTTTCAACTTTTTGAGCCGCAGCACTTGGCTGCTGAGGCTCCTTGCCGCTTTCGGGGTTTTGGTCGCTTGCATTGCTGCTGTCTGAATCCGAAGATTCAGTTTCCTCATCTGCGCATGACTGACATTTCCAGATGTCAATGTCACCTTGTTCCATACCTTTAAATCTTTTTTTCTGAATGCCTGAGCACTTGCCCAGATGGTAACAATGTTTACAGCGAAAACATAACAAAAACTGCTCTTTGCCAAGCTTCTTCTGGCATGCAAAACACTCTCGTTCCGCCATAACTTCTTCGAAAGGGCTAGAACACTACAATACTAAATTATTTCAACACGGCAGTCAGTCCAGTGGAGCATGAAATTCAGGCAAGTGTGTCTCATTGAGGCACAATTTTCTTACCTATAATCGATTTAATTGATTATCGTTAATCGATTAATAATCGATAATCGAAAATTATCGTAATCGATAACCGATTTAATCGGATATCGATTTTCACTGCGGTGGCTTGGCCCCATCGAAACTCTCTCCACTTGAGCGCGCTTCTGGCCTTTTGTCAGCCAATTCGATAAGAAAAACAACTCAATGTAGGCAATGCTATTCGTTTTTGAAAGCGAAGAAAAGTGACCTCCTTCAAACGAGGAGAGTTTTGATTGGGCAGTTCCGACAACGGTGCGGGCAACCACCCTATGCTTGCGTTGGCGGTTCCGTAATATTGACGTCAGGAAATTGGAATTAAAAAAAAACATTGCAATAGTTTTACGCTATGGGCCCCAGGAAACTTGCAGGCGCAAGTTGGAATCTGCTAATGCAAGCCGAGGGTAATTGCATAATTGGTGATCGCTACAAAAGGCATTCGTCCTGCAGTTGACATAAACTAGGCTGTTGCTGATAATGATGATCGCAATGTTAGTAAGGGTCTCTGTAAGTTTCATTCCTTTGTCGTTTTCTTTACTGACAGCGTCTGTTTATATTCTTGGAATAAAAAATGTTTTAAGCAACGTTTCAAGCACAACGGCAAATATTGTGTTAGAATTGGTGTCGCTAACAAGCAGAAATAATTACAGGTGCAGAAACGTTGATACATCATAGCTAACTACGTGGCTTTGGGCGTGCATCCAGCCACACGTTTTTATCGTGTTGGCCGTTACGAAAAGCCTATTTAGTCGTGGAGGTCACAGTCCTCGCCGCTGTCAACTGCACAGCCGGCCTTCCGTTAACTCCCAAAGAATTCAAATGAGGCGTAATGGGTCTCTTCGTTGAAGAGAAGCTCTGCGTCACTTAGCTCCTGTTTCAGACTGGATTCTCCGCACAGTTTGATTCCAGGAGAAAATCGTACATCGGGTCGCATGCACGCACGGGCTCGAAGTCATTCCTAATTTCACGTGATGTCTGGCCCTCATTCTTGTCACGCTGTCGGTGCCTGCACAATATCGACTTTACAACACTGTACAAAAACAATGCTCTAAAGCACAGCGAATGAAATCACGGACGAGAGCTACTCAATGCGGTAAAGACTTGCATGCAACGGCGTAAAAACCACCTTAATTAAGCGCTATATGCGGTAAAATAGGGGAAATTCTGGGACCATGGGATGGCCAGACGCTGGTAGCGCGTATAGCAGCTATCATCGGTGACTCGGCGCTGCAGTCTTCCGAAAATTTTGAGCTTGTGGGCATTTCATGTGGTGCTTTGCTATTTCTTAGTTTTGCTTAAAAGACAATAAGGGTCCCCTTATTGTGAGATCGGCGCACACTCGGTATTTTACAGTAGACACGAAGAGAAGTTGAAGAGGCAAATCCTTGTGAAAGGTTTCTGTATTACATGGCGTCACATTATATTTGTAACATTCCCAGGCTTTTATTACAATTATCTCATAAATAAAAATTAGAGCACCGTCACGGCAGACTGACTCTTCTTTGAAGCGCTTTGAATGCCAGCCTCCCCTGCTATATGGTAGAAATCAGATGAGGAGTCCCCAAGCAGTTTTTGTACGGAATCGAACTCTCGGACTCTGCCATCTTCAAGAACAAGGACCCTGCATGAAAATAGAAAGATAGCGAAAACAGTAAGGGCATGAAATGGCAGCATGAACTCCGAATTTATGCCATACACGATCTTAATGAACATGTAAAATCGACACAAGTAATTGATTGTTTTAATTTTTCTGTTGTCACCTATTTCAAACAGCTGATAGAAGAGAGAACGCTAGATAGTGGCAACTGGGGCCGGCTCGCACGCGTTAAACAAAATAGAGTTACAGGACCTGGGGCACAACGAACAGAAGAAAACGGACGAAGCGCTGTTCAGCGCTTGGTCAGTTTCCTGCCGGTTGGCCTTGCCCTTGCACGCTTACTGTGTTTAAAGAGAAAATGATTATATCCTGTAGATCAGGCGAAACTAGGCACGAGACTAGGGGCGAAAGCAGACGTGTTAATTAAATTATGGGGTTTTACGTGCCAAATGCACTTGCTGATTAGGAGGCACGCCATAGCGAGGTACTTCGGAAATTTCGACCACCTGGGGTTCTTTAACGCGCGCTTAAATCCATGTACACCGGTGTTTTCGTCCCCATCTAAATGCGGCCGCCGCGGCCGCGATTCGATACCGTGCCCAGGCGCTCAGCTACCCAACACCATAGCCACTGAGAAAGCATGGCGGGTGAAAGCAGACGTGTTTTCCGTGCAAGACACCGTTATAAGGTATAGTGCACTATGCGCGGTTTCATTCGTTCCGCACACGCTCTTTACTGTTTCTTTCCGCAGCCGGGAAAAAAATAATTCTGAGGTTTTAGGAGCCAGAACCCCGATCTGATTATTGGGAACACCGTAGTGGTGCACTCAGGTATAATTTTGATTACCTAGAATTCATTAGGGAGTACTTAAATCTAAGTAGACAAGTGTTTTTGCATTTTTACCCCATCGAGATGCGGCCACCACAGCCGGTATTGAACCCGTAACTTCGAGCTGAGCAGTATAGCGCCATAGGCACTGAGTATCCCGGCAGTTCAAGAAGGAAAACAAGAAAGCTAACAAACCGAGAGGGCTCTCAGCCAGAAATGGGCTGAATGAAAGACAATGAGAAGATTTAGAGAGCGCTCGAACGTGTGCTGAACTCTACGCTCATGCTTCTCTCCGATTTTGAAACACCACTTCTCTGTATAGAGGTGCTTGCCATACTGCAGCCGCCTAATGCTTATTTTCTGAAATATTTGCGATATAGCATGCCCATGCGGTTCAACGCTGGTATTCGTGCCTCACAGAATATCCGACGCCAAGCCTTTTACATGCTTCCGGTTACCTGATGCAGTACGCTGCAGCAGCAGCAACGATGACCATCGCCAAAGATGACCCACTGACTACATATAATATACCTTTCGAGGCCCCAGGGCGCACATAAGCCGCAGAATATAGGTTCTTGAGAAATATCTAGCTCACTTGCTAGACCAGAGTGCGTAGGCTACTTTTTTCATAGAGGTTAGGGCGAGCTATCATTCTGTCACTGAGCTGCTTGCCCGCAACAAAAACGCCGTCTCACATATAGCGCCTGAAAATGCTTACTGTGTACCTTGCGTGCACTTCCAGGAATTGCAAAGCGGGCCACTTTATTCACTGTGGCTCACAAGCAGATCCATCGTGGCTCTTACGTATTTCGTACACTAAGCGAATTCATGTGTGTGTGCATTGCCGGTTTGGTCTGTGAACTGCAACTGGCCCATTGGTTGTCCCATATCGGCGATTCATTATGAAGTTCAGTACTTAAAACATCACGACATCAACGGAAACAAATTAAAAAAGAACGCTGCTCTTCGCACCGTTGTAAAATTTATATTCGAAATGTAACGCCATCAAAATGGGCAATATTCTAGAAGTCAGCCTTTCAAAGTGTTCAAAGTTTTAGACGGGGGAACGACAACTTATGCGTGTTACAAATCAACGAATTTTTTTATTTCGTTGCTGGGAGAGGACCTGATATGATCTTTCAGCAGGTACTGTGACCCCATGGCATTGTTAATCCCGGCCACGGCGGCCGCATCTCGATGAGGGCGAAATGCGAAAACACCCGTGTACTTACAATTAAGGTTCATGTTCAAGAACCCCAGGTGGTCCAAATTTTCGGAGTCCCCCACTACGGCGTGCTTCATAATCAGATCGTGGTTTTGGCACGTAAAACCCCATAATTCAATTTTAACTGAGGCATTGTTCATAAGCCCCTCTCCGACTCTGCCCGATGTCTCTGCGCTAGAGTGTCGACATTGCTCATGGCGTTATTAAGAATTGACAGTGCGAGACAGCTTCTCCTTCTGGCACGTAATACACAATAACTCATGGGAATCGCAGCTCTCCAGCTATTGCTTACACAGCCAAGATCGGTCATTACAATTACCAGCACATCTTTCATGCCCGATACGACACAAACTCCTGTATCGGCTGTGGGTCGTAGTATCCTTGACTAACTCATACAGCTATCGCATTGATAGCTAGCTGTATGAGTTACTATCTGACCCACCAATGCTTGCTCAATTCCATTGGCAAGAAACCATCGATGGTCTCCTCCGCCACTGTTTACTCTTCGACAAACAACGCCATACTCTCCAGTGTGTATTGAGTGAACTGCACAATTGGCCTTTTGCAAAAAACAAAGGTCCTGTGTGCCTGACATCGCATCTAATGAGCACAGAAAGCCACACGAGCTCTTCTGCAGTACCTGATGGCGATATACTTGAGCACGCGACGGTATAGATGCCCTCCTCCTTGTACGATGTCTGTAATGGTTCAGACTGTTGTCTTCTCTTTCTTTCGTTCAGTCCCGCTCCCGAAGTGTAAAGTGTCAAACTGGAGAAAGTGTAGTCAACCTCACTGCGTTACCTTTCTCGCATGTCTCTCTTTTCAGCTCTATTAGCAACAACCTTCAAAGCTCGCATTTTATGCGTCTGTCTTACGTGCGTGAATGATTTCCAGTGACCACTATTATTTGCTGTGCGCATTGGCACCAGGAACTTTTTTGAGGATTGGCTCTTGCTTCAGAGGTCGAGGCCAAAGTGGCCAGCCCCTGGCATTGAGCGAGTTCTCGAACATTTCCACAACACCGAAGTGGACCTTTGTAATTAGCTGTGCTGCACAATTGTACATCTAGCATTCTTCTAATCTGCTTCATCACACATCCCGTTCTCTTTCCTGTTCTTTGTTTTGCTCGTCTAGAGTAACATATTGAAGCACAGCAGCTCAGGTCCACCTCTCAGAATTATTTTAAATAAAATCTCCCTGTCACTCTATATTGCTTTTGTTCTAAGAAATCAAGGAAAATTAAGACAAGAATGCTGCGTTGTGGCGCACTAGTACAGGTACGGGTCGGCGAAAGCCGCACTGTATATACCCACGTATTATAGTCTCCATATGCACGACTTAGCTTCGGGGCTCGTGTTTTCCGAATTCGGAAATTATACGTGATACTGCATGTGCAGCCTTCAGTTAATTCCCGAACGCGGCTTGTGCTCGCTCTGGCAATGGCTGTTTACTTTTGACGTCTTAATGCTTTCCGTAGGCTCTTGTGAGGAGCACTGTCGTATCTGTACATCAATGCTCAAGTAGTGCATCTGTCGCATTCGCTGTGTGTTGCATTTGCTGCTTCCACCTTTATCCCCGTCCGCCGAGACCACTCAAAAGATTATCTTTCTCATGGAAGCGTCACCTAGTTCCCTTCTCGATGAAATTTCTCTAATCCGCGCTTCACAGTGTAGCATTTAGACCCTCGTGACCAGACTTGCGGTTCGCGTTGATGCGGTAGAGATTGTTCAGTCGACTCAGTCAAGCGAAACCAATCTAATCCCTTCGCTTCCGTCCGTGCGGCGCTTTGCCTCTCCTCGTGCTCCACAGCGTGTTTTCGTGCTTCGTTTACCGTGTTCCATGGTGTAAGAAAATCACTATAAATTCTCTACAGACATCGCGTTCAAAGTATCTGGTTTACTTTGCTGACTAAAGGCTTCTGCATTAGACTCAATAAAAAGGATTTTAAAGGCGGACTTAAGTGAAAGTCTAGCCACATCTTCCACCCGACCTCACAGAAAATTTAGATCACGCATAAAATTGCCCACTGCGTTCAGACTTACTTTTTGTGCCTTTCGTTGTCGCAGCGACAGATAAAAATTACATCATGATGCTCCGAAAAACTTGGAGTATCAATTAATAAAGACCACTCGGAGCATGCTCACTGACTTTGTCGTAGCAGCGTACAATAGTTCGCGTTTTGAATTTATTACCAATTTTCACCTAAACTCTGACACAAAATTTCACGTCCTTGTCATCTACTTAGGCTTTGCAGAGGCATTCAATTTTGTTTCCCGTCAGCGAAGTTTGGCGAAACTCTCATGCCTCAGTGTGGAACCCCGTGGACACATTGTTTTGTTTTGGATAGCTCACAGTATGCAGCTGTTGGAACTCATCTCTTAGCCTGTACCAACTTGATGCCCGGAGTTCCACAAGGATCCGTTCTCACTCCCCTTCTTTTTTTTCCATTTTCGTAAATGACCTTCCTAACGACATTTCCTAGTCTATCTGACTCTTTGCAAACGAAGGCGTAATTTATCTTCGCATTACAGGCCATACCGACCAAGCAATGCTGCAAGAAAACCTGGCGTTCGAGTTCTCTAACGAAACTTAATCTTTCCAGGTTTAACTTAAGGCGGTTTTTCGTAAACGCTCTAACAAGTATTACCCGTACGCTTTATCATCGACAACCATATTCAGCGCTGAATCATTTCGGTACCTCGGTGCCTATCAATAGCAACTCGATTTGGTTCGATTACATCACGAAACTGGCTGTTCACATGGCTATGCCAGGCTATGCAAGTCACATGGCTATGCCAGGCGTATCCTTGCACTTGCCCTTCATCTACACAAAATCAAGCGTACAAAGTGTTTATTCGAAGTAAATTGGAGTGCGCATCACTCATATGAAGACGTCAGCAAGCTTGCCTAAATAACCCAATAGAATCGATACAATATCGCGCGACAGATTCATCTCTTCCCAGGTACAGCCTTCAATCCTGTGTCAGGGCTATCAAATCATCCCTATAGGACTCCTACCGTTAGAAATCCATTACGAAATTGCCCAGCTCTTCCTTTTCCAGCTGCTATACTATAACGTCCCACAACTACTACATGGGAAAACGTATCCCACCGACCCGCAGCTCTCGTCACCTTTTAACTCTTGCAGCACCAAGCGCTTTTCGATGTCCTTTTCAGTTCTGTTTTCAATAAATCCACTGCCTGAACTTTTGGGAGATACCTGTCACCGTGTCTTTGTTGTCTTCGTTGTTTACTGTTGACTGTTGAGCGAGAGCACAAAATTAAAGGTTGCAGTTTGAATTGAAGAACGTTTATTGTATAAGGAAATTGTTGTGGAAGCAGGTGGGTGGGACCCCTATTACAAGGCTCCACTTTCCTCAGCAGCCCGCCGTGCTTCACCGAGGAGTGCCTCTTGGGCCTCCTTTTCCTCGCTAGCGAGCCAGGTCTCCCAATGCTGTGTTCTGAATTTTCGCACCGTAATGTGGGGCGTATCAATTTTGGGTGGCCTGAGCTCGCATTCCCACGTAATGTGGGCGAGAGTTGGCTGGCCTCCGCGCCACGTATGCGGTAGGGTGGAAGGCATGTTTTCACCGTAGTTGCGGGTATGCATTTCTCTGCAGGCAGCACCACTCATGCGCTTCCCTTACACCTAACTGAAGGTTTTTTTGTTTTTTTTTTTGGGGGGGGGGGGCTACAGCGCTGTCTGGTGTTTTAGAATATACCGGGGTGTGTAGGGCACCTGAGACGAGAGGATAGTGTGTGGACAGGGATTGCTTTGCAGGGGCGTGACGCATCAAGAGAGCAGTGTGGTGAGATACAGGGAGGCTTCGTTGGAAAGGTCTCATAGACCCCCACGTAGCATACTTTCTGACGTCGCCTTTCCTTTCTCCCGCGCTCCTGCCATGTAGATTACACACGTTCCCAACCCCCTACCCCCCCCCTCCCCACCGGAGGCGGGGTGAAAGAAAGAAGAAGAAAGTGCAAAACGAAGAAAGAAGAGGCAAATAAATCTTAACTTTATTAAGTATCCCTAAGTTTACCTTTCTTGACCGGTTATTCTTTATGCTAGAAATGTAGGAGCCAAGAATAGGGACGCGACACTCAGCAAGTACGTGTACATAGATAGGGAAAACATAGAGCGGCATAGTCAGACACAAAATAAATCGACACTGCATTGTATCGTTCATGAATACAGTGTAGAAGTCCTCATTGCTTATGAAGATGGAAGGCGCAACATCAGATTCGCACTGTCGCCGCATGTCATCTCTGTTGCTTTGCTTTCCTTTATACCCACGGCTGTCCAATGTGATGTATCACAGTGAGCCAAGTAATTCCCACAGTTGAACTCGCCACCGTACGTATGGCTAGTGTTGCATATTTTGCATATAATTTCATACCTGTACATCTATCATTTCTATTCTACATCCTTCCAGTTCTAAAGTGAAGCTGCTTGTGGGACTAGGGCTCTTGAAAACGTTACAGGCGTCTTTTCCGTGTATCGTTAGAGAACGTATCATCAATCATACATAAATTTAGAAGAGATTGGGGCAGGGGGGGGCGCATAATATCGGTGATGTGCGGTCAAATTTTGAAGTGCATGGCTTGATTATGCGGCAAATGAAAATGGTTGAACTCTAATTTCTAACTCTAATTTATAGGCGTTATATTAGGGCTTGGAAAGTTCCCCGCTCGCCTGGGCCAAGCAACGGAGACAACAATAATATATTTCTTGAAAGCAGGGTCTATTTTATAAATGACGGGGAAAGACAGTTTCGAGAGTAAAGCTTAATTAGGAACTTAAGAAATATTTACAAATTATCGTTGTCTTCCTCTTTAGCGGCGTAATGTGAAGGGCGTACTTTGTTTTCCTCATGTGCTGGGAGAAGCAAACATGGCACCGAAATTTAATTTGCCTGAGAATGGGGCAAATTGCGTGGGTGGTCTATGATAAAAGTTTAATCTGTGCAGGTTAATTGCAGCTTTTATAAAGAAGACTTACACAAGTATTTGGGAGTGTACGAACCCAAGTTTACAAGCCGTGTACAAAGACTACCAATGCGCTGAGAAAAAATCTACTTCCCCAAAAGTTGCTGTTTGGGTGAATAGGAGGCAGCTGGTGTTTGTTATATGCGGGCAAGTTTCAAAAGCGCGAGTTGGTTATGGCTTCACCGAAAAAAGTCCACACGCAAGGGCATAACATGTGGACAAGCGTGTCCACACCAAAGCCAAACAAAGCCTTATAAGGCCGTCATTTTGCGCAAGACTTTCCGCTGTACTGGGTGAACAGAACGCTACACCACGTTAACATTCCACGAAAAGGAAGTTGGGGGGGGGGGGGAGGGGGGTAATGTGTGGCGATAGCATAACTTTTCAAGCGAAATGCCAGCTAGGTCAATAATTACAGAATATTCGTTTGATGCTATTTTAAGGGACTGCCTACCCGCTGTCTTCGGAGAACACAGGCTGGCAACTACTTCAGCTTTGGTGGAAATTGGGCGCACTCTATGTCTGATGTGCCTGTGAAGTTTGTTTTGTAGACGTGGCTTCACTACGGCACTATAGAAGCGTTACACCCACATATGCGGGCAACGTTTAATGTGTGCTATTTGCTTGCAGGCAACTTAAATGTTCATTGCAACTATTTAAACTAAACAGCCTCGCTTGAAATTTAGCTGTGGTTTCGAAAGCTCGCATATGTCTGCTGTTCTTTTTCTCGTGTTCTTTTTTTTTTTTGGCAGCGACGAGCGAGCGTCCCCTGCGTCGTCAATCAGCGTCGTATCAAAGAGCAAGGCGGTGAAATGTGCGAGAATATGCGCGTGCAGGCAATTAACAGTCCAGCGCAAGTGGCATCTGAGAGTCATTTAAGTTATTTTATACGAGACCCCACTGCATAGGAAATGTCCTCTGACAGACTGTCCCGAGTATGTGTGTGCCGGCCAGCGTGTTCAATTACGTTTTCCCTGCCGCTGTCTCCCAAGGTCGTCCCAATTTAACGTTGCACAATCTCCCCGTCGTCCTACTTTGTTCGACAAGAAAGCAATCCCTGAGAAGCAGGAACGCTAAACCATGGGAAAGATGGCACAGAAAGCTTATTCTAAAGAACAATTACGCGATCGCAGGTGTGTGTTTGTCGCAGCTTTGTTAATTAGGCCGCGTTTGCTGTTTCAATCGGTAATTTAGAGAACAGAGCCTGCCATATCTCCGTAAGGGTAGAGCATATGAGGCTACACGCCAGCTGATTCATTACTTGAGTGCTGTCCTGTGTTTTAGCTATTCGGCAAGACGTCAGCAGTAGCAGCAGCCGCGGTCAGCCAAGTCCATGACGGTTCGACAAGGAAGCTGCAATATAAAAGCACACGACCAGTTCCTCGTAAGCTGCAATCGCACGGTTCTCGAACAGCGTGGTCACCGTTGCGCTGCGACCGAGGAAATGGCAGGTACGCGATGATTTCGGGTTCTTCAGTTTTCTTCTCGCTATCGCAAGGCTAGCGAGGCCGATCCGTAGAGTTAATTTCTGCGCCAGTTCCTAGGCCACTGCCCTACAAATAAAGTCCATTAGGTTTATGCGGATCACGATCCGTGATGTTATACGCAACGCCCACTGCGCATGAGCGCCTCTCCGTGGAGCGACAGGAGACATGCAGGAAGACCAAAGAAAAAGCATAGCGCCATCGCCGATCCGCTTTGGCACCGTCAGGTTGGCAGATAAAAAAATTAACCCTGTCTCGCTGGCATCTCTTTTATAACACTGTCTTCATCAAGAATTGCTAATAACAATGTTTCTTTTCCTTTAGATAATTGTCTACAGATTGTTTTGCTATGCTACCACTCCTTTCTGTGGTGCATGGGACGTCGAGGGTATATATAATAAATAAATGAATAAATAAGTAAATAAATAAATACATAGACAAAAGATATCGCTAATGTTTTCACCTAATCGTGAGATGGGACAAAGAAATGGCTGTGTATACTATTTATTTCTTGGCCTAACGAAGTACCAAGGGCGAAGTCGCATAGAAGTGAGCCGTCTGGTCGCTGCCACGTTCCAACGCAATGACGGTAAAGGCGCGTTTATAGACCTACGTTGTCGGGCGCACGGGCGAGCGTCGCTTGATGTCGGGTGCGTCTGAGCCCGTTGGCCGCGTCCGGTTACGTTGGCTGCACCAGTGCGTCAAACCATCAGTAGAACTATAGACGCCGTTGTTCTCGCCAACATGTCGTAACGTGTGCGCGCGCTCACGCTACGTAGGACTATATTTAGCCTTTAACAGCCGTAAGCCTCACCAACTACCGTTGTAGTTCACGGCACTCTACGGCACACATGCACAGTGGACATCATCATCATCATCATCATCATTATCAGCCAGGTTACGCCCACTGCAGGGCAAAGGCCTCTCCCATACTTTTCCAACTACCCCAGTTATGTACTAATTGTGGCCATCTCGTCCCTGCAAACTTCTTAATCTCATCCACCCACATAACTTTCTGCCGCCCCATGCTACGCTTCCCTTCCTTGGAATCCAGTCCGTAACCCTTAATGACCATCGCTTACCTTCCCTCCTCATTACATGTCCTGCCCATGCCGATTTCTTTTTCTTGATTTCAACTAAGATGTGATGTCATTAACTCGCGTTTCTTCCCTCACCCAATGTGTTCTTTTCTTATCCCTTAACGTTACACCCATCATTCTTCTTTGCTTAGCTCGTTGCGTCGTCCTCAATTTAAGTAGAACCCTTTTCGTAAGTCTCCAGGATTCTGCTCCGTACGTGAGTACTCGTAAGGCACAGCTGTTATACACTTTTCTCTTCAGGGATAATGGCAACCTGCTGTTCATGTGAAAAAAAGAAGTGAGGCGTGCAGACAGGACACAAGAGTAGAGAAGTGGACAACACGAGCGCCGGTGCAGACAGGACACAAGAGTAGAGAAGTGGACAACACGAACTCCTACACTTCTCTACTCTTGTGTCCTGTCTGCACGCCTCACTTCTTTTTTGCGTAATGAATCCTTACCAACTAACTCAGCTTTCTGTCGTTCTAATGCTGTTCATGATCTGAGAATGCCTGCCAAACGCACCCCAGCACATTCTTATTCTTCTGATTATTTCAGTCTCATGATCCGGATCTGCGGTCAGTATCTGTCCTAAGTAGATGTATTCCCTTACCATCACGCATCACGCAGCCACGTATCCCGTTAGCGTATCACGTATCATACAAAGCTAAAGCCGTCTCATTATTGAGCGGCAGCGCACTAGGTTCAAAGCGCTGTTCGTTGATGCGCGGCACGTTTGAAAGCACTGCGACGGGCAAGCGTGTGGTCGCGTGGATTTCTCAGGCTTTCAATATGATGTCGGACAAAATTATCGCATAGTAGATGAGAAGTTGGAAAGCACTGAATGAAACATTTCATAGAACATTTCACAACTTTTGCATTGGAAGTTCTTCCCTCAAGTTAGTGCTGACGAAACCAATTATTAATCCTGACTAATCCTGTATTTAGACGGAATAAAAAAAAATATGTTATGTGTCTCCATGCAGTAGTAGCCAATAACATGCCTATGTGCGGCCACGTCTTCCTTTATTGCATTGACGTTTTTTTTTTGTTTATTTCGTCTAGTATTGCATGGGTTGCTCTGTATAAGCGGCCTTCGGCCTAAGATAATGGCTGATTGAAGCCTGTGCTGCCCCTGTCTGTCTCTTCCATTATACTCTAAAAAATTGCGTTCGGTGGTTTCACGCGCCAAACTCACGATATTATGCTACCGTAGTGGGATATGTTGAATTAATTTTGACCAATGGACCGGGATCCTTAACGTGCACATAAATCAATGTACACGACCGTTATTGCATTTTTCCATCCTGCTTTTTCTTTCACTGTCTACTTACTATTTCTTTTAAAAAAATACAAACTGTTTAGTTAGCGTAATTGCGCACAATACACCTTGTGCTGTGTATACGTCTTTGGAACGCCCTATCTTTTTGTTGCTGTATACTTTGCTCTGTGAAACACTTAATAATTGTTTTTCTAGTGGCACGAGCATCGAGTGGCACCATTGTTTCTTGTGCAGTACGTCGGTTCCCTCCTGAGTCGACAGAGAGCGAAATTCAACATAAATCTGAAAAATATAGAACAAATAGTACAGTACAAAATCCATGCGTCTCATTATAGATATGACATGAGAGCATAAGTTTAGTTACATGTTGGTTACTGAAGTGCCTGGAATAATTAACAATAATTAGAAATCACTGATTACCGCACAGCAAAGCGCAGAATTGCAAACCTTAGAGACCTGCCACGTGAGCACGACTTTGGCGAGATTCCTCGAACCACGGAAGTAGAAAGCGGAACTAATGACATCACTAATGGTGCCGCACACGAGAAGGTGGTACGATATTTAACCGGCTATTTAATGCTAATTAATAGAACACAGTTGCCTAGTACAGACTGAACATCTGCCTAGCAGAGTGGATGTGACGTCACTTCCTCCTCTCTCGCTTCTGTCCCGGCGTTCACCTGCTGCCTTACTTGCTAGCTCACAACATTTACGCACGCGCTTGTTACATGTTCTGACGCCAGCACTGGAGAGGACACGTAAGGTGCATTTCGAGCGCTGCTCGCTAGGGGGCTACGCCCCGCCCGGTGGAATGCGCTGCGCTTCCTCCTCGCCCTCCCTCACTCCTCGCCCGCATATCATACCGGGGAAAAGACGTTCACTCGCTTAAACTAATGAACACCAACGCCGAGGTGTGTGTGCCAATAAGAGACACCTAAGTCAAGGATTAGCGTCGCCTATCATTTCTTTATGTTGATGGGCGAAGATTAGCGTTAGGTTATTATTTTTAAATATACGACCGCCATGTCAACCACAACCAATATCCTGTGAGTTACTCCACAAAAAAGGTGAAAGGTTCACTCTAAATTTAAGCTTATGCGGCTTTTCGCGTAAGTAACCGAATATTTTGATGACAAAGCCTCATTCCCAGCAGCAAAACTTAGGTGGCACTCAGCGCTATTTGTGATCCTAATTCGCGCGTTCATGCTGCTTTGCTAACACGTGCCCAACCCTTTCCATCCGTCAATGGCACGACGGTCATCACCATGTATCGCCAATGAACGTGTAGCAGCTTACGTGCACCGATGGACGCTGCCGCTTAAGAAATTAATGTTTAGCGCCGAAAGGCATGAAAGCGGGGGTTGGCGGATAGCCTACTGCGATTGATTTCATTGGAGGCAGAAAAAGACTTTATGCATGCAAGGCATAATCATCACCGTCGTAGTAATCATCATTATCTACTTCTGGTGCGCACTTACGCCTGCGTCTTGCCTGTTAGGTCATGTCTTACCTATCGCAGTCGAGGACCGTATGAATGCGATGTGCCACGGTGACAACAGTGCAGTCCGCGAATGCCTCCCTGATTGTGACCTGTATGAGGCGATCCGTGTCACCGTCCATCTGTGATGTGGCCTCGTCAAGCAACAGGATCTTGGACTTCCTTAGGAGGGCACGCGCCAGGCAGACAAGCTGCCGCTGACCCACGCTGCGAAAGACGCACCAAATTATATATATATATATATATATATATATATATATATATATATATATATATATATATATATATATACACGTATATATGCCATGTATGCCACAGCACTTTGTTTTCCCCGGAATCTCTTCCCTTCGGCAACTATTCTGCGGAATACGCGAAGCAGTCTTTACGTCAATGAAGTCGTAAATGTTTTTTTTTTCTATGTCGCTCAATGGTCTGAACTCCTTTCAGGATTTCATCACACTGTGGTCGCTAATTTTCACACAACTATAAATTATTTAATTAGTACATTCAGTTCTCGGCAGTCTAACATGGCCGCACTAAGCGTGGCGTTTGGAATGTCCTAATGAGACACCCAGTCACCTTTCGTACGGCCACCCAAACCCGAGATCAAAGCGACTTCACCACAGATCCGCTGCTTTCTAGGATTACAAAATTTTAATAATGTGCTTTCAGGCACAGGGATTACTACATTTTCGCTGAGAGAAGTGAAGTTTTCTTCATTTCGTAAGCTGTTGGGAAATTTCAAGTGAAGGACTGCTTTGTGACTGGGAATGAGACATGTCATAAGAAGCCAACAAACACTGACACCAAGGACAACATTGACGCCTTCAGGCAGCATATGTGGTTTTATTGACCAGTTGCCTTCACCCCCCCAAAAAAATGTCACGTTCTCGGGACGCCTGCGGCAAAAAGGGATGTTCGACGTCCACCGCCAAGGGCTGTGAGTGGTGGCGCTGGCTAACACTCCCAGGGTTCTACTAGGACACATAAATACCCGAGAAAGTGGATGGGGAAACAGCGCCGTGGTTGCTCAATTGGTAGAGAATCGCACGCGAAATGCGAAGGTTGTGGGTTCCGTTCCCACCTGCGGCAAGTCGTTTTTTCATCCACTTTCATTTCCATTAATTTATCGTTTCTTTATTTAATTTATTAAGCACAAGTGATTTCCCCTATGTTGTCCTTGGTGTCAGTGTTTGTTGGCTTCTTATGATATGACTAATAAAAATCGGGCCCCTCGGTTAATCCCCTTTCTTCTTGGGGATGAGACAGTTACACAGCGGGTAGGTATTGGATGGCTATGACGTCTACAATAAATATAGCAGGCGCGTTGGCATAATGTAACAACGTCAGTATTTGTTTCATGTGGCGGGCCTTAAATCGACTCCTCCTCCTTTTTCTAGATAAATGGAATGCCTCCTGTGTTTGTAAGAAACACGTTTTTTATCAATATAGCTTTCTTATTCTTTCTCTTTAGAGCAACATTGTATTGAATTCTGGGACTTCGCGTGTCAAAACCACGATTTGATCATGAGCCACGCCGTAGTAGGGGACTCCGGGCTTTTTATCCACCAGGGGATCTTTATGGTGTCCCCAAGGCACGGAAAAGGACGTTTTAACATTTGGACCCCATCGAAATGGAGCCGCCGCGGCCGGGATTTCATCCCACGGCCTCGTGCTTAGCAGCGCCACACCGCGGCCGCTATAAGCCACCGCGGCGCGCGTGTTTTAGAGCAGCATAATACGCCGTTGTAACAAATATAAAAATGTGGTATAAATTGTAACCCTGTTTATCAAGGACAGTGAAAAAGGGAAAAAAATGCAGATCGTTTTTTTTTCTTTTTGCGATCAGCAGGCATAGCCTTTTTGTCGTCCTGCACTGAGGACTTTCTACACCGCCATGGTGCCTCACTATAGTTATGGCGTTGCGCTGGTGCGCCCTATTGGTCGCACGTTCGCTTCTGGACGTTTTTGCCGCATTCCAATGGGAACGGAGTGTGGAAACGCTTGCGCACCCTGCATTTGGCCCACATTAAATAACGCGTCACTAAAAGAATTCCGAGCTATCCACTACGACTTCCATCAGAAGCAATTGTTGAGTTTCAGCGCATTAAGCACACATCTTAGTTTTAATTTTTTTAATTAAAACTTTGGAATAGATATCTCTTACGTAAAATTTTGTCCTGCACTTAACTTTATAAACGCACTAGAGCAAAATGCACGCCTTTCCCTATTCAGGGAACATCATTTTGATTGAAAGAGTAATGCTTTGCCTAAAACAGACTCGTGCTTAAACGTGGCGAGCAGTCGCAGAAATGTATCTCACTAAAGTCGCTAATGGCAAAAACTCGAGGAAGTTGGTGCAGCTATCTGTTCATCGGCACTGTGTACTTGTCTGAGTGTTTCACTGCAGTGTGGTGAAAGTGATATATACAATAAAGTGAGCATTCGTTAGCTATTACCACTAGGTAATAATCACATACTATCCCTTGGGTCTAAGCAAGTTAATGGGAAGAACATATCTAACGCTTAAAGCATCGGCAGATTGCAACAATGCGTAACAGGCAGCACCCTGTAGCATCAAATGTCGTAATTATTTTGCACCTTCCGTATAGAAATTCAGTGCGGTCCACCATTTCGCCGTGAGAAAATGGAAGCGAGCTATCAGCAATTGTCCTTAGGGTTTATCGGGCTGGATAGAAGCGAATTCAGAGGTGATTTTAAAACTGCAGTATACAACATCAAAATTGTGCGTGAGCCTGGGCCGAAGTTAAAGCTGTCCCTGTGATGTGGTATTTCGTTTACAGGCCGTGCAATTTCCTCTGCCACAGCAGCAACACAGCCTCCGAATTATAGCATTCATGCGAACCCGCAGTGATATGAAAGACTGCAGAATGATTCTGTTTTCTTGTATAAAGTTGCTATAAGTGTTGCTTGTACCCCGTTGAGATATTGCAATTAGCTACAAAAGGCGAAATATCCGGCGAAGAGCGATCGAAGGACACGCCGCTAGAATTGCACAACAAAGTCGGTGTAAGTCGAACTATACAGCCTAGTATCCCGTGCCCTTCTCTGTCTGTTCTTACGTATTGTCATATTGTCGTGACTACAAAGATATAGACATAACCAAAGGCTCGACTTAGCAGTTAACTCTTTATTGAGCGATCTTGGGCCTTGGAGGACAGGTAATACTCTGAGCAGAACCAAATAGAGAGCATGATCGTCGATCGTCGAACTCTGATTGATCGGACAAGCGTGTTGCGCACTTACAGACTCTATTAGGTTCCAGCGCAATCACTGGCGCTGGCGTATGCTCTAGAATGCAAACCACTGTTCCCTTTGCGTTTGCAGTCTCTTCAGACAAGGTTATATCACGATAGAATGCGCGACAACATTAAGGAAAGTTGCGATACATGCAGGCGCGAATTGGGCAGACCGATAGCTTTAACACTTGTTAGCAGGTGAAAAAGGGACACTGGTAAAAGGACCAACAATTTATGGATATTATTACACTTAACGCTAGCTAAGCACCACACTCGCACGTACAATATCCGTACAAAAACTAAAAGTTAGTTGAAGTTTGAATTTCGCAAGAACACAGAGCGCGTCGCGCTATATTTCCCGTGTAAACGAAAATGAACCACCTGGGAGTTTGTAACAGGTGATGGGCCCTAAAATCTCCCCGTCCTTGAATATTTACCCCGATATATACGAGCAATACCGCGGCATTCGCTCGTTTCATTTCGTTGGATGGCTGCGGGAGGTTTCAGGCGACATGACGCGATTTTACAGCGCTTCAAAATCTTGTTCTCCTGTGAAAAGTCCGCACAGGGAGTTTTAAAAAACTCCCCACGCCGAAACAGTTTCGTCACGTGGCGCATCCCATGAGGCTGTGAGCCGCGCTAGCGACCAGCCGCGTTCGGCGGAGTCAGCAGTACTCATCGCTGACAGTTTCTTTACATTTGTGAATTAGTGTTCCGTGACTGATTGCCGTCAATTTGCTTCCCGTATTCCCTTCCTGAAAGTGTTATAGGTGTGCCTGAAGCTCACTGTATCTCAGCTTCAAGTACGTTAGCTGTGATCACTTTGCTTACAACGATGAATGCATGAGCAATGTTTTCAATCGCGGAAAACCGCTTAGGTATACCTCGAAGCTGCTCATTGACTCGTGATGACGGCTCAGGTTTCTGACTGTGGTTTTGCGCTCCGTGACCGTTGCTTGTGTTTTTGAGTACGTGAAATGCGACTTTTGTGTCCTTGTGAGTACATTATGACAAGGTCCGGTGTAATGTTTGAAAGAACCGCGTAGCAATGGCAGCCAATGTTCGAGCGACGACGTCCGTGCTAGTCGCACATGAATGGCGTATTTCAATTTCGTTGCGGTGCTGTGTTTCCAATGAGAAAGTCTGGAGTGCAAGTAACTGTTTTATGCATCAGTGTACGGATATCTTCGCCCAAGAAAAACTGTAGGACGTAAGTACATGCTGTAAATAAAGCTTGTTACGGAGGGATGTGAATCCAATTTTCAACGCGCACGTCTGTTTTGATCATGTAGTTGCTTCCGATATTGCATTAACATTATGCTCTATCCCAGACACTGATTTAGAGCGTGCCTGCTGGCTACTAATGTGAGGATTCATTCGACAGATCAGCGATGTAGGTCCTCTTCACAACCGAGATACATTGCTTGGACGCTGAGCAAGTAGTGCGGTCAAAAAATGTATGACTACGCACTTTTAGGTGTTACGTCGGCTGCTGCGGTTGATGCTTACACGTAACAAATTCTTGCTGCGCTACCGCTATTTCGCACAAAGGTAATTTTGCCATGACACACACGCACTTACATTTTTCTTGCTTACTGTAACTAACGTGGGAGTCGCCCGCTGCGCGCTATCTCGAGCCTTACAGGACCTCAATAAAGTTTTTCAGCAATACAACGAACTCCCTTTACCACATGGTCTGGGAATGCAAAAAGAACCCGCCGACAATGCCTATCCAAGCAACAAGAGAAGACCAGTGGGTTGGACAGCTGACAATCCCAAAACCCGAGGGCCGACTTCAGTTGGTGAAAAAGCCCAAGCTATCATTAGACGGCCACGGCTACCTGGAATAGGGTGGCAGCCCGCCTTCGGCCATCAACAGCTTGGTCTCCGAAACAAAGTTTATTCACTCACAACCAACCAACCAGCTGTAACTAACGAACTACTTTTCGGCCGTGAACGTCGGCACTGTGCGAAGTCCCTTCAGCACTCACAGAATGACATACTAATTTAGAAAAATTACGCCATTGACTTCTTTCTCACTATTGTGAATTAACTGTTTTGTATTCATTAAGGTCATCTGTTAATTTCGGAGAGGAAAGTCACGTATATGACCGAGCATGAGTCGTAATTCTGAAAACAGCACAGCTCCTTGCTAGGCGGTTTCGAGGCACACATTATCGTGGCTAGATACATTGGCAGCGTTGCTTCTTGTGTGTCGCGTGTACGTTGGATGTTTTTCAGAGTTCTGCATTGGGCGTTTCTCAAATGTTTATGTATGTCATGATTCGCTTCGCTAAGCCACGCATCCGCGGAAGGTGTGCACCCAGAACATCGCAAGGATCGCCTGCTGCTGCTTGTGGTGAAATCTGGAATGCCGATAGCATCAGAGTTGCGAAGGTCGCTGAAGGCATCATGAAAGTTCTGCTTGTGGAGCCGCCATGTCTGCGAAAGTGACATCGGCGCCTATTGTAGCCGGTGAGAGAGCCTCTGAATCGGTGATGAGTGAGGTGCTCCCCAACTTAAAGCGGAGAGCTAGCGTGAACGTCCTTGGAAGAACGGAGGGCCGTAGTGCAGCCGAAACTCTTGCGTTTGGTCCAGTGAATTCCTTCGAAAGAGTCGTTGCGCAGCTGTCTTTGAAATGGGGAGGAGGCTCATGGACAGAGTAGGGGTTTGATGCTGGGGGGCCGACGCATGCTGACGATCAGCACGGGTGGACAAGGTGATGTGAGACGATAAGACGCACAATGACACGACGGCTCAAATGGCGAGAGCTGGTGAGACTGAGCGCTTGAGGTGCGTCATGAGGAAGAACGGCGGCCCGCAAGTCCACGTAAAAATTGGGGCCTCGAGGTGGCAGCCGGAGCCTGTAACCTTGTTGATACGGAAGTTGCTTTCCAGCTGGATCAACTAGATGTCCTGCATGTCGATGTAGAATTCCCGCACATCCTACAACCGGATCGGACATCCTACAACGTCTGCCGGACCGCGTGAGGCCACGTCATTCTCGCGTCAGTAGAGTCAGCGCGTTGACACTGGCATGCCTGGGCTCGGTCGTCTGGTGTCACCAAATTGTGGGAGGCGGCGCGAAGAGGTAGCCGCAGTGGCCATGGTTTGTTTAGATCGGCCAGCCATGATGCCCCGGGATCTCGGAAGCGGCCGATATTGCAGCCGCTCAGGTCGAGCGCCTTGCGCGTTCTATTCTCGCGGCACCTGTGCGTGAGCCGTCTTCTTCTTCACCGACTCTGGAGGTGTTAGTCGCGCCGCTAGAGCCTTAACACCAAAGGTCGTGGGTTCAACCATAAATGGTGGCACCATAAATTTTGGTCTCACAAAAGGTCGAGGGTTGTTTACATACCAAAGGTCGTGGGTTCGAGGGCCTTAATTAACTTTGCCTTTATTGCCACCAAAAGTCGTGGGTTCGAGTCCGCTAATTAAGTCTATCTTAATTACATGTCTTAATTACTTCACCTTTTCATCATCACCATCAGCCTGGTTACGCCCACTGCAGGGTAAAGGCCTCTCCCATACTTCTCAAATTACCCCGGTCATGTACTAATTGTGGCCATGTTGTGCCTGCAAAATTCTTAATCTCATCCGCCCATCTCACTTTCTGCCGCCCCCTGCTACGCTTCCCTTCCTATGAAATCCAGTCTGTAACCCTTAATGACCATCAGTTATCTTCTCTCCTCATTACATGTCCTGCCAATGGCCATTTCTTTTTCTTGATTTCAACTATGCCATTAACTCGCGTTTGTTCCCTCACCCAATCTGCTCTTTTCTTATCCCTTAACGTTACACCTATAATTCTTCTTTCCATAGCTCATTGCGTCGTCCTCAATTTAAGTAGAACCCTTTTCGTAAGCCTCCAGATTTCTGCCCCGTACGTCAGTACTGGTAGGACACAGCTGTTATACACTCTTCTCTTGAGGAATAATGGGAACCTGCTGTTCATGATCTAAGAATACCTGCCAAAGGCACTCCAGCCCATTCTTATTCTTCCGATTATTTCAGTCTCATGATCCGGATCCGCAGTCACTACCTGTCCTAAGTATATGTATTCCCTTACCACTTCCAGTGCCTCGCTGCCTATCGTAAACTGCTGTTCTCTGCCGAGACTGTTAAACATTACTTTAGTTTTCTGAAGATTAATTTTTAGACCCACCCTTCTGCTTTGCCTCTCCAGGTCAGTGAGCATGCATTGCAGTTGGTCCTCTGAGTTACTAAAAGGAAGGCAATAACAACAGCGAATCGCAAGTTACGCAAGTTAGGTATTCTCCATTAACTCTTATCCCCAATTCTTCCCACTCCAGGTCTCTGAACACCTCCTGTAAACACGCTGTGAATAGCATTGAAGAGATCGTATCTCCCTGCCTGACGCCTTTCTTTATTGGGATTTGTTGCTTTCTTTATGGAGGACTACGATGGCTGTGGAGCCGCTATAGATATCTTTCAGTATTTTTACATACGGCTCGTCTACACCATGATTCCGCAATGCCTCCATGACTGCTGAGGTTTCGACTGAATCAAACGCTTTCTCGTAATCAATGAAAGCTATATGTAAAGGTTGGTTATATTCCGCACATTTTTCTATCACCTGATTGATAGTGTGAATATGGTCTATTGTTGAGTAGCCTTTACGGAATCCTGTCTGGTCCTTTGGTTGCCAGAAGTCTAAGGTGTTCCTGGTTCTATTTGCAATCACCTTGGTAAATACTTTGTAGGCTGATCGGTCGATAATTTTTGAAGTCTTTGGCGTCCCCTTTCTTATGGATTAGAATTATGTTAGCGTTCTTCCAAGATTCCGGTACGCTCGAATTCATGAGGCATTGCGTAAACAGGGTGGCCAATTTTTCAAGAACAATCTGCCCACCACCCTTCAACAAATCTGCTGTTACCTGATCCTCCCCAGCTACCTTCCCCCTTTGCATAGCTCCCAAGGCTTTCTTTACTTCTTCCGGTGTTACTTGTGGGATTTCAAATTCCTCTAGAATATTCTCTCTTCCATTATCGTCCTGCGCGCCACTGGTACTGCATAAATATCCATAGAACTACTCAGCTACACTTTAACTTCGCCTTTTAACTTTTACTTCACCTTAACGAACACCAAAGATCGTGGGTTTGGCTCCCACCAATGGTCGTGGGGTCGACCATCACTGATGGCACCATCAATTTCGGTGCCATTGAACTTTGGTTCCACCAAAGGTCGAGGGTTGTACACATAGTAGAGATCATGGGTTCGACTCCTATCAATGGTCATGGGTTCGACTCCCGCCAATGGCCTCAGGTGCCACCATCACTTTTGGTGCCATTGAATTTTGGGGCCGTAGTGCAGGATGGTCATTGTTTCCAGAATGCCGGACAACGGATTTTTCAACCCGCGAGCCACAACAGTGTCGCCTTAATACAGGAGTATCCGGTGTTGACCACACACAGACCGTTTGTGCGACTTTCCGTTCTTGAAATACCGATGAAATCAAAAGTACACAATGAAGCGAGAGAAAGCATCGGGAAAATTATTTGTTGTGAATAATTAAAAGGCACAAGAAATATTGTAACGGGAAATAAAGCTCGACAGAAAGATAACTGGCCGCAGGTGTGAACCAAACCCACATCGTCTGCATTAGGCGTGCGGTTTCATTAATTTTCCATTCCTTTATTACTTCCACGTTTCAATTAATCCTACCAATACATTTCCTTTGTGCTTTTTCTGGCGTAGCTTTCGCTTTCTTCGTACGGCTCTGACGAACAAAAATTAACCTTACTCTTCCTGCTCATTGCATAGCGGGGACCACTAGTCTGGCAGTCTTGACGCTAACTAGGAGGTAGCATACGAGGATTGGCTTGACAGTTGCCTTCAACGAAACTCAACTGCTACGTGATGCGTGCGCTGAAATGCATGTCCCACATCCGGCACCTTGGCGGCGAGCGGTGATGGCGAACGCCTCCAGGGCTAGTCTTGTACCCGTACACAAATATTCAAAAAAAAGTGGGCAGTGTAGGACAGCTCCGCGGTCTCCTAATTTAAAAAGCACCGCATGCGTATAACGGAAGATGCGGATTCGATTCGCACCTCTGGCGAGTCGTTTTTCTTTTTTTTTGTGAGCTTTGGTTTACCTTTATCATAAAATTTTTGCATTTCAATTAAACATAGCGAATAATTTCCCGTATCGCTTCTCTAGCTTCATTGTATGTTTCTTCGTACGCTTGGGGCTTAACGAAAATTCGAGCCCCTGGCATCACTCTATCATCCTTTGAGCTCATTAAAGGACAGCAGGCATCGAGTGAATGCCGTAATTCATGCATTTTCAGGATTTGCAAGCTTCCTCTTTCCCACCTCCTACTCCAACCCAACAAAACCTCGCACTGCGACTTTCCCACTGCGACCGTGCCAATTAAAGGCAGTTTTTGTGGCACCACAGGCTTTATATTAGTTCATGAACAGCAAGTCATAAGAGTGAAAATTTTAATTTTCTTTCCAGGAAAGCGTTTCAATGTCCACAAGATCAACGAAAATCACGGATTTGTTTATTTTATTTTTTTGGCAATAATTGGGCACCCATCTGGGCACGCATATCCGCGCTGTTTTCCCAATTAGTGAGTTTCCTTTTCCCCTTCGTGTACCATAAGCTTAATCCGTGTGAGTTCACTGCCCTAAGCCGAAACTCGAGCAAATATTAATGCGCTCTATTGTTCTGTGTTTCAAAACATTAACAAATACTTTTAATCAGACAGTAAAAGACATAATAACTACGCTTCAGCCTTGAGAACACTTCTAAAATACCGTCCATGTCAGTTGGTCCGCCATTGGAATTCTCGTTAGCCAGAAAAGCCGCAGAACATTAGGGATGACGACGCCTCCTTGACGTTCCCACATCAAATTTCAAAGCGTTCGAAAGGGGCTACTTATTCACCTACCGGTAAACAATTACATAGCATCAGAAAGCAGGCAGATACTCAGCCTCAAAGCTTTTAAGTTTTCATTCACAACTTTCACCCACCAAGAACAGCTCATAAACGCCAGAATTTCATGGAAACAGAAAGATTACGCACGTAGAGATTTCATATCTTCACTAACACCAGACCTGTTTAATTGAAAGCAGTAGATTGATAGCTAGAAGGGAAACTATACCAGGCTAAAATGACATCATTTTCCTTTCATGTTCCTGTATATGCGAATAAATGTGAAACAAGAATATGTCGTTGTGTCGTCCTATTAGCCCGGTGTCTTCTCTCGAAAGCATCACATAATCCTCCGTTCACAAAGTGTTCAGGAAGTATCGAACAGAAAGACCATTTTCTGGGTATTGAACCTGCAGCGAGCGTCACGTAGTACATTTCAGCCTTCGTTTTTACCCAAGATCCTGCAATACTTCGCGATCCACCACTGAACTGTTCGTCGCCCCACTGGACGTCATAATCCACACCTTTAGAAACCCTAGTTTACTACATCGCACCTGGACAGGCTCATAAAAAAGCTGCAACAAATATACTGTCAAAGAAAAGAGTCCCATTAGCGTGGTTAGCGCACTTGGTAGACTTACCTTAGATTGTCGCCGCCATCTCTTGTTTCTAGCAATAATCCTTTTGGGTCCTTTAAGACGAACTTGGCAAGGTGGGAGCGTTCCAAGGCTTGCCAGATGTCCATATCAGAGTGAGAATTGGTGGGATCCAGGTTCATCCTGAGTGTTCCCCTAACAAGGCTCGGGTCCTGAAAATTGTAGTACTTTTTATAAGGTGTGCATGCATTCAAGTGCCGGTTAATCAGCAGCAGCACTATAGTCAAATATAATGTAAAGCTCTTGAATGCAGCGTCAGTAATACGCAGCATTGGTTTGAGGCGTTAGACCCCCCCCCCCCCCAGTTCATGTCAAATTGGTAACCTCGATGTAGCCAATAGTATTAGACAAGTTACATCTGCACCAAAGAACATATAAATGTATTTAAACTTTGTTAGCAAGAGAATAGCAAATTCAGGCCAAAAGTTCTTGCGTCGTGACGCGTGAGTGTATCAAGACGTTTTTGCTAAGAAGATCCTAAAGCATAGGTGTGAATGTGAAAGCGTGGATTTTGAGACTTGCTAGCACCATTATAAGGCCGACTGGAGGCCACAGTATGAGCTGATCCGCCGCTGAGCTGCGAGCTTTATGTTCATTCGTGCCTTTTCTAGCCTACTCTTGTTACGGTAGAGTAAAGGCCCTGCACAGTGGTATCTTGTGTGAAATTGCGCGATGACAATCCTTCGTGAGCCTGCGTAAAACAATTGGGCCCTACGAGGCAGCTCAGGATGGCTCCATCTTTTACGACAGTTATGAGCATGCGCGTAAACGTTTGTCAGCTCATAAGCACATGAAGTTATTCTACGCACGCGCAGCGTGCAATTGGAGTAGTGGGCGACTCCAGCTGTGCCAACGTTTCTGCGCTTTCCGCCTCTTCTCGGCGCGACTGGCCACTCGCGGCAATTTTCTGTATCATCATCAGCATCCTCACCCGCCTATTTTTACGTCCACTGCAGGACGAAAGCCTCTCCCTGCGATCTCCAATTACCCCTCTCCCGCTCCACCTGATCCCACTTGCGCCTGCAAATTTCCCAATTTTATCAACCTACCGCTCCTCCCCCATTCTATTCTAACTAAAATGGTCTACCATCCTACGCACCATATGGCCTGCCCAGCTCAATTATATATATATATATATATATATATATATATATATATATATATATATATATATATATATATATATATATATATATTGATGCCTTTAGGTAGCATGTGTGGGTTCATTGGCCAGTTGCCTTCATCCAAGCTCAAGTACTCATGACGCCTGTGATTGAAAGGATCTTCCACATGCGCCACCAAGGTTTGTGAGTGGTGGCGCTGTCTACCAGTTTGTATTTCGTGGCGAATAGACGTGTTCATAGGTTTCATAATAGACGAAATCATACATTTTTTGTGCATGCTTTGAGCTTTCTTCTCTTTTTTATTTGCTGATTTTTTACCCTTTAAATATCCATTGGGCAGTTTCCTTTTTTCTCTCTCTCTCTCTTTTTCGTGTGCAATAGTGTGTTTCGTGTATGTTTGGTTTTGCAGGACACTTAGAGCGTCAATTCACGCCACGTGCTTGAACACGTGCAACCGGGTGGGACGTTAAGTTTTATAGCCTTTAAATAGTATCTTGGAAGTGGCAAAACTAATAGCTATTAGTGGCTTCACTGTGCTTGCACTGCAATATTGCTTTGGTAGGACAATGAGAGCGTGCCGGCGTGGTTGAACACTTGCGAAAACGTGTCATACCTTAAGTCTGTGCGGCATTGATTGCTTTAAAAACATTGGTGTGACTTAATTTGTGGCATTTTAAGGATTTAGATTCCGTGCATATCGGTTTTTGCTAGAAAGCACGTGCCCTGCATTATAGTAATATAGTATTATAGTATTTGCATTAGAAAAAGCCGCGCAATACATGGCAAGAAAGGCGGGAAAGCTTGCAGTGTTTGGGGGGTCCCTCAAGGGAAGGATGACAATGGAGAGGGAATCAAGGCAATCGACAAACACTGTGATGTCGTCCTAGGCTCAAGATAATGGAGGCTTTCAAGGATGAGCTTGTCAAACACGTCGAAGAGCTCCAAAATGAGGTAAGTAGAGAGCGTGATGCACGGAAGCTAGTGGAAAAAAGACTTCAAGCAGTCGAGGAAAAGCTGAACAGGGCCGCCATTGCGAACGAGAGTGGTCGTGACAATGAAACGCAGTCCCCGGACGTGAAAGGAGAGGGAGTGTCAGAAAAGCACGTGGAATGTGTGCAACGTGGGCAGGCGATAGATGGAAAGAGTGGTATCTACTTTGAGGCCACCAAACAAAAACAAAAACAGGAGCGCAGTGGTCAATGCCCTTTGTCAAGTGCGAATCACACGGAAAAGGACAACGGGAAGTAGAGAGAGGTAGGAGAGAGTGAAATGGTCATTATCACCAGTGATTCAAAACTGGCTAGGTGCTCAGAAGCAATTGTGGAGAGGGTGAAAAACGATAAAAGAGTGGCGGTAGGGACATTTCCAGGGCGGACACTAAGTCCTGTGATTGAGTGAGCAAAAGCAAAGCTCACGGAAAATACCCACGTGTGCAACCTTGTCCCAGTAGCAAGTGGGCTCAAGGACGTCCTAAACAGGAAAGGGACCGCAGTAGCTCAGCGCTTGGCGAAGGGGGTAGACGGCGTGCGCGAGCGGTCCCCTCAGGTGCAAACATTGGTGTGCACGGTGCCTCAGGTGCCTGTACATGACAGTCGTGCACAAACAGTCGTTGTGGCTGCTAATGTGGCGACATGAAAAATGGGCCTAGAGAACGGTTCGAAGGTTGTCGAAGTAAACATGGCATTTAGAAGGTGCAGTGGTTTTGAACGAGACGGGATCCACTTTAATTACAGGCTTGGGCGAGAAGTGGCCTGGGGACTTGCTGGTGGCGCTGTTGCTTTCTTAGGGGGCCTACCGTCACTCAAGAGGCCAGAGTAGGTAGTAATGAAGAAGGTCCCCTAGAGAACCTCAGAATAGCATCGCTATTAATAACAGAAAAAGGAAGAAAACAAGAGAGCTCGCCATGCAATAGGCTACATCAACATGCATGGCGGCAGAAGACAGGAAAAATGGTCAGAGATTGAGGAACGATTATATAGACAACAAATAGAGGTGTATGCGGTTGCAGAAACGCACCTAACAGACTCCGAAGAGCTGCCAGTGATTGAGGATCATGTTTGGGAATGGTTCAACAGAAATAGGTCGGAAAGAAAGGGCGGGGGAGTCGAAATGCTCATCCATCATGGAGCCAAATAGAAAAGAGTAAATTGAAATGTCAAGAGCATCTTTGGTCATCAGGTACAATGAGTAGAAAAAAAACTTGGCTGCAGCAAACGTATTTGTGGCCCGGAAATAATTGCACAGAGACGGATCAAGAGTTAGTGGAATGCATAAGTGCTGATGGTGCAGCGGTGGCGTAGAGGTAGAGCATCCGCCTCGCGTGCAAGAGGACCGTGGTACGAATCCCGGTGCGGCGTAATTTTCCACCGGATAAAAAAAAATCCGTGTGTTGATAAAATTGCAGAAACAAGCCTGGACTGCGGCCTGATCCTGGTGACCAGATCCGGTAACGCACTCCCTCACCAGAGCAGGATTGGCCACCCTGGTGCAGTACCTGGTCACTACCTCCCATATGAGTACAACAATCGAACCCCGGCCCTCAGTCCCCTGCAGTTGTGGAGCAACTGACCACGGCGGCGGTGAAACCTGTGACGTAGCAGAGGGTGCTAAGAATCCCTGGATCCGAACAGGCCGCCATAGGAATCTGAACCTGGCAACATTTAACGCTAGAACGTTATCTAGTGAGGCGAGCCTAGTAGTGCTATTGGAGGAATTAGAGGGCAGTAAATGGGATATAATAGGGCTCAGTGAAGTTAGGAGGACAAATGCAGCATATACAGTGCTAAAAAGCAGGCACGTCCTGTGCTACAGGTGCTTAGCGGAGAGGCGAGAACTAGGAGTTGGATTCCTGATTAATAAGAATATAGCTGGTAACATACATGAATTCTATAGAATTAACGAGAGGGTGGCAGGTCTTGTTGTGAACCCTAATAAGAGGTACAATATGAAAGTAGTACAGGTGTACGGCCCTACATCCAGTCATGATGACCAGGAAGTCGAAAGCTTCTATGAAGGCGAGGAATCGGCGATGGCTAAGGTCAAAAGCAAATACACTGTACTGATAAGCGACGACGGAATAGGCACTAGGAATAGCAGGGAAGAGTTATTAGTAGACTTTGCAGAAGAGAATAAGATGCGGATTATGAATAACTTCTTCCGCAAGCAGGATAGCCGAAAGTGGACGTGGAGGAGCCCGAATGACGAGACTAGAAATGAAATAGACTTTATACTCTGCGCTAACCCTGGCATCATACAAGATGTGGACGTGCTCGGCAAGGTGCGCTGCAGGGACCATAGAATGGTAAGAACTCAAATTAGCCTAGACTTGAGGAGGGAACGGAAGAAACTGGTACGTAAGAAGCCGATCAATGAGTTAGCGGTAAGAGGGAAAATAGAGGAATTCCGGATCAAGCTACAGAACAGGTATTCGGCTTTAACTCAGGAAGAGGATCTTAGTCTTGAAACAATGAACGACAATCTTATGGGCATCATTAGGGAGTGTGCAATAGAAGTCGTTGGTAACTGCGTTAGACAGGATACCAGTAAGCTATCGCTGGAGACCAAAGATCTGATCAAGAAACGCCAATGTATGAAAGCCTCTAACCCTACAGCTGGAATAGAACTGGCAGAACTTTCGAAGTTAATGAACAAGTATAAGACAGCTGGCATAAGGAAGTATAATATGGATAGAATTGAACATGCTCTCAGGAACGGAGGAAGCCTAAATGCTGTGAAGAAGAAACTGGGAATTAGCAAGACTCAGATGTATGCGTTAAGAGACAAAGCCGGCAATATCATTACTAATATGGATGAGATAGTTCAAGTGGCTGAGGAGTTCTATAGAGATTTATACAGTACCAGCGGCACCGACGACAATAATGCAAGAGAGAATAGTCCAGAGGAATTCGAAATCCCACAAGTAATGCCGGAAGAAGTAAAGAAAGCTTTGGGAGCTATGCAAAGGGGGAAGGCGATGGGGAGGATCTGGTAACAACAGATTTGTTGAAGGGTGGTGGGCAGATTGTTCTAGAAAGACTGGCCACCCTGTATACGCAATGCCTCTTGACCTCTAGCGTACCGGAATCTTGGAAGAGCGCTAACATAATCCTGATCCATAAGGAAGGGGAGGTCAAAGACTTGAAAAATTTTCTACCGATCAGCTTACTGTCCGTTTCCTACAAAGTATTTACTAAGGTAATCGCTAATAGAATCAGGAACACCTTAGACTTCTGTCAATCAAAGGACCAGGCAAGATTCCGTAAAGGCTACTCAACAATAGACCATATTCACACTATCAATCAGGTCATAGAGAAATGTGCAGAATATAACCAACTCTTATATATAGCTTTCATTGATTACGAGAAAGCGTGTGATTCAGTCGAAACCTCAGCAGTCATGGAGGCATTACAGAATCAGGGTGTAGACGAGCCGTATGTAAAAATACAGAAAGATATCTATAGCAGCTCCACAGCCACCGTAGTCCTCCATAAAGAAAGCAACAAAATCCCAATAAAGAAAGGCGTCAGGCAGGGAGATACGATCTCTCCAATGCTATTGACAGCGTGTTTACAGGAGGTATTCAAGGACCTGGATTGGGAAGAATTGGGGATAAGAGTTAATGAAGAATGCCTTAGTAACTTGAGATTCGCTGATGATAATGCCTTGCTTAGTAACTCATGGGACAAATTGCAAGGCATGCTCACTGACCGGGAGAGGCAAAGCAGAAGGGTGGGTCTAAAAATTAATCTGCAGAAAACTAAAGTAATGTTTAACAGTCTCGGCAGAGAACAGCAGTTTACGATAGGCAGCGAGGCACTGGAAGTGGTAAGGGAATACATCTACTTAGGGCAGGTAGTGACCGCGGATGCGGATCATGAGACTGAAATAATCAGAAGAATAAGAATGTCCTTGTTCCTTGTGTCCTTGTTTTATTCGCGCTGTTTAACCTCACTTCTGAAAGAAACATGTCCGCAATAGAGATTAGTAATAGCTCATTGGAAGATTGGCGGAAGAAAAGTATGGAAACGGCGAAAAACGGAGACGTACAAAAACAAAGATCACAATAGGGCGATCAGAATATTTGGTTATGAGAATTCATCGTGGGTTTTTTTTTCTTTTTTCTTTTTAAACTTGGTAGGACATAGGCAGTATAATAGCAAGAGCTTGGTGGCGCAACCCACCGCCCCGTTCCAAAGGGGACGCTCATAACATCCATCTATCCACCCAGGGTTAGTTTTAGCACCAACACATAAATACGCCAGAAAGTGGATGCGAAAACGGCGCCGCGGTAGCTCAATTGCTAGAGCATCGCACGTGTAATGCGAAGACGTGGGATCGTTTCCCACCTGCAGCAAGTTTTTAATCCATTTTTCTTTCCATTAACTTATAATTTTCTTTTAAGTAATAAGTACAAGTAATTTCCCTTCTGTTGTCCTTGGTGTTTTTGTTTGTTGGTTTCTTATGATATATATATATATATATATATATATATATAGTGAAGTAGACGCACCGCACGTATGCAGCCATTCATTGACTTTCTGGCCGGGGTCCGGTCTGGTCATTGCGCTGCTTCAGAGGAGCTGATTTATTTGGAACTTTTCCCTAAGCCACAACTCGCAAAATATGAGCCAGAACCCAAGGTATTATTGGGGAACATTCTTCAGCTAACTCATCTTCACCTGCGGGATGACTGTAATGCTCCTTCGTAGCATCTGGAGTGGTACCGTCGAGATGTCAACGCCGTCGATGAGGATGCGACCTCCGGTTGGCCTGAGCACACGCAAGAGGGCGAGTACCAGTGACGACTTGCCCGCTCCGGTGCGCCCCACCACTCCGACCTGTAACGTGAGGACAACCATCAGTCTATTACAAGTGCATGGATGACAGGAAGTGAGCGTTGAAACAAGGCACGCTTCAGTTTGCGTGTAGAAGCGCGCACTCCTCTTTTATTGACATTTAAAAGCAACCAAAGGTGCGATTAGTAGTTTTCGTAAGAGCACAGCACGCATAAATTAAGGTACCCATGGACAGCATTAGTAGGGAAACTATTCAACCATCTCATTTCCATACACGCCACGGTAAAGTAACGTGTTATTAATGCATGTTGTAGCACGTGCGCATGTCTTCCCTGCCTCTGCTCCATTGCTTAAACAAAGTTGTGGCAAAATTCAACAAAGTCAGATGTGTGTCTTCGTTAACATATACTTACTGCCAGCAGTTCTGGCGTGTCGCCCAAGGAAATGAAAAGGAAAAATCATACAAAAATAAAACACGACCTCTGTGCGTGCGTGCTGTGGTCGATCGGCTGTGTGTTAGTATTTATTTATTTATTTATTTATTTATTTATTTATTTATTTATTTATTTATTTATTTAACATACCATCAGGGCTTGAATCATTATAGAGGGGAGTGGTACAAAAGGATATATGGTACATCGGAAGTAAACAAAACACAGTGATTAATACAGAACAGATTGTTAGATTACAAATGGTTTCTTTTTATGGAATGCTAGCTGCTGTGTCACAAAAGAACAAAAAAAAATCCTGGTTTTGCAATGTTAGCTAAAGTTTCACGGAAAAGGCTGTTACCAGGAATATTTACAATATCAGGGATAAAGTGGTTGAAATTTACACATGGGTGAGGGAAAAATGACTGGGATACATTCTTTATGTTACACAGATTGATCGGAACTTTATGACAGTGATCTTGTAAAGAATTGCGCATGCACTGTAGGATGATGATAAAGCCTATGAATATGTGCCAGACATGCAATTCCACGTCGGATAGACAGCAAGGGAAGATTAAAGTTGGATTTCATGGAAGAAATGCTCGCAGTTCCCTAATACTTACGAAAGATAATGCGAACTCGGATATTTCGGACAAGTTGTAAACTTGTTATGAGGTTATCCTGGCAGGGATCCCACACTGATGTAGCATATTCTAATTTAGGATATATTAGAGTTTTATAGGGTAGGTGTTTTAGGTTAGATTGTGAGGTAGAAAAGTTACGGCGCAAGTAGCCTAAAATACGGCTAGTGTTGTTAATAACGTACTAGGTGTGAATTGACCATGGTAGATTTGTAGTCATATGGACAGATAGTTACTTATAAGAGTTAACCGCCTCTAAAGGAACGTTTTTTAAGGGTAAGTTGTGTGTTGGTGTAAAACACGAGACACATGTAGTACTTTATAATTGTTAATATTTATTTCCACTAACCACAAGTTACACCAATTATATAGTCCGTTGAGATCGAGTTGCGACATGTTAACGTCGGTTTCATTGGTTACTTCGTGAACAATAACACAATCGTTAGCGAACAAGTGTGCGTTAGAGGATATAGTGTAGCACAGAGATCGTTAATATAAAGGAGAAAAAGGAGAAGGCCCAGAACTAAACCTTGGGGTACCCAAGAGTGTACATCCCTGAAAGGAGAACTAAATCTATTAGCTCTGACAAATTGAGTGTGATTTGTTAGAAACAACTTAATCCACGTGAGGAGGTTAGGATCTAGATTTAGTTTATTCAATTTCTACAAGAAAAGTCTGTCGCAAACCTTGACCCTCTCCCCCAAATGCTTTAAAGAAATCTAACAAAATACAATCGGCAAAAGAAGACCGATCGAAAGTTCGATGTAGCATGTGAATCGATGAAACTAGTTGTGTTTCACATGAAAAAGTTTTAGGACAGCCATGAGGTGCTGGGGTTAAGAATGAATTATACTCAAGCAAATTAACAAGGTTAAAAAAAAAATGTATGTTCGGGTAGTTTACAACATGCAGTAGCCAACGAAAATATGTTACTTTCTACCAGTAACATACCCAAAAGGACGCAAATGTGACCAAATTGATTACCAGACCTGTTTGTTAATCAATCTCCTAAACCCAATGTAATTGCCATTCAAATCCCATGTGCTTAACAATAAGACTACAATGCCATAACCAAGACACATGCTTATGCCTTCTTTAAAAAATCAAACATTGCGTTGTTTTTGCTGACCGCAAAGAAATTATAAACGCGTGTTCATACTTAATGATGCTACCTTTACTTCTTGGCAGCCTCTAGATTAGTCGTTCAATGCAGGCCGCACTTTCAGCCTTTAAGACCGTTTGTCTTTGTTTTCGGGCAATTGCAGTATAAGAATACGTAGTTTCTGGGCCATCCGCAAGTAGCGCCTAAAGGCAAAGCACCCAGAAAACAATGGGTTATGCGTTTCTTAGAAAAAATAATCAACTCAATGCTTCGTAGAACAATCCAAGCTTACTGAGATAGCACGACTCAATCGTCTTACCACTTTCGTTAAGCACTATTGGAAAACGCTGGAATGGTAGATGTTGGCACCTGCTACAGGCCACTCTAGTCTTCGACAGTCTGTGACTCGCACATGTTTAGAAGTGATTCGTTCAGTACGGATACCTTTTCCATGGGCTGAATTTCGAACGTGACGTCACTTAGCACATCTGGCAGCACATATGGACGATAGGAAGATGAGTAATTCTGGAACTCAATCCTCCCTTCACTGGGCCAGCTGGACAGGTATTCGGAGAGCGGAGGCTTTGTTTTGCTGCACCCCGTTGGTACGTCGGCCTGCAAATTGGATCAGGAATTCATAATCCTTAGAGTACGCACTATAAAAAGCTAGTTATTAAATTTGTTTACTCTTATTAAAAGATGTACCCTTCGTTAACAAGAACTACATTATGCAGCAAGAATGTTTTGTGTAGTATAGCATGGGGTTCCGATACTATTAAAGCAGTCTTTAGCCAAGGCCTCTTCGAAAGCGTTAAATAATCTTTCATTAAAGCGTGCAATGCCTGTTTGTCATTTATTCATTTTGTAAAACAGGATAAAAGTATACGATTGCTTGAATATTTCATTGAAAGTTCTTTGGGCAGGACAAAATATCCGCCCGTAGTGGTTACCAACCCACCGTGGTTGCTTAGTGGCTATGGTGTTGGACTGCTAAGCACGAGGTCACGGGATCAAATCCAGGCCACAACGGCGGCCGCATTTCACTGGGGGCGAAATGGGAAAACATCCGTGTACTTAGATTTGCGCGGATGCTAAAAAAATCCCAGGTGGTCCGAATTTCCGAAGTCCTCCACTACGGCGTACCTCATGATGAGATCGTGGTTTTGGCATGTAAAATGGCATAATTTATTTATCCTGGTCACCGGTATAATGGAGAAAAGAACTGCAAACAAATATTAAGATACTTGCGCTGCTTCGCAAAAACATGCTACTTCGACCTAATTTTTATTCATACAGAATACTTGAACTTTCACAGCCACTAGTATGACATATAACGTAACATTCCAGTCACATTAGAAAATAAAGCATGCATTGGCAGACAGAACGTGTAACTGGGCGGTTTTGCAACGACCAATTGAACAATTAGAGAAAAACGTGTAAACCGTGGGCATTGCCCCTTGGGCCATCTGTCGAACTTCATCGCACTGCATCAGTCTATCTCTGTGGCCAGCATTTGCAAAAATAAAACGTTCCAGGAGGCTACCCAAATTTTAACAAATGCTTGCAGTTCGCAACATCGAGAGCACCCCGCTCTTTACTCGTGTAAATGCCCTCACGGTGGCGACTACACATCCCTCTACCACAATACATGCTAACGTCCAATCCCACCATTGAACCGTGAGAGGCTGTGCTGTCCAGCTCGGACTCGTGGGACCACCAGCAGCAGATGGTGTTGTGGGCCTGGGAGACAGAAAAGCAGCAGGATCTCTGGACTGAGGGCCCCTCCCAGGGGCAAGTATATAGGAAAGCCTGAAGGCTTGTGTTTCTTGTTTTTTAATTTTCGACAACGTTACTTTCTCCCTTTGCTGCGCCTTCCGCACGCCTACTCTTGGAGGTCAAGTATTCCAAGTTTCGGAGATACGGTAAAGCAAGCGGCAGCAAAAAGCGTTCGCGCCCCGTTGCCGGCACTCCTCATCACGCCAGCGTAGTGACAGCGAGTGCTCAAGATCATCGAGTGAGGACTGTTCATGTTTGTCTGTGCGCACATGACAACGTAGTTGGTAAATATTAAGTGTATATGTTTACTGCAATGTATACGGCCGATAAAACTACGAAACTTACTTCGTGTAATTGTCTGATACTTCGCTGTCGCTCTAAAGGCTTCGTCTTTCAGGAAGAAACTGCGACACTGTTCTTTCGTTCAAAAATAAAAAGGTTTTACCCTTCTCAGCACACGTATTTTAAGCTATTTTAACGGTGCAGCATTTGGATATGAAAGTAGAGAGGTTCCTTTTGTTTAATTATGACGTAATCAGTTTTTTCGCCTATGTGGTGTGATACACCGTGATTCGCGATGTCCATGCACACTGCTACGCCCAATGTTCGCTATGAGCTGGCTAGAAAGGAAGGGCATGTAAGATGTCACTGGCTAGTTAAATGAGATATTGGAAACAACAGGAAAGATACGGACGAATTACTGCGCTGAGTATTTGCAGCTAGTATTGAACCCGGTGAGCCCCCCTTATTGTACAGATATGTTTTATAACGAAGCTGTCTGTGGCTTGGAACCGAGGATTTCTTCGTGGCGTAACGTCGACAGAAATCTATTATCATCTATGACTCATACGCCAAAATGCAATGGCTCATACCCCCGTAAGGCAGAGGCTACAAGAACTCAGTAAAGTCAAACGAACAGTGGATACATTCTTTAGAATCATATGTACAACTTCTCTAGAATTTGGCAAATAACGTGAAGCCTTCGATCGCCTCCACGACTGCTGCACCCGTTCACTGCTGTCACCATAGGCCAGCGTTAAGTTGAGCTCGCCGCAGACTTCTGCAAATTACTTGTGAGTGCCTCTAGCAGTTTACCAACGCAAGCACAAGTGACTTTTCCACCATCTAGTAATGAGCTTTCGGATGCGCCTTTCACTATGCACGAGTTTGACGCTGCGATATCTGCTTCCCACCGGTCATCTTGTTCAGGACCAGATGGAATCACATACTCCGCGATTCATCGGTTTGATGTGGAAGCTCGAGAAATTCTCTTGTGGCTCTACAACTCTACGTGGAACTCAGCGTCAGTGCCTGACAACTGGAAGCGCAGTCCTCTTGCGGCTCTGCTGAAAGCCGGCAAATGCCCTCATGATCTTTCACATTATCAGCCGATAGCCTTGGAAAGCTGTGTTGCTAAAGTGATGGAGCAGACGGTACCGAGCAGACTGCAATGGCTACTCAAGAAAAGTGGTAGATTTCCTGATTTTATCGACAGATTCCGAAGAGGCCAATCGTCTATTGACGGTATGATCGACATGTTATCTTCTGTCCAACAGGAGAAAAGACTCCATCGTCTGGTATGTGAAATATTTCTGGACATTAGAAGTGCCTGCGACAACATCTTGCACCATTCGATTCTTCAGGCACTTGAAGATATCGGCGTTAGAGGCCAGATGAATGCGTGCCTGTATAGTTATCTTAGTGGCCACATCATTTTCATGTCGACTGTGGATGGCGAGATTGATAGATATAACGTTCGCAGGGGGGTTGGGCAGGGTGGCGTCCTTAACCGAATATTGTTCAATGTTATACTGGTGGTCCTGACACAGCGCATATCAGCACGTACGCGGATGACATCTGTATCTGGTCATCTGGGGCCACACGTCTACCTTTGCATGCAAGGCTTCGACGTACGCCTATCACCATGACGAAGTACTTGCACCGTAAAGGCCTGCAAGTCTCAGCAGCTAAGTGTGCAATGTTGGCATTCAGGAGCAAATCAAAATCACTATATCTCATCGTTGTCGATCGAATGGCGCTTTTTTTAGCCACCCACCATAGATTTCTTGGTGTGATAGTAGACCGCAATCTTTCTTGAACAAAACATGTTAAAAGGTTTTATTATGGGGTTTTACGTGCCAAAACTACTTTCTGATTATAAGGCACGCCGTAGTGCAGGACTCCGAAAAATTTCGACCACCTGGGGTTCTTTAACGTGCACCTAAATCTAAGTACACGGGTATTTTCGCATTTCGCCCCCATCAAAAAACATGTTACTGCGCCTAAGGGCTAAGCGGATGAACTTCATACACGTTCTTCGTTTAGTATCTGGACTGAGATGGAGCCCTTCTGAACGAAGTTTGCTCCAAGTGGACGAGGCACTTTTTGTGGGCTACATACGCTACAGCTTGCCTGTGCTAACATGGGGCCACCTTGTATGCGCACGCAGAAGAGCCTTCAGGCACAAGCAGTGTATATATGCCTTGGTTTACCACGCTGCACGTCAATAAAGGGCACAATAGCAGAAGCGTGGGCTTGCCTAATCGACGCGTACAGGTCTTGTTAACCTGTGCGAACCTGTCTTCGTCTGCTGACCAGAAACTAACGCCATCCTCTGTCATCACTTCCAAGGACAAGCTTGGGTGTACTTTTTCTAAAGCAACTGCATGTTACGCAAGCATAATACCTGCAAGGTATCAGGCCACCAACATCCCCAAAACATCTCCATGGCCATTACCAAAACCACTAGTGAGGCTTCAAATACCTGTACTTACGAACAAATCCTACGTTTCTACCATTGGCTTGAAGCAGCTAACCCTGTCCCACATATTTACATTATATGTTGGGAGTGTACAAGTATATACCGATGGTTCGGTCACGCCATCCGCCAAAACGGCAGCATTTGTTATCTTGCAACTTGGCATGACACGGCGACTTGAATTGCATCACGAATCGAAATCTACGGCTGCGGAACTAGGCGGCAACACAAGACGCTGTCCGCTTTATGAGAACGCAGACACCTAATAAATGGACGGTGTTCTGCGATGCCAAATCAGTGTTACAGGCGTTAAAATGGTTTTTAAAGAAAGAACCGTATTACCTGCTTGTGCTGGTAATTGCCGAACTTCACAGTGCCAAACGAGGTGGCCACTTGATCACTTTTCAATAGGTGTCTGGTCAATGTGCTGTTATTGGCAAAGAACTTGCTCACAGTGAGGCAAGATTGGTGCTCTCTTCCTCTGATGAAGTACGGATTGCCTACTCGCGACCTGACACCAACTCAATGATCAAGGCACTCATGAAGGACCTAACAAAGGCATACAGAGCCCACGCTGACAGCATCCACCGACACCTAAATATGATCAACCCAGAAGGTAAATTCTGTTTGCCCCCGAAGGTTACTAGGAGCAAAGCGTCATTGCTACGCAAGATTCGGCTGGGCGTTGCTTTCACCGGCCGCTAGGCACACGTCACCAGCCAGTCGAACCACCCTGATTGCAAACAATGCGGACGCCTGAAACGCTGGAACACGTATTGTGCGATTTCCCAGCACACATGCTGGAGCGAAGGATGTTAGATAATTTCCTAGCCAACGTTGTCAGGCAACCACTGTCGAAGGAAGCTATCTCGGCCCATAGCCTGACACTGCAACTTCAATGCCGACGGCTAAAGCGCTATTGAAGTTTTTGCGAGACACAAAACTAGCTAGACCAGCGGCTCTAGTAGGGCCATCGTCTAATGTACTACATAAGCACTCATCACTTCTCTTATCATTATCATCATCTATCCCAGTACTTTCATTCCCCTTCCCTCTGCCCCAGTGCAGAGTAGCAGGCTATAGAGTGCGCTAGCTCACGTCGACCTGTCTGTCTTTCCTATCAATAAGATCTACCTACATCTAACACATACAACATACAGAGCAGCATATGTTTCAATAAAGAACAAGCTGAAAACAAGCATCCGAACCATATATTTGATTACAAGGCGCTCCTGCGCCTACATACAATGCGAAGCACGTAGCGCTCCTCGCATACGTTACACGGTAACGATTACTGTTGCGCAAGCTGCCGCGGCGATGGCAGCTTGACTGCCGCATACAAACCAGGGAGTGATGCAACTACACTTTCGTACTTAAAAGAAAAAGCCGCCTATTAAATTATTTGCGTTGTGATAGTGCTATGGGAAGGTCACGTATAGCGATGACTCCGAATGAGCCGCGTGCACGCGAGTCGCGGCGAATTTTTCTTCTCCCTAGTCCACTCTTTATAGGTGCACGAAGAAGCGGCGCAAGCCAAGTCGCAGGCTGTCGAAAAGCCTTCGGCTGACAATTAGGAAAAATATATGTGAATGTCGGCACGTGAATAATTTCAACCATCGTCGCAATGGGTACTCGCTCTAGTTGTTTACAGCTTAGCTGTCCAACCACCTTCACAGCGTGGATTAGAGACCCTTTTTTCGTACAGGCAACTTTTGTCTTTTTCGCTCTTGTACCTAGTCTTTTTCGTGACATTACCGCCGCCACTACCATCTCTGCCTTTCCCCTTATCCTATTCGCCTCTCTGCAGTGACTACTGCCACCATAGCAACTTCAGAACCTGAGTGGTCCGTCTATTCACTGACGATTGTTTTTCTACTTTTTCTACCTTTTCTTGGTGTCAGGAGTGGCAGATGACTCTAAATGCCCAAAGTAATATTAACAAAAAGTAGAACGAAAGAGATATCCGATTTTACCTACATTATTAATGACACACCTCTCACTAGTGCATTTCAGGGTAAATATTTAGGTGTCACTTTAATACGCACTCTCCGATGGGAAACCCATGTTGACAACATAACCTTAAGTACAAATCAATGTATATGCTGAGCACCAAAGCGACTCATCTTTATGAGAAAACGCCTTCGTCTTGCTCGAGCAGATCTGCTGGTCTAGAAAATGCTTTTTCGACCATTGGTGGAGTACTCATTTATTGTTTTATTTACGTGCACAAAAGAAATCACAAGAGAGGGTGCAGAGGAAGGCAATGAGGTTCATTTATAATAAATACAAGTTAACGGATTAATCGACTGAATTATTCAAAAGAGCCGGTTTATTAACACTACAAAGTAGGGCAAAACTAGCACGACCAAGGTTTTTGTTTCAATTTATTCGTGGTGACAAACCGATTGACACATCCGTACAAAATTATATGAATTGTTCTAGGTCAACAGGCCACAAGTACTCTAGAACACATAATGAATACCCCTTTAATTCAAATTCATTCAAATATTCATATTTCCTTAATACAATTAGGGAACGGAATGAACTCAGTCGTTTCAATACTAACGCTTTATATTTAAATAAATTGATGATTTCGAGTGGCCGCCAACTTCAACAGCATTCGCTCGGAGCTTGTCCTTCGTTGATCATCGAGGAGGGAACGACACGTCGACGAGACAACGTAAAACAGACTGGCTTATTACATCGCTACGGGCGAGCGAACATCGAACAACAGAGCACCGTAGTGCATGCCAGCCATAGGTCGGCAGTGTGAGAGAATACTCACTCACACTCACTCACCTTAACTTTTCCAGGCCCCACACTGACTCAAGTTCACGCTCAACTCCACTAACACTCACAAGCGCCCACTCACGCTCGCACTCACCTCCACTCACACTCACTGGCACTTACTCGAATTCGCACTCACCTCCGCTTACACTCACTGGCACTCACTCGCACTGGCACTCACGCCTTTGAAATGAGTGCGAGTGAGTGTGAGTGAGTGCACTCATAAGTGAGTGCGCCGACCTATGGTTATAATTTCCCTGAATTGTGCAGTTCTCCATTTCCCGCGTCTACGGTGTTTTTCATGCTGACTTTCCTGATTTAATTGGTCACTTACATGTTCAGCAAGGTTTTTTTAAACTGCGCGAGGAAGACAGGATGTGAACACAAACATAGACACACACACAAAGTCCTGTCTACCTCGCGCAGTCTTAGAAATTTTGCTGAATATATGAACCGTCAAGCGAAAAAACATGTCTTACTTCACTATAATTGCAAACCCTTACTCTGTATTGATCCTTTTCTCCGTCACCGGTCATTTTGTCCGTTTTCAGAAGGGGGAACGCATTCGTTGCTTACAAAATATGTGGTACTGGCGGAAGCTTACGAACCACTGTCAGCTATAATCAGCCACCGGTATTTAATGGTTGATGGTCTTAAAGACCGAAAACCGCAAATGGGCTATGAGAGACACTTCAGTATTTCTAACTACGGCCCCTGCGGTCTCGAAGCGAATAGGGAGCGACCAACATAAAGGATGTACTGCAAATTTTCAAGTGGAATGTATTGGAAGAAAACTGAATCGACATATTGATTGTCGTCATAAAACGGTGAACCACTCTACACAATCATTGCGATGCTAGTAGAGGAGACAGCTGAACATCCGAGTATATTTAGACAGCCGCAAACTGCTTTCTGAAAGAAAACGTTGCCCAAAAATAAGAAAGTCAAAGCACCTCCAATAATCGTTCCCGCGCTGCGCTGTACCGAGTCCTGGTAGTGTTAGCCAGCGACTCGGCCACCACCGTGTAGAAGAGCCCATATGGTACACATACTGACATACGGAAACACCGAAAATATTCCGCAGGAATATAACCGACGCCGACAGCTCTAATGGTAGAGCATCGCATGGCTTATGTAGATGTGTGTAGGCTATGACCGCTGGCAAGTTCTCGTCCACACTTAGTTCCTTTTTGCTTATTACTTCTACATTTCTATTAAAAGCCACAGCTTTTTTTTTTTCCGTGTGCTTTCCATGTCTTCATTTTCTGTTGTTTCCCAGGTAGCACACAAAGTCTTGAAAACGTCGTATGAAGGGATTCAACGTCTGAAACCGATTTTTGACCAAAATTGACGCATCACAGACGTTCCAAACAAGACAGCCTAAAAACGAGGGGTGAACACGTTTTCAAAACGACTTCACATAACTCGCTCTATCTGTTTAGTTATCAAGCGTACCGGGTACGTTTTCGACAGCGCCGTTTTTGGCGGGAGAATTCCTCGCTTGTCAAACAGCACTCGTCGTGTCGATTGCTCCTCTATTCGACCTACATCAGAATGAGTGCGGCAAGAAAAAGAAATTCTTTTGTGGTGTTAACCTCACGTCAGAAGAGACGAAGGATTGCAAATGAACGTGGTATCCCAAGGGGAAGTGTTTTGCTCCAGGAGGAAGTGGAGCGCGAATACAGAAACATCGAAGCCGCCCTTACGGCAATGGTAGCCGGCCGAGACTTCAACAGGAAGAAAGATCTGTATGACTACCCGGTTCCTTCCAGTGTGTTTGGCATATCAAAGGTGTCATCACTAAATTTGACAACGAGCTCCTGGAAAATGAGCAGCGTCCCATGCAAATGCTTCAAGATTCCCGCTGGACGAGGCAGCTTTGCCGTGTTTCTTCTTATTCACAATGCAGTGATGTGAATACCTTACCGCTGAAGGGCGCAATGTTTTTTACTGCTGAGGCACGAGTGCTGTACAGTTTTCGTGCGTATGAAGGTAACACTTTGTGCCCAGTTGTCTAAATAATGAAAACTGCTGTTTTAATATAAACAGTCCGAGCACGTGGATATATATATATATATATATATATATATATATATATATATATATATATATATATATATATATATAATGTGTGTGTTTAACTCGATATGAAATTTTAGGTGATATGCATATGCAATACAGTAAGCGTGCATTATTCATCAAACAACGCGCTTCCCCGTGAGACCCATGAACAACTTGGAGCTTGGCTCCAGCGCGCTAAATCATGCAAGTCACATGCAGCATAAATAAAAGTATCGAGTTAATAAGCGAACATCACTTTTGGTGCCAACGGACGGTCACATCGGTACAGTCGCTTCTGGTAACGGTGCTTCGTAGAATGTGTGGCAACGAATTCTATACTGTGACCACAATGTACATAAAAAAATTTGCAGTAAACATCGTCGATGATTGTTAATGCAAGAGATTAGTCCCAACGAGCGAGCGAACAAAAGCACGCTAGAGAAAGTGAGCGAGAGAGCAAAATATAGTTAGCGTGAGAGCGAACGAACGAACGCGCGAGCGTTTTCCTTGCAGATCAACAGTCCGACGACCGACCACCGACGACTGAACTACGAAAACATCCGACGGAGAGGGGACAGAAAGCTATTCGCTTTAATATTTCTGAAACTCGTGGTTATAGGCTCGCCACGCTTGGGCGCAGAGGGTGGTGTGATCGCACCTACATAGAAGCGGCGATTGTTTTTTAACATGCGGTAACCACAATGACGCGGCACTGAAAGCGGAAAGCGTCCGAAATGAGGGAGGAAACTGAAAGGCCTTGCGGAACGCCCAGTGGCAACTTCCAGCTCGCCACTCTTGCTGCAGATGGAGTGGCTAAAGAACAATGGAAGAGCGCGCGGCGTCTGGCTCTGCGCAACGTGATACACGGGTCGAGAACTACAAAAGCGCAATGCGCACGACACGCAAGACGCGCACACCAAGGCGCCACACCACGGCGCGTCAGCCTCTTTAGCGGCTTGTACAATGTGTACAATATTCAACAACCAATCAACGCAATCCAACGTTGCGCAAGGTGGCGATACCGTCGTCACATCATGTGACCAAGGCGGCCACGTGATTCGTGATGCCGGGCAGCATGCCGGGCGAGCCGGGCATAGTTGCGTCAGCGCACTCGCATTGCGCTGTGTGTTTGCGGCTGTTCTGAATGTGCTGCCGCTGCCCTTTGTCATGTAAGTGTTCCAGTGTTTTGCTGTCAAGAAAACGACATTCTGTGATTAGTTTGGTTGTGCGATCTGCTTGTGTGGTTTCAATTTGGAAATCGGTAGTGTTTTCATTTGACATGGGACCAAGGCGGCCACGTTATTCGTGAAGCCGGGCATAGTTGCGTTATCGCACTCGCATGGCGCTGTGGTATGTTTGCGGCTGTTCTGAATGTGCTGCCACTGCCCTTTATCTTGTAAGTGTTGCAGTGTTTTGCTGTCAAGAAAACAATATTCTGTAATTAGTTTGGGTTGTGTGATCTGTTTGAGCCGGGCATAATAGCGTTATCGCACTCACATTGCGCTGTGGTATGTTTGCGGCTGTTCTCAATGTGCTGCCGCTGCCCTTTGTCATGTGAGTGTAGCAGTGTTTTGCCGTCTAGAAAACGACATTCCGTGATTAGTTTAGGTTGTGCGATCTGTTTGTGTGGTTTTCATTTGGAAATCAGTAGTGTTTTCAATTCGAGGGCGCCGAGTGGAGGGCACTAATCAGCTCTTCAAGTTCATTGTCATGTTATGTGAGGCGCCTGTTCAATAACGCTGTAATTAAGGAGTTAAGGGCAGTATAAGGACGAAAGTTAGAGGGACGAAATCGTGCTTGTGTGTCCCTAGCATCGGGATCGGCCGCTATGCGTGATCCTAACAAGAAAGTCGCATTTTGCAGAATGCGAAGAAAGGCGGCAAAATTGCTGTCTCTGTGCACCTTGCCGATCTCCGCGATAGAGCCGTCATCGTGGTATTTTAGTCTCCCGTTTAGCAAGAGTGTTGCAGAGAAGAGAACTTTCACAAACGGGCTTTTTTTAATGATTGAGTACTAGTACTTTATCCCAAGAGGTAAGGTATCCCAAGAGGTAAGGTCAAGTGCCCGCCCTATACCCTCGCGCTTCAGCGCACTGACAGAATTTTGCGTGCACCATATATGCCGTGCTTCTATCGTTTGCGCTTCAGGTTCTCGATTGTGTTTTCGCTCCCTTTACCCACGTGATGGGTATTTCATGGTCTTACGGGGAACTTGTGTCCGATATATGAAACGGCCAAATTCAATTTTATTTGACGCCTCAAATGGTAGTAATATATTGAGCTCCTTGTAGCTTTGTGCTTGTTATCAATTTTTCTACTTGGTTAATGGATACAGCATGTACGCTGCATAACTCGCTTGTGGATACTGCGTACGTTAGGCGGGTATGCCCTTGGTATAAAATAACTTGTATGCTCCAGGTAGCACGATTGTTTGCAGTTTGGGACATGTGTCGGACTGCACGCTGTGCGCCCTTCGCGCTTTACTTAGTCGGCCGCCTGCCGAGTTCATGCGGGTGCCATGTGTGCGCAAGGAGTTTGCGAAGAGCTCGCGCGGTTTTTTTTTTTCGATTTGTCTTCTGTTCGCGCGCTTCGCACAACAGGGCATGCCGCAGTTCTTTGTCCTTGTGCAAAACATTTTCCTAGCGTACGTCTGTGCATTATTTGATACCGGTTTCACACGGGGCCCTTTTGACCGCGATCCAGTCCGTTACAAATCGAATTTCTCAGTCGTGATTGGCTCCTTTGCGCAAGCTGCGCGGGTGAGGGAATTGCATCGATAATTTTGATCCGGATCGGGCTTGATCGCGATCAAGAGTGGTTGTGTGACACCGGTATTACACATGGCTCCCACATAGGGAACACTTTAAGTTCAATGCTACTGAATGAAGAGCAAGTGCATATATATGCCAGCAGTGGTATGTGGGCAAGTCTTTCTGGTGAAGCCAATGCTTGTGCATTCAAAACATTTCAGCTACCAGCGTAGTGCATCAATGTGTCTACTTCGACAAAATGGAGCACCAGTGCAGATATCTGGGCTTACCTGTCCAAGGCAGCAAGTGTGGCTACATTGAAACCACTACCAGCATGTGCGGCTGTTCTATTTCCAGCGGGACTGCAGAATATTGAGTAGTGTGCTCTCAAGCTGTTCATCGATGAAGCTCTGCCTGGACTGTGTGCCAAATATTTTTGGACGTCAAAGTGGGGGTGAACTCGTAAACATCAGTGGAACTGTGCCTGGACTCCGTGGCAAATATTTTTGGATGTGAAAGTGTGGGCGAACTGGCTAAGAATTGGCTCTGGACTACATGTGTTAAATCTTTTTCTCATTCAGAGTGCTTTTTATTTATTTTATTTCATTTTTTTATTTTAGGAGACTGGAGATGTGCGCAAAGTATGACATGTCAGTGGGCTAATTAATGTATTTGCTGGTTTGCAAATTATTCTTTGCAAGCTTGTTTTTACCAGAGTGGTACAAATTTGCCTCTTGTACGGGGCTTTTTACATAAACCAATTACTATTTATTATGACCATTGCTTCCTTTGTTACACAAATGCAGCTTCCAGTGCACTCCAGTTTATTTCCATGTTAATGTAAGTTTCTAATAAGAGGCTTGCATATTCATTTCTCACGTTCTGGAGTGGCAAGATGCAGCATTACTCAGTCTCATCGTTCACCCTACTACTGTCGTGCTTACTTGTTACACTGACTCCCCCGTTTAAGTATTCTGTACTAGTTTCACTTCATTGCTTTTTTGTTGTATAGTTCTTTTTCTAGCCATTACCTTCTGTGATATATCCTAAAGGCAATATTTCCGATTTTGCATTGTTTCCATTGTTTGATTTCTGTCACAGGATTGTTTTATGATGGTATGCGGTGGTATTTCTTACTGTGCTCTTTTCAAGCTTCTAGCTGATTGGTAACATTGCTTGGAGGCAGTTACCATCCGATTCAAGCTCTTGCATTTTTCAGCCTACTTCTTCCATTCGCTCCGATGTCACTTCTGGATAACTCTAGTCCATCTAATAGCACGTGCACTTTACTATGATAAATGAGAAACTTTAGTACACTCCATGTTTTTCTGTTCATTTTTGTACGTGTTCTTGGAATTTTATTTATGCACTAGTGAATACTCACTTTCGAGTTCATTACAAATCCTTTCTGCGATTTTTGTCATTGTTGATGTACTTTTACTTCTATTTGCATTTCTCACACATTTTGCTTGAAATTTGCATAAGCATTACATTTTAATAAAGTGTTTTTGCTTGGTCGCAATGTTCTTATTTCATGCACTCTTGGCATGAATGCCTTGGTCAGGCCGCCTGCCAAGACGTGACCATTTGTTCTTTGCCGGATGCCATTCCCATTTTGGGTGTAAGCATCGTAGCTTAATAAAGGCGGTATTAAGCATTCATTATTCGAAAAAGTTCATTTTCATGTGACTTGGTAGAGGATACGCCGGCCATGCGGGCAACAGTGCGTGGCACTGCGCCATGGCTCTAACAGTCAACACCGACGCTTCTACTCATCCAGGGCGCGATTGGAGATCGCTGTTGGAAACGCCCGTTCAGTTTCACCTCACGCGTTTGGCCTAGGCCGTGCCGACGGGTGCGGCTGACGACGTCGGCGTGGCATAGGACAGTCGCGTGAGGCGAAACTGAACGCACGTTTAGAACAACGATGTCCGATCGCGCCCCTGGCACCCGCGAAAATTCGCTTCAGATTATCGTAAACCTTTCAAGACCACTTCTAGACCAGCTTTTTGATAACGCCCTAAAAACGTTTGGAAATTGGTTACGAATACTTTTGGCAAAGGGATTATTTGTGTCTTTCCCAATCCTATTTCTGGACCAGCTTTTCGAATACGTTTTGCAGACCTATTCTAGATTGTCTCAAGCGAGTAATTAAGCCGGACATTAGCAGACATATACGACGTTTTCCCAACGAAGTTCTGTCATTCGTGTCTTCTTTAGCCCGTCTATATCGTCTTGGATAAACGCTACGAAAACGTTACATATCTCTTTTGTGCTACCTGGGTTGATATGGTTGTGACTCCGCAGAACATGTTATTTTACACAAGGTTGAATTTTGGTTGCATTTTGTGCTCTACATTTGCAAGCACTTTTTTCGTCATAAGTCCTAAAATTATATCAGTATGAACGCAGACAGCACTCTACGAACTTGCACTAGCACTCTACACGTATTCGAGAATATTAACAATACGTATTCTTGTGATATGGCGTAAGTAGGTACCACGAAATGCCTCCAGAAGTTAAAATCTGACTGAACTGCAAAAGGAAACAAGGGGGGAGGAGAGTAAAGGTTTTCTTGAACATGGTGTGCGGACGCTGAGAGCACATGCATATGCGTTTTTTGTTGCTGCTCTAGGCTAAAAAAATTACAGCAGAACTGATTTCACAATAATGATCGATGGTTATGCGATGAACATTCGAGTAGTGCAGCGATACACAGTATATCTGAAGCCAAGTTCATTTAACATCTGTACTTTGTTGCCATTCTGAGACTTCCGTTGGTTCGGCTATATGTGACATAATTTGGTATGTCCCCATATTACTACTGCACTCGCTTGCCAAGGTGACCCATGAGCTTGGCGGCATGACGACAACTGTGTGGCGTCGACGCACTGACGACAATGGAATGACGAAGAAGCAATAACGTCGACGGAGCGACAAAGGCTGTATGATGACAGCGGCCAGACGACAATAAGATGAAGGTTGTTAAATGATGACAAAGGTATAACAACGGCAGTGTGACGACGACGACACATGGGGGCGCTGGAATTACCACGAGTGTACGACGATGATGACGTGACGACGACGGTATGATGACAACCTGACGATGAAGCTGGAGTGATGACGATGGCATGACCAAGAGGGCATGGCGAAGAAGGTTATGTCCACGGATGCATGATAGCGACTCTCTCAAAGCAACTCAATCACGACGAAGGCATGGTAACGGCGGTGCAGTCACGATTCAATGACGACACAAATAAGATAGAATGATGAAGAATGAACCAGGTCGATGGAACGACGAAGTGGTATGATGACGACGGAATTGCAACAATGGGCTGACGTTACTCAGCTGACGACGCAGGGAAAACCACAGCATGACGATGACGACATGACAACGGTATGACGACGAGTGTGTGACGACGATGTCATAACGGCGACTGCAGGAACAGAGTCGGATGTCGAAGTTAGAACGACGACGACACGGCATCACGACAATGGTATGACAGCAAATGCATGGCGACGACTGTATGACGACGACGCAATGACCGCGCAATGACTACGATTGCATGACAGCGATATGAGGACAATGAGATGACGGTGACCTTATGACGACCATTGCATGATGACTCATGAATGCCAAGGATGGTGAGACGACGATGGCATGGCGCGAGTCGGATCATAAAGGTAGATGATGACGACGGCCAGACCACGATGGCATGATGACGACAGTATGAGAGCGAATGCATGGCAGCGAGTGCCCTGACAGTGACTGCCTGACAACGATGCAATGACGATGGTGGAATAACCATGGCGGAATATTCACGATTGAATAACGATAGTATAATTACTACAGAATGACGAAGAAGCACTGACGTCGACAGAAAGACAAATGCAGTATGACGACGATGGCACAACGACCTTAGGATGACAAGTGACGACAATGCTAAGACGACATAGTGGCGACGACGGCGCGACGACGACTACGTGAGCAGCAGGGCATGACAACGGCTTGACGGAGTTAAAGTAACAACAATGTAACGATCACGGTGTGTCACGACGATGGTTGGAAACTAATGCATGACGACGACTGTATGAAGAAGATACAGTGACGACGATTGCACGACAACGGTATGATAATCGGATGAAGACGAGGGTGTATGACGTCGATGACGTAACGACGACTGGATCACGAAGCCTGCATGAGGATGATGAGGTGACGATGACGACATGGCCACAGGCAATTGACGAAGCTGGAATTACGAGTATTCAACAACGACGATGACATCATGACGACGAGCAAGTACCTAGTGGCTCCAGCGATTAGATAGATAGATAGATAGATAGATAGATAGATAGATAGATAGATAGATAGATAGATAGATAGATAGATAGATAGATAGATAGATAGATAGATAGATAGATAGATAGATAGGCACAAAAAGCCTCTCGGCGTACGTGGATGACAGATGCTCTTTGATGAACTTGAAGGGCTTATCCTATCCCTTTCAATCAACATTAGTGCACCTATATGAACGAACAAGATGGTTCGTACCCACTTCACTTTGCCAGATTGCCTCCGCAAAAGATGTAGGACTCGGGATCTGGCATGGGGCAAATATTCGCTCCCTATGATGAAGTGGAATTGAGTCAATATCTTGAAATCCTTAGACTGTGCAATTGGAGAAACTACAGGTTTTCCCGCTCAATTTAATCCAAGCGCCAGTCAATTTAATCCGAGCGCCAGTCAATTTAATCTAAGCGCTAGTCAATTTAATCCATGTGCCAGTGATTTTAATCCGAGCGCCACTCAATTTAATCCAAACGCCAGCCGAAATAATCCAAACGCCAGTGAATTTAATCGCGGCACAACGGTATTCAAGAACCTTTGGATTTCAAGACTTCTGAAAATTCGCGAACATAATTTGAGTTAACGCCTTGAAGATGAAAGAGCGGGGAGGTAGACCAATAGCTATCCTGCCACGGTACTAACGACAACTTTTGGAGGTGTTGAAGCGAAAAGTTTCGCTAAGCTAGTCAACACCGTGCATGGAGCGAGCCGACGTATATAGGAATTGGCTCCGTAAGCATGTTCGGAGTTGAATTGGCTCCGTGAGCGTGTTCGGAGTCGAATTGGCTCCGTAAGCGTGTTCGGAGTCGGCGCAGGTGGCCACTGCCGCGCGCTATGCGTCATCGTTTCACGTTCGCCGCAAGCGCGTGTTTATCGTAGAGGCCGACTATATAACCGCTTGCCAGAGAATAGGCGTGCGCATTCAACATGGAAGGAGAAGAGAGTGATACTACCGATACAGAGAGCTGTGTTTATGGCTGTACAGAAATCGCAAGACAATGTGCCCAACAATGATGAATAAAGAAGTTTAATAATCCTGCATAACTTATGGTATATATCATTGATAAGCAATTTGCATAACTACACAAGGCACACGTGTAGCATAACCATAAGCTAACCAAAGCATATCCATAAGTGAAACCGTAAGCATAACCATAGGCTAAATCATAAAGCATAACCATAAGCTAAATCTTAAAGCATAACCATAAGCTAAACCATAAGCATCACCGAACCTTCTCGATTCGAGATATCCAGGCTTAGCCTTAGCTAAGCCCCAGCCAATTTTCTTATTTTCTACTTCGTTATGAGAGCGACACAGAAGATGAACATTCTCCAAATTAATTGAGAGGAAACGTCAGCATAAGTACGTCGAGTTAATGGTACACATGCAATTTGGTCATGACTATCAAACGAAAGAATAAAGGTTGATTCGATGAGAATCACTTGACGCGTGAGCACAAATTATTAGGCTGATGAATAAAAATTACTTTGAACTTTTTCTCTACGACATCAAAGTACTTTGATGCTCGGAAGTCTAGCTTTTCCAAAACCCTCCTAGCTTCTTGCGAGCCCATAGTATATAGGCATCGTCTTACTTTCGCCTAGCCAGTAGCATATGGCAAAGACCGGGAGCGAAACTGTGATACTAACGGGAAAATTCATTGTGGCCATTCGAAGGGCTTCTTAAAGTCGAGACACGAAAGTGGCAGGCTTATGGCGGTCGCAAGAGTAAGCTTTCCCGCAGTTCAAGATTCGCCACTTTTGTCAGCCATCGATGAAGCTCAGGAACGCCTAGCCTTTGCTTCACGAGCGCGCATCCAGCGGACGCACACAGTGAACAGAATTATACAGGAATATTGGCAAGAAGAAAGCATCCCCTACGATGGACCTGACTATTGTCCACAAGCAGTGACTGAGAGATATGACGATAAGCAAGGCCATATATACAAATTAAGCTCTCCCTCAAAGGAATAATGTACACTGAAACACGTCGAAGCAAAACAAATGCAACCGTTCTAGGCATTTATCATTTACCCTGTTATTAGTACGGCCCTCTTTAACTGAAGGAAAACAAAACACAAATTGTAGTGCACGCAGGTACGCTTGCTTCTCAAGAGGCTTGATGCTTCTTTTTTAAATTATTGTAAAGCCGTTTTTGCAGATTGCATTTTGATCAATTATGTGTCCATTCCAGTCCTTTTGGGCGTTTCGTCGTTTGTTGCCGCCCTTTTTACTAATTCACATCATTCGCCTTTTCAAGGAATTTGTTAGAACAGCAAACTGTCAAATAAGCCGCCTTTCTCTGAACGTATCAGACCTGCGAAAACGTTCTGTACGCATCACAGCTACCATACGCATTGTAAATCACCGTGAACGCCCTGTTCAGTTCATAGCGTATTACCGACGTTTACATATATGCGACGTACGGGAAATGTGATGTGATCTATCATCTCCAGGGACTAAACCATATGAGAACCTACACAGCATAATCTAATTATGCTGCTAATGACTTTTCTTGAGATGCCGTTACAGTGGAGAATTGTATATACCCGGCAAACAGAACTGTGCAAAATCACTATTTATTGCTAATGACTCGCTGATGTTCTTCCTATTCTTCGAAATATTGCTGGTTTATTGAAACTTTACTCAATTGCAGCGCGTACAAGTAGACGCTGTAATGGTAAAAAATTATTGATATTTACTACTGGCTCAATCTTCTCATTTCATAATTGTCATAACTTAATCACCTTTTGAGAAACTTTTCATTTTATGTCCATGAAGCTGTGATTGGTGAGCAGTCGAGAAAATTAAAGTGAACGTAGTCACCAATGACCCCCAGTAATTCGATCACATCAGCAATCTCAGAGGAAAGTTCTTAGGGAAACACATTCAATACCTGTGGCAAAATGAACGAATGGTGGCTACCGCTGTCATAACAAAGTGATTCGTGATTACTAGTGGCTAATTCTTATGATCTCCAGGTTATTAATCTTGAATCATCGTTTGAATTACTTACCATTTGAGATGCCTGACGCTATGCAGCATAAAAGTGCAAGAACACCGAACAGAGCTTATCGCTAGTGACCAATAATGGCTCTGCAATGTCAATTAGCAATGTTGATTGATTAAAACTCTCATTTCTTGACACTTTCATTTATACCATTGACGGCGTGCATGAATGATGGCTGTGACCGTCAAACTACACAAAGTGATTCTTCATCACTAGAGTGAATCAATCTTTCTATTTCCTATAGTTATCAAACTATAGTTAGTGAATAGCCGCCTGAATTACATTTAATTTCATATCTATGACGCTATTCTGCATGAAAATTCGTGGACATCGCAGTGAGCGTATCACTAGTGATGGCTAAAAACTCGGCGGTATCAGTTGGCAGTGGTAACGCAAAAGTGCTCCATCGTGCTACAACTTCATTGATACTACTGACAGCACTCACGAAGGAAAGCTGCCTCAGGGATAGTAAAATAGGTGAATAATATTCGCCAATGACTTAAGTATACGAGTTTATAGTAGGCATAGTGGGCCACTCGTTTCATCGTATTTCATTGAATGCATATGACCTTATGTTGCGCAAAACACCAAGAACCCCGAACTGCGCATTGTATTTCACTTGTGATCACTAGTGAGTCGACCTTATAAGTTATGCAATTAAATGGTATTCATGACTGTTTTAGCGGTACCGATGACAAGGTGTTTGATTGGAGGCTGCGGATATCGCAGTAGAATAGTGAATAGTATTCGCTAGCGACCGAACCCTCCCGGCGAGGTTCCAGTGATTATCATCGAATCAACCTTTATTCTTTCGTATGATAGCCATGACCAAATCGCATGCGTACCGTTAACTCGACGTACCCATGCTGACGTTTCCTCTCAATTTGGAGAATGTTCATCTTCTGTGTCGCTCTCAAAACGAAGTAGAAAATAAGAAAATTGCCTGGGGCTTAGCTAAGGTTAAGCCTGGATATCTCGAATCGAAAAGGTTGGGTGATGCTTATGGTTTAGCTTATGGTTATGCTTTAAGATTTAGCTTATGGTTATGCTTTATGATTTACCCTATGGATATGCTTACGGTTTTACTTATGGATATGTTTATGGTTTAAGTTATGGATATGCATGGGGTTCAGCTTATGGTTATGCTTTATGATTTAGCCTATGGTTATGCTTACGGTTTCACTTATGGATATGCTTTGGTTAGCTTATGGTCATGCTACACGTGTGCCTTGTGTAGTTTTGCAAATTGCTTATCAATGATATATACCATAAGTTATGCAGGATTATTAAACTTCTTTATTCATCATTGTTGAGCACAGTCTCTTGCGATTTCTGTACAGCCATAAACACAGCTCTCTGTATCAGTAGTATCACTCTCTTCTCCTTCCATGTTGAATGCGCACGCCTATTCTCTGGCAAGCGGTTATATAGTCGGCCTCTGCGATAAACACGCGCTTGCGGCGAACTGAAACGATGACGCACAGCGCGCGGCAGTGGCCACCTGCGCCGACTCCGAACACGCTCACGGAGCCAATTCGACTCCGAACATGCTTACGGAGCCAATTCCGACATACGCCGGCTCGCTCCATGCACGGTGTTGACTAGCGTAGCGAAACTTTTCGCTTCAATACCTCCAAAAGTTGTCGTTAGTCCCGTGGCAGGATAGCTACTGGTCTACTTCCCCGCTCTTTCGAGTTCACGGTGTTAACTCATAATATGTTCGCAAATTTTCAGGTTTTGAAATCCAAAGGTTCTTGCATTCCGTTGTGCCTGGATTAAATTCACTGGCGTTTGGATTATTTCGGCTGGCGTTTGGATTAAATTGAGTGGCGTTTGGATTAAATTGAGTGGCGCTCGGATTAAAATCACTGGCACTTGGATTAAATTGACTGGCGCTTAGATTAAATTGACTGGCGCATGGATTAAATTGAGCGGGAAAACCTGTAGTAGTGATATTTTAGCTTACCGGCCTTATTGCATGCGAATACCAACAACTGCGCCTTTTGTGTGCTTACGTTTTCGCGTTGTCACCTTCGTTGCCAACAGCATCGTCCACAGCGATCTTCATAGAAAACACGTGTGTACGGGATGTTTAGCATTTCTGCTACGTGAAATCCCCCTTACACACTTGCAAATGCACCAATAGAGAACGGATCTACGGTAGGTAAGGTTCCATATTTATATATTGCACATGGGCGTTGTTGATTTGTCATATGTCCTCGCTAGTAATTACGTACCTCTGGTTGAAGCTTCGTATACTGCAGGCAGCGCTCAAGCGACACAGTCATTTGCAGCACGTTGAACAGCACCACGCACAGAGACATCAGTGACAGAGGTATCTGGAAAGAGCAGGAAAATGTGCTCAAGCTGGTCAATACGAAGCTTTAAATGCATTTCACTGTATTCATCCGCATCTTTTCGCTTTATTACGAAGAAGGTTCACCTCGTGCCATAACTGATGAGCACTTGAAGTGGAGAAACAATCAAATGGGCAAACTAAAACAAATAAAACAAGCTCTCAAATTATTTTAATGAAAATATGAGAACTTACCAAAGTGTAAAGTGAAATTACTTTCGTTAATGGGCAGAACTTGTCACCATTGATAATTTCGCTAAAATCGACGACCACAGAAAAATTGAAATAATTATTGAAATATCAAGTTTACAAACCCAGTTACAAAACAAAAGCAGACACCGCATTTCCGAGAACCTAATCTCTTGAGGCAACTAAATCAGACATATTTTAATAGCGTACGCGGATTTACAAGATGAAACTATTTTGCCCACACGACTTTTGGAAAATTCACGTTACCGAGATATTGATTTCGATGTATGTTTAAACTCACAAGGTAATTTTCATGCCGTTAAAACGTCTGATGACGTGCGGTTTACAGAATTTGGAAAATTCCTTACATACAGTGTGGCCGAGTCGCAGTGGTATTTCATCTGAATTTATTAAAACACCTTCCGGCCAATTGTTCAAACTTTATGTCAACAATAAATGAAAGGCTTCTAACGGTGATTGGAATTTTGCCTTTTTTCATTAAATGCGCGGAGTTCTATGAAGGAGGAGACTCACCATTCACGTGTACACGGCTAAAGGGAGTATGCTTAATTTTTTTTTTTTTTTAATACGGAAGAACCAAGACCGGTGCTATCCCAGAATTCACTCAGCATGTTTTGGGAGGCGGATATTTGTGGCCCTGCACTCTAAAAAAAATAATTACAATAAAAGGGGCCAGAAAGGAAGTAACAGGTGCAGTTAATAAATTTCTCACCCAATACTACCACATTACTAGCTGTTTACTACCTTCGATATTACAGGTTTATAGAAGATGTTCCCTTTACTAAGCAGTAACTAGGTTTGACAGACTAGTTAGTAAAACCTAATGCCACTGTCACGTGGTCAATTATGCTGTGTAGTAGGGGTCTTAATGCGATGTTTAGATAAACAGTTTTTCTATCATTATGTTTTATAAATACTTATGTGCTGCTATGCAAAAAAGAGGTAAGGCGTGCAGACAGGACACAAGAGCAGAAAAGTGGACAACACGAACGCCGTTCATGTTGTCCACTTCTCTACTCTTGTGTCCTCTCTTCACGCCTTACCTCTTTTTTGCATAATGAATCCTTACCAACTAGTTCAGCTATCTGTCGTTCTAAGCTTATGTGCTGCGTTGTGGAACACATATATACAGGCTGTAAGTTATCCACACATAGATTAAAGCCGCGTTTTATTTCGGATATCAATCTTATGTAGCCTGTGCTTCTGAAGGTTATGCGTACACATCCTGATAAGGTCATCGTGAGAAAATTGTCGCATATAGCAGCACGACCGTTTATTGTGCGTTGCGTTGTTCTCCTTTGTGGTTTGTTAATTTCTTTACAGTGCAGTTTATTACATGAAACTATATGTTCCTTTCATGACGTTCGCGTGACAATATTTGATGGTGTTATAAACATCTGTAAACTGTGTGGCAATGCGGTACTCGCTTTTCTTTTTCTTTTCACATGCGTGTTTATAGCACACATATTTAAGAGAAGCAATCTAATTATTTCTTGGTAATTAGAGCGGCGAACCATTTTTTTTTTGTTAGCATAAAGACCCCACTATATCAATTCGAATATACCACTATACCAGCGCCATTAGTATCTATGCTTCGTAAAGTGAATACCTGGGCTAGTCGTACGCACAACCTTCTTTGGGTAATAAATGAAACAATCGGCGCCGTTACCGTTGCTAACTTCCCTTACTACAACCATAGTTACCTTCGTAACAAGCAGTTACTATAGCTTTTGGTTAGTAACTGACCCGACCTTTTTCTAAGAGTGTATATTGCACGATGTATTATGCGTGGTGCTCCCTTCATCACCGTGCCTCACCCGGACGCGGGAGCCAAGCTGCTGCACTTCAAGCACGTCTTCCTTAAGGACCACTTCGGAAACCCGTGCCGCGTCTGCGACCGCCGCTAAGCGCAGACGCCGTGACTAGAGACGCAGTGGTAAAAGCGACAGCGTCTGCGTCTGCGACCACAGGTGCAGCATCTCAACAACAGGATCTCAAAACGTAAGCTGTCACAGCAGAATGCCGCGAATACTCTCTCCGTGTCACCAGTACCGCCGTGCGGTTTTACAGCTAAGGTGTACACCTCTACCATTCAAGGAAATTTTGGTGTCGTTGTCGTGGTAAGCAAAAAAACTCCCCATGCGTAGGCCGATCCCGGAAATAGTGCAATACCGGCCCGATCCACGGCGGAGCTAAAGCAGGCTTTGAGCACTCCCCATACGTGGGTCGATCCCGAAGATGGTGCAATGCCAGGCCGACCCGTAGCGGAGGTGAAGCAGACGTTAACTACTCCCCAAGCGTGGGCCGATCCCGAAGATAATGCAATGCCGGGCCGGCCAGCGGCGGAGGTAATTAAGGGGCCCACATACACAGCTTCGCTGGTCATTCTTCTTCACAGAGTGGAAGAGCACTGAGATTTTTATTCGCTCTTTAGTGCTGACGTAATAGTTCAGCGGAAACCCGCAAGGTGGAGAGAAGTAATTAATAAAGGCAAAATCAGACATCCACCCGTTCGTAGCGATTGCTACAAAGGAAACCCATACAGGTTCCTCGAAAGAAAAGCCTCACCGCTGAAGGAAAATTCGTGCCGGACCAGGACGAATTTTTCTTCAGCTATGAGGCTCTTCTCTCGAGGAACCCGTATGGGTTTCCTTTGTAGCAATCGCTACGAACGGGTGGATGTCTGATTTTCCCTTTATTAAGCTCTGTAGTGCTGCACGATCTTCGGGATCGGCAAACGAAAATGGTTAGATATTCACAAGGAAATCGCGGTCAGTTCCTAAATAAAGCTAAACGCTATAAACGAAAGAAAGACAACGTTTGTATTCAAGTTATGTAAAAAACTGCAGGTGAAATAGCAGCAGCCTCATTGTGCTAGGCTTCACTGGCTACGTAACCGAATAGGGAAACAGTGAAAAGGAAGTAAGTGACTTTATTTTTTCAATTCCAAGCATTTTCCCCTATATTCCAGGTAAGTTGCGGTAGGTAGGTACCTGTCTCGCCTAGTTGCCAGTCTCTTCAATAAAAAAAAAACCTGTGACCAATGGCGGGTTCGAATCCCTGCCTTTTATCAAATCAGCCTGATGCTCTCACCATTCGGCCACGGTTGCAACAGCCGAATTGCTTTTTGAGACATCTCATCAGAGCGATCGATTTGGCAAGCTGGTACACGTTAATTGTTATTCTGCTATGTACAGTACACACTAATGGGGCGCGTCTTCGTTCCCATTCATTGTCCATCTGCTCCTCGCTAGTTTGGACTGCACATAACGGAAAAACAATGAATGAGGCATCTGAATGTCACGTGCCACGTGACAGTTTCGCATTCTTCAGTCGTGATAACCAGCGCTTTGAGATGCTGTTAGACTGCACCACCTTCGGGAGCGGCCCGCATGCCCCACACTTGTGGCACCTGGCACTACGTAGAAGTTGTGCGACATTCTACCGACTTCATGATCGCCCAAGGTCAAAGAGGTTTTAACACTTATTCACCGGAGTGCGAATGCTATCGTTGTTTTAACATAGGTTACATGACATGAATGTAAAGATTAAAGTTTACGTACCAAAACCATGATCACGTCGTAGTGGGGGATACATGACTAATTTTTACTACCTAGGGTTCGTTAACCTGCCCGAAATGCACGTGACACGGGCGCTTTCGCCCCCATCAAAATGCAGCCGCCGCGGCCGCGATTTGTTCCCGCGACCTCGTGCTTAGCAGCGCAACACCATAGCCGCTGTTCCACCGCGGTGGAGGACGAGAACATAGGTACGCACAGCTGTATATCACTGACTCGCCGATGACGTTACAATCTATGTTTATCTCGTTTACGCCCCTCCAGTGCTCAACAACTGACATGTGGCAAATTGGTGTCGAACAGCTGGAGTAGAGATCCCGCCATCGCCAAGATCATCGTCTCCGTTGTCGCCGTCTTGCTGTTGTCACACGCACACGCTTGCGTCACAAATACAACTGTTCGCCCTAAACAAACTTGATGGTATACGTGGTAATGGGTTGTGGAAATTCAAACGATACTGGATAGCTAGCCAAAAAGCTTCCTGCAAATAGCTTCGCGCAATATTGATTCCAACAGTGCGTGGGATCTGCATATATTCTTTTTTTTCATTTTTCGTTAATGCATGGCCAGCATGGTGAAGCGCTCAAACATGTCGCTGATGAATATTGTCATTTTGTGCATTGATTTAGTTGCTGATTTATTATGTTTCTCATCATGAAAAATTTGTTTCTTACTGTATGGGATACACAGATGGAATAACTGAGTCCCTATCTGCCCCAATTTTCCTGCGACAACCAATTTATAGCAGAATATAGAAGAATCCGTCTTCATCTCCAGTCTTCAGCTGGTGAAAACACAACATACTTCTCGTTTCAACTAACGTAATAGTACATTTCGACGTGACCCACTGACTCACTGGCAAAAAAGCAACGCTGCTGCACAGCATCAGAACCGACTCCGCATACACCCCGACTTGGTTTTTCAAGAATGAACGATGCGCTTCGCCTCTCTGTGCCATCGGCGACATCAAACATTTCATTTGTCTATCCCCGCAGTTCGACACAGAAAGAAAAGCGATGGTCGACAGCCTGCAATCGAATGGTCTTTCGCCCAGAACCTTTGAAGCAATTGTTTTCTTCGGAGGGCCAAGAGAGTGCGACGACTGCCGATTGCCTTTATGCGAGACACTGGGCTCTTCGAGATTTGGTGACATACATAGTGACCCTCACAGGACGCTCAGGTGGAACAATTGTCGGCTATGTATGCCAGGCTAACCTGGCCTGCTGCATCAGCACCCCCAAAAGACATTTTCCTCGTGAAGCATCGTGATGTTGGACACATTATCAGCGGAAGCAACCAGCCAATAGCAAAATGCATTTACTAACAAAAACGCTTGTTAATTCGGCCCCTGAATAACATACCGAGCAGGCGGAGCTGAGAGCCAACCCTAGGCTGCTGGGATCCGGCCCGTTGGGGCCAGGGAACAAGACGTTTACCAGCAGCGTGCACATCACAACCACGAAACCCCCTGTGGCTGTCAGCGTGCGTATGAAACGGAACGTGATGCTGAAGCATAGGTAGCCACGCATCGCGTCGTCCACAAGGCGGAAGCAGTGTCGCCGGAACCACTCAGTCGCGCCGTATGCTCGCACGCTGCTCAGGGCGTCCACCGTCTCGGTTGTGTGTTGCAGAAGCCGGGACATGGACAGGCTCTCGTAATAGCGAGCGCTGTGAGAAACCTTGACAGCCATATTCTGGAAAAGAAATTGGCGACCCCTTACCACTTTGCCGTTTCTCCTGTAGCAAGAGAAACCACAATTTAGGTTTCTACAATGTATATACCCATCACGACTACGCACCATTGCAGAGTTTCATTCGTATGCAAATCTTATGATACCTTCAAACCACGGATCGAGATGTCACTGCTACATTTTTTTGCTTTTATAGCCCTTGCATCAGCACTTCATGACAAAAAAAATTACTCACGAAGAGAATAACAACTTATTTCAGTCGTATTCAAGTTCAGGATGTGTTTCTTTGTGTAAGGTGCATTTCTGCAGTGCACTCCCTTTTTCAATGAAACGAAAGAAATTATAATTTAGTGGTCAATATTTGTCATCGATTCGAGCATAACTGCTTTATGCGCAAAACCTGGCTAATAATATGCCGCGATGTTATTTCCAAAATATTGCTTCTAAAAGCACAGGCATGTATATAGGGCGTCCCAGCTAACGTTACCCAAGCTGTTCAACAAAAAAATAATAGTTAAAGGACACGGTGCAAGGTACAATTATAAGACCTACGGTGCTAGGCCATCAGAAGCCTGACGACCGAACTCAGTAAGTCTTATGATTGTATCTTGCAAGGCGTCTTCTTTAAAGTCGTTTTGCTTTGTTGTTATTGAACAGCTAGGCTAACGTTAGCTGGGATACGCGGTATAAAACCTAAAATAATGTTAGTCAACATGTCGGAAGTCAAAGGAAGCACTCAAGCCTTGTTTTTTTGAGCGCAGTAGCATAGTACTAGGAGTGCAGAAGGAACTCTGGAGACCTATGTTCACAACAAAAAGCGTCGTTTGGTAAAATGTATTTGTATAACAAATTTGCGTGTAATACGTACAATTGTCGCCTATAATAAAACTCATCTTGGTGTCGTTTGCGACGGTGTCCCTCAAAATGTTCTACTCCGCAACAAAGGACTGATGGCGCAACATTTCATGGCTACCGCATAAACACGGTGTTCATTGTAGCAGTGACCCATAGCTTCCCAGTTCCTTTGCAGTAGAATAACAGTAGAATGTCGAGAATTGTAAGTAATGCCCGTAAATGGGGTATGAAGGTATGAGGCCAATCTAAATATTTTTTTTTCAGAAGACCAAAAATACAGAGTATTAGTCCATCTTACGCAGCATGTTTCGTATAAAAATTTGTCATAAGACATTACAACTTTTTTCTTTCTTTTTATATACGCATTCTTAAAAAAAGTGCGTCGCATGCCCACCCGTTAAATCACCCTAAAAAAACTTTCTGGCAATCACATAGCAGCAACTTTGATCTGTGTAATGAACGAAAAACTAACCCGACCTGAAGAATCCTGGAGCATAATGATGAAACAATAATGTGGTTTTCTGGTTAGGTATGCCGTGTTATAAAATCGGGCTATATAAAGTGTGTTTCAGCGAACACTTAAAAAAATTTGAAGGTTGCCTGTTGCAGATAGCACAATTCTAGTTCGTGAGGTGGACTACTCCAAGCGCCGGACACTAATTGCACAAAATATAGAAAAGCATATACGACCCATTAACAGAAATTTACTAATTAAGTTTTAACTAATGACGTTATGGCCCATATTGCGATTTACAAATTCTAGCTGGAGAATTCGCAATGCGGATACACTTGGAACGTATTCTCAGGATGACACCAGTTTCGAAACATTAATTCCTGAACTTTGCGGAGAAATGCACTGGCGTTTCAGTTACTTTTGTGTTTGAATGCATAAAACGACATTTTGTTAAGAAAGTAACTGGAACGCAAATGCATTTCTCGCCAAATTTCGGGAATTAATATCTTCAAACTGGTTTCATCCTGAGAATTTATTCCAAGTGGATCTGCCTTGCGAACTCCACGACCAGAATTTCTAAATTCCAATATGGCTCATTGGTTTATTAGCCAAAGGGATATTTAGTGGATTACGCATTTCATTTTTTTGTGCAAGCAGTGTCCGCCGATTCGAGTAGACCACCTCATGAACTAGAATTGTAGTAACTGCTACAGGCAACAGACAACAGGGGTTCGGTGGAGCATCCTGTATATCAAAAGTACTCGTAGGGTTTCATTATTGTGATTCTTGCAAGGCCAACTAGATAAGAAATAATATACACAGTGTAATTTTAAAATATCTATTAGAAAACAAGTTATGTTTGTGGGCCTACAAAAGAGCTTAAAGAAACGCCGTACTGAGAAGGTCACCAAAACGATTTACAACACCTGCAGTGCTCACAAGAACACTCATAGCACGCCTCCTGCTGATTCTCGTTTTCTTTTTGCCCAATTTTGCCCAGGCGGCACCTCGTATTGGCCTTTCCTAGTTTGTTTTGAACCATCAGTATGGAAACAGGAAGCCTTAGATTGAGCGGCCAGTGATTTGTAAGCCAAGTTTCGATTCTGTAGAGGTGAGGTCCTATTACAACTTGCTCCAGCGTATAAAGTATGCCTCTTCTTTTTAGTATTGTTTAAAATACACAGAGCATTATGTAAAGCAAACTTGAGTCGAAATACTTATATAGGTGTCTTTGGTTTCCCTTTTCCAATTTGTACAATTTCAGCACTCATTTAGGGCAGGAAAACATTTGACGCAATGTCAAGACTGACGATTGTTTCTTTCCAGAGCTTCACTTCAAAATACTGCAGGCATCTTGCACATTAGGTTACCAAGTTACAGTGAACTTCCCCAAGCACTCCCGCCACCAGATTTGTTAAGCACTGCAGTTTTTATGTACTGATTCCCGGCAAACGTGCGGTTCTTGCACCTTTGCACTCACAACTTAAGCATGATCTAGCTCCTAGAATAAATGAGATAACTTCAACGCATAAAAAATGACAAATCAAGGCAATATGGTGTTCCTTTAACGCGCAGAAACCCTGAAATAATGTAAACATGTTTCACTCATAGTGCGTACCCCATGCGAGAGCTTAAGTTTATCTCCGATGGCAGCACGCTGCAAATGATTTTAAGCCTTTATTTCTTACTTGAAGCTAATATCAACGTTTAAAAAGCAAAACAAAAATGCAACATAATTTTTTCATGTTATGTTACACGCACGAATCCAATTTTGCTGTAATTTATTTTCCAATAAATCACACATCAACTAAAGCACAAAAAAGTCCCCATTTCTGGCAAAAAAAAATGGTTTTGAACTAGGCTTCATACGTTATATTAGCTTTCATGCAAAATGGTACCTGTGTGCAAAATTCAGCGGAGGTCAGCCATGGGATTAGCCAGAGGAGTTATGTATACCGGACCCAGTTAGTGATGCTACACTCAGTATACAGCGTGTTCTAACTATCATGCAACAAAATATAAAAAAGAACAACTTCGTTACTCGAAGATAACCTAGTCCATATTTTTTCCACTAAAGTGGAGTATCTGCCAGTAATTTTTTTCGTTGCTGAGATTTATTAGGTAATTGTAGTTAATTTAACTCGAGAAGTACTCTCCTAATGATAAAAGTTTCAATAGGCACCTGTAAGCACAGCCAAGGGACATCTAACTGCGCTATTTTCAGCGACGTATTAAATGCGCAATAATTTTTTCCGACTGATAAATAAAACCCCCGAAATATATAAAATGCCTCGTGACTGCGCTCCCACAGCATCATAAAGCAGCGCCCTCGAACAGGCTCCCTCTGTGTTAGTCAGAACGAAATAGAGCGTCACCGGTTTTTGAGCAGCCAGAAAATTTCGTCTGTCGCCCGGTTATCCGCGCGGCTACTTCCTGCCCGGGACGCGTTTTTACAATTGCTAGTGGGTACAGTGGGGTGTGGCGTTTTAGCGGCTGCGAGAGACAAAATCTGGGGGCCTTTGCTCCTTGAATATGTGAGTCTACATAGGCACAACGGAGGAGGTATCTTAATGCGTGTTGTATGCGTTTGTCCCCTAGGCATGCCGGCATTGCGGATTGCGGTCCAGTTTGTTTACGCTCCATCGCTGGCTGCCCGCGCGGTGAGGCAGTGGGCACGGACGCCCAGTTTGCTGATCGCTGTGTATCAAGGGGCCAGGTTCTGACTGGTGTTTTATAAGTCGCGGGTTGATTTTTTAGTCGTGACGATTGATTGCATTTTTTACAAGCACTGTTCCAGGAGGGTACGTGTAACCGACAAACGGAGGCCTCAGGAGAGCACCTCAGGATATATAGAAGCATGCGGCGCAGGATCTCCAGGGCACCCAAGCGGTAGCGGGGTGCCGTGGAGACCATTTAACATAAACTGAGAAGAATAGCAGCAAAATCGGGGGTGCACTTGGTTTTCTCTGCCCCTGAGCGTCTACAGAAGCTATGCAAGCAGGTTAATACAGAGAATAACAAAAGGCACGCATGTTCTACTCAACATCGCAAACAATTTACAACCTGCACTTGTCTATGCCATTCCACTTTCATGCGGAAGAACGTATTTTGGTCAAACCGGCAGATGCATCAATGAGAGATTGAAAGAGCATCGATATAACATCACTAGGGCAATCTCGGTCATTTGGGTATTTACTGCCGAGATTCCTCCTGCAGGCCCATATTTGAAAGCACTTCCATTCTGTATAGGGCTCATAGCAGGACGACGAGTGAGATTGTGGAGGCCTACGAGATTGCAAAATTAGAGAAGTTTGTAAGCAAGCCTTCGGTGTCGCTATCTGAAAAGGAGATACGATTGCTCGGCTTATCTTTGTGACCATTGCAGTACATGCTTTCACCATACCTTGCACACGTGTACGGTTGATCGAAATGCACCACTGCATGTTCTTTTTTGCTGTCACGTTTGTTTCCGCTCGTACGGTATAAATTTATCGATGCGTGCGAAAATAAACTATATAGTTGAAAGTCAAGCGCTGCGTCTGTGTATCTGTTTCTTTCTACGTCCTCGTTCAGTCGCGCTTCTACACTCTACCATCCTTTCGTCTCATCTCATGCTGAAGTCAAAGTGGCGGCGTTGTCTTGTCGTTATTATTTTGATTAATTATTTGCTTTCACGCTTTTAGACCTCAGACGCCACCGAGAGCCGCGAAAGTGTTTTGAGTTTTGCTCACTAGATGGCAGCGATGTCATTTCACACAAACCGAAGGAAAGACTCAAGCACCTACCAAGAGAATATGAATATAAAGCGGAAGCGGAATGCAGAAATAATCAAACACAGAGCACTGTGGGGCAATAATAAGTATGATGTGGTGTATGAAATCTGGAAAGGAGTAATGGTACCAGCGCTAACGTTCTCGAATTCCATTCTGTGCTTATAATCGAATACCTTGTCCGGGTTGGAAGTTATCGAGCATCGGTAGGCCGGTTGGCTTTGGGAGCCCGCGGTAAAACCACAAATGAGGCAGTGCAGGGTGATATGGTTCGGGCTTCTTTTGACGTCAGCGAAGCACAGAGCAAAGTTAGTTTTGAAGAAAGACTCAGGAGCATGGATGAAACTAAATGGGCAGCTAAAGTGCACAAGTATATCTGTATTCGAAGAGTGTCGACACATAATGGAGGAAAAAGTCAAGAAAGTTGGCAACCAAGTACAGGGTTAATTGACACTGTAAGTAGAGAACCAGAAGCCATCAGAAAGAAAGTGAGAGAAAAAGAGTCAGTTAATTGGATGGAAAGAATGGAAACAAAAGAGCTCCATGGAGGTTTACAAGAATGAGAAGAATGAAACTAGCAGGGAAAGTCTGTAGGATAACACAAAGGGCTGTGCCTTGCTTCTTGAGGCTCGAGCCGGTTGCTAAAAACAAATACATAATGGAGCAAATATTCGGCACAATATGCGGCATGTATGCTGCAGCGAAAATCCGCTGACCACTCAGCACATCCCAATGGAATGCGAAGGGATTCACCCCATGAGAACCGTAGGCAAAGTACACCTTCCAGAAACCCTTGGGTTTAAAGTGGACGGAAGCGTCAACTGGTCAGCAATCGAGATAAGCAAGGGACGTTTAGAGTATTGGTGGGAAAAAAAAAGCAGGGAAGAGATTGCTACAATCAGATCTCTAATAGTCATAGCTAGTGGTACAAGGTAGATATTGAAGGGAAAAAAATGATTAAGAAGATCTATACAAAATGCACGCACGTACACGTACCAACGTGTACGCGTACACGTACCAACGTCTGTAGTACGTGCGTACTATAGACGCACGCACGTACGTAAGTACCAACCTACTCATACTGTCACACACACACACAGACAAAAATGTAACAACATATTGCAGCACTGACGTTTCAGTGGAGGTTCAAGATTGATGCACTTATACACCGCGGCGTCTTTATGTCTTCCACAGCCAATGCTAAAGAACAAGAAGAAATGCTTACCATTCCAAAAGCGATGAAAACTGTAATGACCATCGCGACAACTAGAAGTACCGGTGACTGTGTTCCAATCACAGCAGTCTTAGAGAGTGTGACGAGTGTACTCTGAACACTTTGCTGGCCGCTCAGGAACGCTCGCACGTCCACGTACTCCAGGTCGGTGGCGAACCGGTTTAGTATGCGACCCCTGGGTGACTCGTCGAAGAAAGATACTGGACTACGAAGCACGTGTCTCAGCATGTCGTCGTGCAGGCATCGTGACGCTTCCTTCGCCGAGAGCACGAGGAGCATGCTTCCCACGATGCGGGAACCCACTGCAAGTGATCGATTCGCGGATAACACGAGGAAAGAAAATATTCCCGCCATATGACAAACTAAGGACATCAAGAAGTACAATTTTCATGATGGTCACTCACGTACCATAAAGAGACGACATTCTGCGATGCCGTCTCGTACGTCGACTTTTGTAGATTGTGCTCAATATGGCAAATAATTAAAGGTTTGTTGCCCCTGAGGGACGCACGGCGCAATGTAGTTCACACATGGATAACGTGTTATCATATTTATGTTTACATACAATACTAAGAATAATACTATGGTTCAACCAGATTATCAGGTACCGATAAAATACGCGGCACTCCAAAGCACTAATCCGGACTCCGACTCTACCTCCGACAGATACCTCCGATTCTTGTCCTTTACATGCATGCGCAGTGGCGTGTATTGAGTGTACAGCCTCCAGAAAATTTAATGTTATCACGCGAGCGTCAATCGCAAGGCGGATGAGTGGCCTCGTACAGCGTTAAGGGGCACTCCTGAAGTGAACAGAGCAGTAGATGGCCCTCGAACTGGAAATTGCCTCGAACGCCCGCGCATGCTGTCACCGAAATCCTGCTGCATCCTCCGCTACAAGGCCGATTTTGGGGATGTTGTACAATGTTGATGATGGGCCCGCATGAATATAACCCGGCGTGCCTCATAGAAGTCTTCAATATTTCACATGGTAAACTTGCGCGGGGGTGCGTGAAATTAAACGGGGGATCGGCGCTCTGTCAGGCTTTCTGTGCATTTACACCGATGCCCTAGG